>NC_059204.1:23767658-24082658 GCF_020615455.1 Coregonus clupeaformis | reverse complement strand
CTTGGGTATGACGCTACAAGCTTGGCACACCTGTATTTGGGGAGTTTCTCCCATTCTTCTCTGCAGATCCTCTCAAGCTCTGTCAGGTTGGATGGGGAGGGTCGCTGCACAGCTATTTCCAGGTCTCTCCAGAGATGTTCGATCGGGTCATTGTCCTGTTGGAAGGTGAACCTTCACCCCAGGATGAGGTCCTGAGTGCTCTGGAGCAGGTTTTCATCAAGGATTTCTCTGTACTTTGCTCCGTTCATCTTTCCCTCTATCCTGACTAGTCTCCCAGTCCCTGCCGCTGAAGAACATCCCCACAGCCATCACCATGCTTCACCGTAGGGATGGTGCAAGGTTTCCTCCAGACGTGACGCTTGGCATTCAGCCAAAGAGTTCAATCATGGTTTCATCAGACCAGAGAATCTTGTTTCTCATGGTCTGAGAGTTTTTAGGTGCCTATTGGCAAACGTCAAGCGGGCTGTCATGTGCCTTTTACTGAGGAGTGGCTTCCGTCTGGCCACTCTACCATAAAGGCCTGATTGGTGGAGTGCTGCAGAAATGGTTGTCCTTCTGGAAGATTCTCCCATCTCCACAGAGGAACTCTGGAGCTCTGTCAGAGTGACCATCGGGTTCTTGGTCACCTTCTTGACCAACGCCTTTCTCCCCCAATTGCTCAGTTTGGCCGGGCGGCCAGCTCTAGGAAGAGTCTTGGTGGTTCTAAACTTCTTCCATTTAAGAATGATGAAGGCCATTGTGTTCTTGGGGACCTTCAATGCTGCAGAAATGTTTTGGTACCCTTCCCCAGATCTGTGCCTTGACACAATCCTGTCTCGGAGCTCTACGGACAATTCCTTCGACCTCATGGCTTGGTTTTTGCTCTGACATGCAATGTCAACTGTGGGACCTTATATAGACAGATGTGTGCCTTTCCAAATCATGTACAATCAATTGAATATATCACAGGTGGACTCCAATCAAGTTGTAGAAACATCTCAAGGATGATCAATGGAAACAGGATGCACCTGAGCTCAATTTCGAGTCTCATAGCAGAGGGTTTGAATACCTATGTAAATAAGGTATTTCTGTTTTTTATTTTTAACAATTTGCAAAATTTCTAAAAACCTGTTTTTGCTTTGTCATTATGGGGTATTGTGTGTAGATTGCTAATGAATTTTTTTATTTAATCCATTTTAGAATACGGCTGTAACGTAACAAAATGTGGAAAAAGTAAAGGGGTCTGAATATTTTCCGAAGGCACTGTAGGTGAGGTTGTAAGTGAGGTTGTATGTGATGCTGACCTCCTCGGAGGCTGGGTTGCCTGCGGCCAGCAGAATCTTTCCCAGCTCCGCACATTGCTGTATGGTCTTCCTACGGCCATCCATCTTGGCTTTCAGCTCACCATGCTGTTTCATCATCACCTCCGCAGAAGACGAGTCCCTGGCAGAAGCCACCCCATAGGACAGCGTCAGACAGGAGGTAAGCACAAAATACAAATGTCAGAAAAGAAGAGTGAAGAGAGGGAACTATTACCATTTTCCCTATATTGTCCTTTCCAGCATGGTTCTAGCAACTATACTGTAGATACATACTGTAACCAGGCCAGCGAAGTGCAGGTCGGCTCGGCTCTGCTAGTGTGAAAAGGGTATGTGTATAATGTTAGCCAGGTGCTTGACTAGTGGGTTCTGACAAAGCAGCTAAAGAAAGTAGGGTAAGTGAGTTATGTATCCTAAAAGATAAATCAGGACTACTTAAATACTGTGAACAAAAACAAAATCTATTTCCCTCATTTCCCACAACCAAATTAAACTGAATGGCAGATGTTAAAAGAAATTAGGTCAAGGTGACTAAGCGTTTTATTTTTAAACTAGGCAGTAAGTACAGCTTTATTGCATAACATGAACGGGACTATCTACAGTATGTGCAAGGCAAGAAGGAATTAGCTCAAATAGGGGTGCCTGAAATGGTTACTAAAATTGAAGATAACATACAGTTGAAGTCAGAAGTTTACATACACCTTAGCCAAATACATTTAAACTCTGTTTTTCACAATTCCTGACATTTATTCCTAGTAAAAATTCCCTGTCTTAGGTCAGTTAGGATCACCACTTTATTTTAAGAATGTGAAATGTCAGAATAATAGTAGAGATAATTATTTATTTAAGCTTTTATTTCTTTCATCACATTCCCAGTGGGTCAGAAGTTTACATACACTCAATTATTATTTGGTAGCATTGCCTTTAAGTTGTTTAACTTGGGTCAAACGTTTCGGGTAGCCTTCCACAAGCTTCCCACAATAAGTTGGGTGAATTTTGGCCCATTCCTCCTGGCAGTGCTGGTGTAACTGAGTCAGGTTTGTAGGCCTCCTTGCTCGCACACGCATTTTCAGTTCTGCCCACAAATTGTCTATAGGATTGAGGTCAGGGCTTTGTGATGGCCACTCCAATACCTTGACTTTGTTGTCCGTAAGCCATTTTGCCACAACTTTGGAAGTATGCTTGGGGTCATAGTCCAATTGGAAGACCCATTTGCGGCCAAGCTTTAACTTCCTGACAGATGTCTTGAGATGTTGCTTCAATATATCCACATAATTTTCAATTTTCCACAATCTATTTTGTGAAGTGCACCAGTCCCTCCTGCAGCAAAGCACCCCCACAGCATGATGCTGCCACCCCCGTGCTTCTCTGTTGGGATGGTGTTCTTCGGCTTGCAAGCACCCCCTTTTTCCTCCAAACATAACGATGGTCATTATGGCCAAACAGTTCTATTTTTGTTTCATCAGACCAGAGGACATTTCTCCAAAAAGTACGATCTTTGTCCCCATGTGCAGTTGCAAACCGTAGTCTGGCTTTTTTATGGAGGTTTTGGAGCAGTGGCTTCTTCCTTGCTGAGCGGCCTTTCGGGTTAGGACCTCGTTTTACTGTGGATATAGATACTTTTGTACCTGTTTCCTCCAGCATCTTCACAAGGTCCTTTGCTGTTGTTTTGTGATTGATTTGCACTTTTCGCAACAAAGTACGTTAATCTCTAGGAGACAGAATGCGTCTCCTTCCTGAGCGGTATGACGGCTACGTGGTCCCATGGTGTTTATACTTGCGTACTATTGTTTGTACAGATGAACGTGGTACCTTCAGGTGTTTGGAAATTGCTCCCAAGGATGAACCAGACTTGTGGAGGTCTACTTGGCTGATTTCTTGATTTTCCCATGATGTCAAGCAAAGAGGCACTGAGTTTGAAGGTAGGCCTTGAAATACATCCACAGGAACACCTCCAATTGACTCAAATGATGTCAATCAGAAGCTTCTAAAACCATGACATCATTCTCTGGAATTTTCCAAGCTGTTTAAAGGCACAGTCAACCTAGTGTATGTAAACTTTGACCCACTGGAATTGTGATACAGTGAATTATAAGTGAAATAATCTGTCTAAACAGTTGTTGGAAAAATTACTTGTGTCATGCACAAAGTAGATGTCCTAACCGACTTGCCAAAACTATAATTTCTTAACAAGAAATTTGTGGAGTGGTTGAAAAACAAGTTTTAATGACTCCAACCTAAGTGTATGTAAACTTCCGACTTCAACTGTATATACTGAACAAAAATATAAACGCAACATGTAAAGTGTTGGTCCCATGTTTCATGAGCTGAAATAAAAAATCCCAGACATTTTCCATACGCACAAAAATCTTATTTCTCTCAAATTTTGTGCACAAATTTGTTTACATCCCTGTTAGTGAGCATTTCGCCAAGATAATTCATCCATTTGACAGGTGTGGCATATCAAGAAACGGATTAAACAGCATGATCATTACACAGGTGCACCTTGTGCTTGGGACAATAAAAAGCCACTCTAAAATGTGCAGTTTTGTCACACAACACAATGCCACAGTTGTCTCAAATTTTGAGGGAGTGTGCAATTGGCATGCTGACTGCAGGAATGTCCATCAGAGCTGTTGCCAGATAATTGAATGTTCATTTCTCTACCATAAGCTGTCTCCAACGTCATTTTAGAGAATTTGGCAGTACGTCCAACTAGCCTCACAAATGCAGACCACGTGTAACCACGCCAGCCCAGGATCTCCACATCCGGCTTCTTCACCTGCGGGATGGTCTGTGACCAGCCACCCGGACAGCTGAGGAGTATTTCTGTCTGTAATAAAGCTATTTTGTGAGGAAAACTCATTCTGATTGGCTGGGCCTGGCTCCCCAGTGGGTGGGCCTATGCCCTCCTAGGCCCACCCATGGCTGCGCCCCTGCCCAGTCATGTGAAATCCATAGATTAGGGCCTACTGAATTTCTTTCAATTGACTGATTTCCTTATAGGAACTGTAACTCGTTGAAATTGTTGTATGTTGCGTTTATATTTTTGTTCAGTATATACATTACAGATACATTTCCTTTTTTATCCGTAAACTAAGCAGAGCCTATTTATCAAGTCAAGTGTCAAGAGGTATGAGATTATCAAAATGGCTGACAATTAGCATTTAGTTCAGGTAAGGAGACCTTCCATTACTTACCTTGGGTCATCCCCTCCAATCTGTCCCATGATGCCTTCCATCCACATGAGTTGCTCACGCACCACCGAGAAGAACTGCACCTTGTCTGTCACCGAGGTGACCTGCACGCGACTGGCCTCACAGGAAACCAGCAGCTCCTTCCATGCTGACATCACTTCCTGCTCTTTGCTCATGATGGCCTCAGCCTTCTCCCCGGCATAGATGGTCCTCAGCTGGGCTGCATTCTCCTGCAGCTGCCTTACCTGGAATACAACACAGGACATGTCATCTCAAATCATCAACTAATGGTTGGTCTTAAGTTTAGAATACAACCAGGTTAATCAGGTGTGCTAGCTAGGGTTGAGGCAAAAGTATGACTCCAGTCATATGGTACATACACAATATCTTTCTGTAAATGTGTCCATATTGGTATTCTATTTACTGCACTGTGTATCTTGGGGTTAACATCTTTAACGTCCTCATGCCCTCCAGGAGAATTACTTATTTGAGTGATGGGTGTTAGAGGACGCCAGAGTGCATTGATGGTCCTCTAATGTCAGAGGGGGGCATTTCACCAAATCACCTCGACTACACTCACCTGTGGACCCCAGGAAGAGTAGCTGCTGCTATTGCAACAGCTAATTGGGATCTTAATCAAATACCAATACCTGTGAGACGAGCAGCTGGAGGGCGTGCTCGAAGGAGAGCATGAGCCTCTGCAGGGTGGCAGGGTTGGCGATGCTGGCTTGGCACGCCCTTACCTCTGGCAGCTGTCTCATCTTCCCCGCAGTCTGAGCCAAGACCTACAGCACAGCACAGGACATACAGCATCATCATCATAAGACCCTCACAAATAGAACCTCACACCCGGGATATTAGCAAATCTACAGTGTCTACACTGTCTACCAGCACCTCCACCATTATGATGTTTGCTGTAATCTAATATAAATCCAGCCGAGCCATACTAGTGTTTCTCCCACCATTGTACAGGCAGGTCAGGTCTCCCTGCCTAGCTATGTTTCCCTCTGCCTAATTTGTTTTGGCTTCAATCGGTTTCAGTTGAAACATTTTGTTAAAGAGGCTCTTGATGTTGATTTGGGGGCATTTGTGCCCAGCCTAGAAAATAAACTTGGGGAATCACTGAGCTGTACCTCTTTGCAGTCAGTGAAGAACTTGTGCAGCTGGTGTGATGCTGTCAGCATCTGTCTTCGGGTCTCCATGAGCTCCAATAGGTCGGCCCATGACTCGTTCAGTCCGTCCTTCCACTCAGCTATGGTGGCCGCGTCTGTGTGGCCACAGTCTATCATCTCATTCACCATCTTATTCACCTGCTCCATCCTCTGCTGGCCTATGCTGTTGGTCTCTGAGCAGAATTTGGTGAATTTTTCCTGTAGCATCTGTGAGAGAGAGAGACCAGAATTAGCTTGGGACCAGAGTTATAGAGGTCATGTATCGTATTTTGCATGTCCATTTCATTTGTTATTTTTATTGCATTTTGTTTTGTGTCATTCAATTGTGTTTTTAATGGTACACTTTGTTGAAACACTCAAATACTTACAAAAAGTATGTTTATTGAATAAACACATGACAATGTCATTCGCCAGGGACTGATTGTGACCATCCATCATCAATTGATTGATTGATTGATTGATTGGTTCATTGCCTGATTGATTGATTGACAGACTGACCGTGACATGCTCCAGGTCTTGACCCAGCTCAGTGGAGCTGGCAACGACCTCCCGCTCAGTGATCCACTTCTCTAACTCCTCCACCTCTCTGTTGAGCTGGTACATCCAGTACTGCTGCTCCAGTTTGGTCTTCCTGTGCTCCACCATGTCCTTCAGAGACACATACAGACGGTCTATGTGGGACTGCTGCTTGGTGATCCCCTCACTGTCAAAGAGAGAGAGGGGGGATATTGAGAGGGATATTGACACAGTAGACAGTAAAATAACGGATCATTCACTGAAATTTAGTAGCCTATACAAACTGAGCCAATTTTATTTTCGGTATGGTTATTGTAAAATTCCACCAGTGAATTAGCTGTTGTTTGTGGGTATGAGTTGAAGTATCATTGAAGCATGTGTTTAGATGTAGTTTGAGCTTGGGTGTGACTGTCAGGGTGTCTGCCCGTGCCTGTCTGGGTGCCCCAGCTCCAGCTGTCGCTGACACTGCTGGGAGAGCATGCCCACTGTCTCAGCGTAGTTCTCCACCGTCGCCTCCAAGGCCAGGTGCTCCTTCAGCAGCTGCAGGGTGCTCTCCTCGTCCTACACAACAGTGGCCTCATATTAGGGACCAAATTCTTGTTCACAGAAGCATACATTTTGCAAACAAACCATCAACCAGACATGTACATTTTTTGTAAAAGAACAGGCACATTAGGCAAATCATGGTAAAAGTCCTCCGGGAGCACTGTGCACTACTAACCAATGGGCCAGTCTCATACCCAGCCTGCCAGTTCAATCTCGTGATACCATGCCACCCATACGTACCGTGCCCTTCTCCTCGTTGATGAGGTGCAGTTTCTGGCCTGCCAGCCAGGACTCGACCTTGGCCGCCTCGCTGTAGTACTGCTGGGCCTGCAGCACCACATCCAGCATCACAGACCTCCTCTCCGCCTCTAGCCTCAGCACCTCCCAAAGCTGACGTACATGCCCTGCCCCCTCACGCACAAAGTCCACCTCAGGGGTCCGCAGAGAGGCGATGATCCCCGCCCGGTCCAACACCTCCTCCACCCGCGCTTGGCGCCCCTGCAGATCCCTCTGCAGTGTCTAACGGAACAATAAGAACCAGGGGTCACATTTAGCTGGGAAAAAACACCTCGAAACAGAGTGAGGCACTTTCATAATTTGTCCAATAAGAGCTCACATTTTAGTTTTACTTTATAAAAAATGTGTGGGGGTGTGTCCTACTGAACACAACCATGGTTTAGTGTTGTGTGGGGACTGTAGTTAGATTTGAGATGAGCAGGGATAGTCATTGAGTTGATGCTGTGTTGTGAAGAGATAGTGTTGTGTGCTCATATAGAGGTAATCTGTCTCTCACCTGGTTGATCTTGACATGCTGCTGAACACTCTGCAGGTTGTTGCCGTAATCCTTAGAGGAGGCCAGAGGAAGCCGCTCCTGGATCCACAGCTATAACATCAGCAAATTGTGGTCAGTGACAGTCTGTACATACCTATCTCATTGAGAGGAGACCCTGATGGTTTAATTGATAAAGGATGGGAGACATCATAAACCTTTGACCATATAACATAATAACTATTTAGAAAAGCATATTAGAGACCTTATGAGGCTATAGGATAGAAAATAACAGAATAGATGGAGAGATGAAGGTATGCCACGGAGAGAGGGATAGAAAATGTTGTATGTGGAGGCGTCACCGGCTGGAGCGCCCTTATGTATATATTTTTTAAATGGTCTAATAAATTCAATCAATCAATCAATATAGGGAAAGAAAGGCTGGAGGCACCAGGGAGTAATGAAGTGTGTCAGTCACTCACTATCTCTTCCTCCAGGTCCTGGGCGACCTGATGCATCTCCTTGGAGGCCAGCAGGATGCGACGTCTCTCCTTCAGGGGCTCGATGAGGCGCACGATGCGGGTCTCCACCACGGCCGGCTGCTCGCCCCCTTCTCCCTCTCCACCCTTCACCAGGCTGCCTCGCTGGGGGAGGCACACCCTCTGGAGGGACCCTAGTTCCCCTACGTCCTTGTACAAGTTCCCCATCTGAGACTGAGGGAGGCCAGCCAGAGGGAAGGAGGAGGTCACGTTAGGGATAGATGATGAGAGTCTGATGCCCAAACACACAGCACATGGGCTTGAACAGCACTTTCAGCTATTTTCTTGTGTGTGTTGTGTTTCAATGTTATGCAATGTAATGGGTTGGATGGCTTTAAGAACAAAGCATACGGTGCATTTTTTCATGTCGACAACCAGCCTGGTGGCTGGTGGGTGGGAACTTGGCATATAAAAGTCAACAACAACGGCTTCTATAGCATTAAAAGACAGTTGGATTGGAAAGATTACATAAATTAATTGAAAATGAGTTGAAATGTATCACAAAATAACTGCCATAGAAACAAACAGAAATCATGAACAGCAACCTATAACAGTAAATAGACACCTGAAATTTATGCAGCTGCTCGTTGAAGGTGGGCAGGTGGTGAGCCTGCTCCAGCTGGGGGGGCTGTTTCTCCAGGCCAGAGAGCTGGTGGTCCAGGTCTGAGTAGCTCTTCACCACCGGCTCTGGCTTGTTGTTCTCAAACAGAGCCCGGGCCTTGGCCTTGGTGGTGCTCTCCAGGTCCGTCCAGCACTCCCTGATCTCCTCCAGCTTCTGCTGCACCACCGAGCGCAGCTCCGGCTTCTCATCGATCAGCTCCTGACCCTCCTGAAGGCACATAGAGGGGAAGAGGAGAGAGAACAGTGGTGTCATATCTACCCTACCAAAGTTATTTTCTTAGTTTAGCTTATTAGTACGGTCCCTTACATGGCCAACAATTAATTTCACTTTTTGTATAGTTAAATATAAGCTGAGGTAGTTCAGGTGACATGCTGTTTTTATCATATACCTTTGCCGTAACAGTAAAGCCGCTCTGCTGCTGGTACTGTGATAAACTCAACCTCACATATTAAATCAAGCAATGAGCAGTTATATTTCTCAACTGAAAGATGTAATGCTTCCCTCCAACATGTACACTTGTCACGGTTTCGGCCGAGGCTGCCTCTCTCCCTTGTTCGGGCAGGTTTCGGCGTTCGTCGTCTCCGGAATTCTAGCTGCCACCGCTGTATGTTTCATGTTCGTTTGCTTTTGTCTGTTTGTTTCCACACCTGTTTCTGTTTTGGCGTAATTAGTGTCCTATAAGTTTCTCGTTGTGTTTGTCTAGTGTTGTGTGTAATTATTTTCCGTCAGTTGTGTGTATTGCTCGGTTGAGCTTCTCTCCACTGCGCTGGAGTATTTTCGCACCTGTTTGTGCGCAGTTACCATTTGTCGCACCTGTTTGTGCGCTGTTACTTTTCGCCTTCATGCGTATTTTTCGCCTTCGGGCAAAGTTGTCCTTTTGCCTTAGTTTGGGCAGTAATACAAGCCTTTGGAATATCGTTCTGAGTCCTGCGTTTGATTCCACCATTGCACCTACAGCACGCCCTGACAGAATTACACACCACCAATGGAATCAGCAGGAGCCGAAGCAGCCCAGACGAGACTGGAGGCCCAGGTTCGGGACCAACAAGATCAGATCCTGCAGATGGGGACCGCCCTGCAGGAGGTGATTTCCACCCTCCGAGGCTGGGGTACGCCTCCACCGCCTCCCTCCCTGCCAGCACCATCGGCCAGCCCGCCCATTCCAGCGCCGGAACCTCGAGGAGTCCGACTATCTCTCCCGAGGGCCTACGACGGAGCCGCGGCTGGGTGTCAGGGATTCCTACTCCAGGTGGAGCGATACCTGGCCACAGTGCACCCGGCACCTTCGGGGCATGAGAGCGTGTCCGCCCTGATCTCCTGCCTGGCCGGAAAAGCGTTGGAGTGGGCCAACGCGGAGTGGAGGAAGATCGACGCCACGACGATTACCTACGACGAGTTCTCCCGCCGCTTCAGGGCGGTGTTTGACCATCCCCGGAGCGAAAGCGGCGGGGAGCGTCTGGTCTTCCTCCGGCAGGGGAGGAGGAGTGCCCAGGAATTCGCTCTCGAATTCCGTACTCTAGCGGCAGATGCAGGGGTGGAATGATCGGGGCCCTCATCGATCTATACAGATGTAGCCTACGAGAGGACGTCCGTCGGGAGCTGGCTTGTAGGGACACCAGCCTCTCTTTCGACCAGCTGGTCGACATGTCCATCAGGCTGGATAACCTACTGGCTACCCGCGGACGTCCTGCGGAGGGTCCGTCCATTTCACCCTCCAGCGCCTCCGAGCCGTGTCCTATGGAGCTCGGGGCGCTGGCGCTAGAGAGAGGAGGAGTCGGCAGGCTAGGGGGTCCATCCACTGCACCAACTGTGGTCGGGAGGACACACCGCGGCTAGGTGCTGGGGATGGCCTCCTAGGGGAGATGACGACAGGTCCCGCACTGGGGATTCCCTCCAGGTGAGTAGGCGCCCCACTCACCCAGAGCTCACTGTTGCCCATTTTTGTATGCCTGTAAGTTTTCCACAGGTAGCACCTCATTCCCAGCATAAGGCGCTGGTAGATTCAGGCGCGGCTGGGAATTTTATTGATAAAAGGTTTTGTTTAGCGTTAGGGATTCCCCTTATTCCTGTTGATGTTCCTTTCCCCGTTCATGCCCTAGATAGTCGTCCGTTGGGTACGGGTTTAATCAGGGAAGTCACGGCGCCACTTAGGATGTGTGCGCAGGGGGATCATCAGGAGATGATTCAGCTGTTCCTGATTGACTCTCCTGCGTATCCGGTGGTGCTGGGCATGCCCTGGTTGAGTACCCATAACCCAGCTATTTCGTGGCAGGAGAGGGCTCTGATGGAGTGGTCTGCTCAGTGTGTGGGTAGATGTTTGGGCGTTTCCGTAGGGGCTACCTCGGTGGAGAGTCCAAACCAGGTGCCCGCATTGCACGTTCCACCTGAGTATGGGGATTTGGCTATTGCGTTTAGTAAGGCGAGGGCGACGCGGTTGCCACCCCCATAGGCAGGGGGATTGTGCGATAGACCTCCAGGCAGGAGCTGCGCTCCCACGGAGCCATGTGTATCCTCTGTCTCAGGAGGAGAAGAAAGCTATGGAGATTTACATAGACGAATCTCTGAGACAAGGATACATACGGCCTTCCACTTCCCCTGCGTCCTCGAGTTTCTTTTTTGTGAAGAAAAAGGATGGTGGTTTGCGTCCGTGCATCGATTACCGTGGTCTCAATCAGATTACGGTGAAGTATAGTTATCCACTCCCGCTGATTGCGACCATGACTGAGTCGTTGCATGGGGCGCGTTTCTTCACGAAATTAGATCTCAGGAGCGCGTACAACTTGGTGCGCATCAGGAGGGTGATGAATGGAAAACAGCCTTTAGTACCACCTCGGGCCATTACGAGTATCTGGTCATGCCATACGGGTTGATGAACGCTCCGTCAGTTTTCCAATCATTCGTGGATGAGATCTTCAGGGACATGCAGGGGCAGGGGGTGGTGGTGTACATTGATGACATTCTCGTGTACTCGCCTACCCGTGTCGAGCATGTGGCCCTGGTGCGTAGAGTGTTGCGGAGGCTGGTGGAGCACGACCTGTATGTGAAGGCAGAGAAGTGTCTGTTTTTCCAGGAGTCGGTCTCCTTTTTGGGTTATCAGTTGTCTGCGTCAGGGGTGAAGATGGAGGTAGACCGGGTGTCGGCCGTGCGTAATTGGCAAACACCAACCACTGTGAAGGAGGTGCAGCAGTTTTTGGGGTTTGCAAATTACTACAGGAGGTTTATCCGGGGTTTTGGACAGGTGGCAGCTCCCATCACGTCTCTGTTGAAGGGGGGTCCGGTGCGTCTGCAGTGGTCGGCCGAGGCGGACAGGGCGTTTGGGAGGCTGAAGGACCTGTTTACCTCGGCCCCGGTGCTGGCACATCCGGATCCCTCTTTGCCGTTCCAGGTAGAGGTGGACGCGTCGGAGGCCGGTTTAGGAGCCGTGCTTTCACAACGGTCTGGCGCGCCACCTAAACTCCGCCCCTGTGCTTTTTATTCTAAGAAGCTCAGTCCGGCGGAGCGGAACTATGACGTAGGGGACAGGGAGCTGTTAGCCGTGGTACAGGCTCTAAAGGTGTGGAGGCACTGGCTTGAGGGGGCTCAACACCCTTTCCTCATTTTGACGGACCACTGTAACCTGGAGTACATCCGGGCGGCGAGGAGGCTGAACCCTCGCCAGGCAAGATGGAGTATGTTCTTGACCAGGTTTACTTTTAAGATCACGTACATCCCTGGGTCACAGAATGGCAAGGCAGATGCGCTGTCTCGGCGGTATGACACGGAGGAGAGGTCCGTGGAGCCCACTCCCATACTGCCTGAGTCGTGTCTGGTGGCACCGGTAGTGTGGGAGGTCGATGCTGAACTCGAGCGGGCGTTACGCACCGACCCTAGTCCACCACAGTGCCCGGAGGGTCGGAGTACGTTCCGCTCGAGGTTCGGGATCGATTGATCTATTGGGCTCACACGTCACCCTCCTCTGGACATCCGGGTATCGGCCGGACAGTGCACTGTCTTAGTGCCAAGTACTGGTGGCCCACGTTGGCAAGGGATGTGAGGGTTTATGTTTCCTCCTGCTCGGTGTGCGCCCAGTGTAAGGCGCCTAGACATCTACCTAGGGGTAAGTTGCTACCCCTGCCCGTTCCACAACGACCATGGTCCCACCTCTCGGTGGACTTTATAACAGACCTTCCCCTCTCCCAAGGGAATACTACCATCCTGGTCGTTGTGGACCGGTTCTCTAAGGCCTGTCGTTTGCTCCCCATGCCGGGTCTTCCTACTGCCCTACAAACTGCCGAGGCACTGTTTACCCATGTGTTCCGGCACTACGGGGTACCCGAGGACATTGTGGCTGATCGGGGTCCCCAATTCACCTCCAGAGTCTGGAGAGCGTTTATGGAGCGGTTGGGGGTCTCGGTGAGCCTCACCTCGGGTTACCACCCGGAGAGTAATGGGCAGGTGGAGCGCGTAAACCAGGATGTGGGTAGGTTTCTCAGAACATACTGCCAGGACCGGCCGGAGGAGTGGTCAAGGTACGTTCCCTGGGCCGAGATGGCCCAGAATTCCCCTACGCCATTCCTCCACTAACCTAACTCCATTTCAATGTGTGTTGGGTTACCAGCCGGTTCTGGCACCCTGGCAGCAGAGCCAGATCGAGGCTCCTGCGGTGGATGAGTGGGCGCGGCGCTCGGAGGAGACGTGGAACGCTGCACACGTCCACCTGCAGCGGGCCCTCCGACGTCAGAAGGCGAGCGCTGATCTCCACCGCAGTGAGGGACCGGTGTACGCACCTGGTGATCGAGTCTGGCTCTCTACCAGAAACCTGCCCCTCCGCCTGCCCTGTCGGAAACTGGGTCGGCGGTTTGTGGGGCCGTTTAAAGTCCTGAGAAGGTTGAACGAGGTATGTTATAGATTACAGCTACCTGTGGAGTATAAGTGTATTAACCCCTCGTTCCATGTGTCCCTTCTCAGGCCGGTGAGTAGCGGGCCCACTCCAAGAAAAATGAGATCTTGGAGACTCCTCCGCCCCCATTGGACATCGAGGGGGTACCGGCGTACTCCGTGAGGTCCATTTTGGATTTGAGACGTCGGATGGGGGTCTCCAGTATCTAGTGGAGTGGGAGGGGTACGGTCCGGAGGAGCGGTGCTGGGTGCCGAGGAGAGACATTTTGGACCCGTCGCTCCTGACGGAATTCCATCGGGGGCATCCGACGCGCCCTGCTCCGCGTCCTCCTGGTCGTCCCCGAGGCCGGAGTCGGCGCACGTCTGGAGCCGCGCGTCAAGGGGGGGGGTACTGTCACGGTTTCGGCCGAGGCTGCCTCTCTCCCTTGTTCGGGCAGGTTTCGGCGTTCGTCGTCTCCGGAATTCTAGCTGCCACCGCTGTATGTTTCATGTTCGTTTGCTTTTGTCTGTTTGTTTCCACACCTGTTTCTGTTTTGGGCGTAATTAGTGTCCTATAAGTTTCTCGTTGTGTTTGTCTAGTGTTGTGTGTAATTATTTTCCGTCAGTTGTGTGTATTGCTCGGTTGAGCTTCTCTCCACTGCGCTGGAGTATTTTCGCACCTGTTTGTGCGCAGTTACCATTTGTCGCACCTGTTTGTGCGCTGTTACTTTTCACCTTCGTGCGTATTTTTCGCCTTCGGGCAAAGTTGTCCTTTTGCCTTAGTTTGGGCAGTAATACAAGCCTTTGGAATATCGTTCTGAGTCCTGCGTTTGATTCCACCATTGCACCTACAGCACGCCCTGACAACACTAGTATAATGTCAGCTTTCCCTTGGAGGGATGTTACTCACTGGCTGTGCTGATCGTTTCCTCATTTAGTACAATATGCTGAAAATCTCTCAAATATAGGCTCCGTACAATATTACTATTTTGTGTATAATGCCAGAAAATATCAAATGATTAAACCCAAGCCTAATAAGACCAGTTCTTACTAACAAAGCATAGTGTGAAATGTGCAGGATGACTGCAGCAGATTGAAGCATAGACAATGTTTCATGTCTCTCTACTTCTGCTTATGGGTAAGTGGCTTGACCGTCCGTCATATCATACTAATGTTTATCATGGCCATTTAAAGATGCTTGGTTGCACAAAGCTAGGGCAATTTTTGCAATCAGGCTGATTTCACATGAATTCCATGAAAATCATCCTGTGTCTGCACACAAGTCTACAGCGCCTCAATAAAAGGCTAGGGGTCCCAGAGATCCAAAGCATCATCTTTTGAAGTCACCACAGAAAACCACAGCACTGTCTCTGTTTAAAGGTCATGACCCCTAACTAAAAGGTTGTTTAGGAAAAAAGACAAACACCCTTTGATTGACCACCGATGTTGTTTCTGGTCAAAAACACCTGTTAAGACAACACCAAGACAACCTCAAATTTCCCATAATCTTTTGTTCAAACTCTATATAAAGTGTGTGGTTCATTTATGAACTTTGTCCCCGAATCCATATTAACTCATGAGCAAGGCCACATTAGCCCTGGCATTGCCAAAAGGCTGGTGCCTTGAATGGCTTTAACTCGCACAGAGGCAGGTGTATAACAAAACCTAGAATAATCATGCATGGAAAGCTATAATACACCCCTGGTCTGTCTGTCTAAGCACAACAGTTCCCTGCATTGATTTGAGGGTTTCTTCTTCTAAATCTTGGGCTTTGTGCATGATGTGAGCTGTATGAGGAGATAGATGTGGAGAGAGAGATCAAAGCTTTTCCTTCTGTGTGCGTGTGTTTGTGTGTGTGTGTGTTTGTGTGTGTGTGTGGATGAGGCTTTCTCAGTGGCTCCACTCCAGGTCTCCTGAAATAGATTCTGCAATGCACAGTCTCCTCCCATGCTCTGACTGAGAGGAACAGGAGGTGTTTCCTATGACAAGCGTTCATATCAGACGTTTCCTCCTCATCTCTAGTATCAAGGACCACTGAATGTCAGTCAGCCGTATTGAGCCAGAGGAAATTGTGCAGTGAAAATGACATACAGTCCTGTACTGTACACACGTAGTAGACCTTCATAACCATAAGTGTAGTAGAGACCTGTTAGTGCAATGTTTTTTTTCAAGAAGAGAAGCCTGGATCAAATTGGTCCTTTATTCTAAATACCCTGCTAAATGATAATAACTGGTGTTGCTATCTGCTATACCTTGCAGGGAAATACATAATAACCCAGAATACAACATATTTCATCCTGTAAATCTTGCTGTATCTCTCTCTCCTATATCTTTCTCAGAGATAGCTGGACCTATCCTTTGGCTTTTATAATGCAGTGCTGCATTCCTCCTCTTGGCACGGTCTCTATGCTTAACTGATGCCAGCGCTCTATCCCTCTGTCTCTCTCTCTCCCGCTCTCTCTCCCTCTCTCTTTCTTTTTCTCTGCCTCCCTCTCCTCCTCTCATAATGCAGAGCCAGCAGAAAGCAGGCTAGATCTCTCTCCTCTCCCTTGGCTTCACTGACACACAGGGAGAGAAAAGGAAGAAGAGACATCAGTGTGGGGTAGGAGCAGAAATGGAGAGGAGAGAGAAAGGAGAAAGGAGGAGAGGAAGGTATGAGTGAGAGGAGAAAGAGGAGGAGCAAAGGAGAGGGGGATGTGAAGAGCACACACACCTATGTAAATACACTGCATACTGAGAAGCACACTAACAAACACACATAAGCACACATATTCACAAAATACACAGACATATAAATACTGTACAAACACTCATGCACTATACGTACATGTAGCCTATGAAAATCAATAGGCACTCACACTCTCACAAACATGGCATTCACATGGATATGCGCACACACAGACGCACACCCACAATGCCACAATACCATCAGAGGCCTGGTTTTAATCATTTGCTGGTAGTTACCCTATTGGCAGGTATATTGTGATGCTAAGCTAATCCATGACATCACCATAAAGATACTTCACACACAGCTAGCTAGATGCAGCTACTTGGTTTCTCAGGTGGGTGTGTAGATAGATTATAGCTACTACTCTGGGCAACCAAAAGAACACGTGACTGATGCAGTTGTAGATTCTGACTAAAAGGCTAGTGCATGGTAAATTTTTCACTTGCAGAACCAACACTTTAAAAACAGCTACGACAGATCTCAACCATTATATGTTCGCCAGACCGATTCCAAGGATATTAACTGGATGTGATGTGATCCTGTCGTATGCTTTTGTTTGACAGTATCAAGTGTTCCAGAGGGATAGGTGTTTTTGTGTTTACATAGTGTTTTTCTATGTTTACACAGCGTTTGACATTGGCAAAGCATTGCCACAAGGTCAGCCTTAAGTAAACCCCAGAGTCCTCTCTTTGTTACAGACAAGCATCCCCAGGGGCCTGAAGAGGCCTCCACAGAGACAGCCCCAATTCAGAGCTCCAAGCTCAGGCCCAGTCCCAGCTCAGAGCTCCAAGCTGGGGCTCAGGCCCATCTGCTGAGTAAGTACTGAGGGAGAGCAGAGGAATGGGGCCGGGGCGGGAACCCTTCCAAAAGGACAGAGAGTTCTCGAATCGCAGCAGGACGCAGCATAATATTTTCTCCCCGGTCTCTCAGGTAACGAGAGAGGGAGAGGAGGAAGGAAAGGTGGGGGACAATTAAGTGACGTTCTCGAGAGTAGCAAGACACAAGGGTCTCTGTAACACATCTTGTGTGGGGCTAGCAGAGACATAGAGCCCTTGAGAAACCCTGCTAGTTAGCCTTGTGGATGCAGTCACCACAGACAGAGCAGACATCTTCTACACTCCATGTCCATTCTTTCTATGTACTTTTGTACTGTATCTATCTGGTATCTGGCATGAAAGGTTATACAAATACGCTGATGATTCTGAAGCAGAGCCGGTATCCTTTTTCACTCCGTTTTCACTTTGAGCTAGCTGTCGTTCTGGGGCGAGGGCCTCTCTGTGTCACCAGTAGACGTTTCACAGCCATTTGTAGATGTACTGTATGTACTGTGACGTCACGAGAGGCTACACAGCTTTCAGCGGGATTGCTCAAGTAGTGCAAGGAGACAAGGTTCAAACAAAACAAGGATTTTATTATAGGTCTTGGGAAATTAACGAAAATATAACAAAATTCTGTTCTCTTGTGGCTCTTTAAGGGTTAACAGTTCAGGGATGTCTCTTCCACATCCAAAATCATAATTCTCACTCGCTCAGATAACTTTTCCCCAGCCTTACTGTAGTCCACGTTGCAGCTAGTGGCCAACCCAGCAAAAAGTCCTTCCAAATGTCTCTCACGTATTTCCACAGGTGCATATATCCAAAGGTGAGTATTTCCCAAAGGTAAGTATCTCCAAATCCTTATATTCCTCATGGAAGTGGACGTGCAGCACTCTTGTTCTCCAGAGAGCCCAGGTTGGAGACTGTGTCTCTTCCCTTCCCAAACCTTCAGCTCATCAGCTCCTCATTTGTTTCAGCTGCGTGGGAAGATTGGCCATAGAGGGGTGGAGTTCCCGACCCTACCAGCAGATGGAGCCATAGCTGTCTGGGTTTGCAGCCACCTCAGGGGGATGTAACGTCCCTCCAGGACACAGCCTCTCGTGACATCACACCCCCCTCCTCGGGACCGACGTCCTCGTCGGGGTAAAGGCAGCGAAGAAGGCATCACGCCGGGAGAGGGCGTCCGCATTGCCGTGGTGCTTGCCAGCCTGCTCTCTCTTCAACTCCTCCAACTCTAGGACCAGGGACTCAGCCTCCTGTTGTCTCTCCTTGAGTTTCTTACTGAACGCATCAGCCTTGGTTTTAGCAGAGTTTAGCTTCTGTTGAGCAGCTTTCAGTTCCTTCTCTCTCTCTGCCTCCGCATTCTTCATCTTGTTCTCCAACACCTTGTACTTCTCCTCTGCCTTCTTCTGGACCTCCTTACTACTGCGCAGGGTCTCCTCACACTCCTCGATGGTCCTGCGCAGCCTCTCCAGCTCCTCCTGTTGCTTAGGGAAGGAGCTCTGTTGGAGTTTAGCCTGGAGGATATCTAACTCTTCTGTCTTCATGTCTAACTGTTGCTTTAACAAACGATACCTCTCAGCGGTCCCCTTCAGACCAGACAGTTCTTTGTCCAGATTCTGTAGCTCCGTCTCTGTGTCGGTCTGGGCACCTGCCATCCCTATCAGAGCCCGGGCGGGAGTGAGTAACTCGGAGGATTGCACCGGAGCCTTCCCAGGATGAGTCTTGCCTCTCCGTTTCCGAGGTACTCGGGTTATCCTCTCCTGAGACTCTCTCCAGAGTGGGTAAAAGGCTGGGCAGTCTCGTCCAATTAGGACAGGGACGGGGAGGGAATCAACCACCCCCGCCGTCGTGTGTATGGTTCCCCGTGTGCTGGTCATTGTAAGTTCAGTAATGGGGTATTCTCTGGTGTCCCCATGGACACAGGAAACTGGGAGGACTTTCCCCAGGGTCAGACACGTTGGGCCCACCAAATCCTTACGCACCAGGGTGGCCCGGCTACCAGAATCCAGTAAGGCCTCCACATCATGGTGATTCACAGTTACCGGGCAGGTGGGGGGTCGATCTGGGCCGCCATCTACGACTCCCAAGAGCGAGGCAAACGGTGTGTGGGTGCTGAGCTGGAGGACTCCGCAGTGGGCATAGGTTCATCGGCTGGTTTCCCACACTGCCAGGAGATATGTCCCATCTCCCCACACCGGTAACACTGTCGAGTTTCCCCCTCCTGGTGTACTCTTCTTGGACCCGCCTGGTTTCTGGCTCCCCCTGGAGCCGGGATAAGTCCTGACGTGGCTGGGTTCGAGACCTTGGGGTCCTTTGGACGGGTTCTTCCCATTTGTGGTGGGGCCGCACTCCTGGGGTCTTTTCGGGAAGCATTCAGCATCTCCGCTGTGGCCTGGTACTTTTCCACAGCTTCCACGGTCAGATCAGCCGTGGTCAAGGCCTGTTGACTGATGACCCGTTTTGCCTCATAAGGCAGGGGCGCGTAGGTAACGATCCACCACAACGGCCTCCACCACCGCCGCTGCTGTATTCCTCTGCGGATCCAGCCATTTCCTTGCGATTCGGACAAGTTCATGCATCTGCGCCCGAGGAGGTTGGTCTGGTTGGAAGGTCCAGCTGTGAAAGCGCTGGGCCATACCAAACTTTGTGAGTCCATATCTGCTGAGGATCTCAGACTTCAGGGCATCATAGTCAGTAACCTGGTCAGGGCCCAGGTCCCGGACAGCATTCAGCGATTCCCCGGTTAGAAAGGGGGCTAACAGACCAACCCACTGTTGCTTGGGCCAGGCTTCCCTAGTGGCCGTGGCCTCAAATGCATGCAGGTATGCCTCAATGTCATCGGTAGCTCCCATCTTAGATATAAAGTCACTTGCCTTTATTGGGCGGGTATTTTGGACCACCCTCTGTCTCTGCAACTGCAATTCCTCTGCCTTCAGAAGGTTGGCTTTCTTTTGCTCCTCCAAGAGAGCCACGTTTGCTTGCATCTGGGCGTGCTGGCCAGCAACAAGGGCTTTCAATATGTCCTCCATTTCAGTCGGCGGGGAGCCTACGGCCAACTTGGAAAACTGGGTGATCAAACCTTCGGTATCCTCCTCTGACATGCACTATTAACGCTTGAGCGTGCCCGTATTCTCCACCATCTGTGACGTCACGAGAGGCTACACAGCTTTCAGCGGGATTGCTCAAGTAGTGCAAGGAGACAAGGTTCAAACAAAACAAGGATTTTATTATAGGTCTTGGGAAATTAACGAAAATATAACAAAATTCTGTTCTCTTGTGGCTCTTTAAGGGTTAACAGTTCAGGGATGTCTCTTCCACATCCAAAATCATAATTCTCACTCGCTCAGATAACTTTTCCCCAGCCTTACTGTAGTCCACGTTGCAGCTAGTGGCCAACCCAGCAAAAAGTCCTTCCAAATGTCTCTCACGTATTTCCACAGGTGCATATATCCAAAGGTGAGTATTTCCCAAAGGTAAGTATCTCCAAATCCTTATATTCCTCATGGAAGTGGACGTGCAGCACTCTTGTTCTCCAGAGAGCCCAGGTTGGAGACTGTGTCTCTTCCCTTCCCAAACCTTCAGCTCATCAGCTCCTCATTTGTTTCAGCTGCGTGGGAAGATTGGCCATAGAGGGGTGGAGTTCCCGACCCTACCAGCAGATGGAGCCATAGCTGTCTGGGTTTGCAGCCACCTCAGGGGGATGTAACGTCCCTCCAGGACACAGCCTCTCGTGACATCACAGTACATAATAAACAATGCATACTTCATTGTAAGATGCTTTCATCCGAGATACTATATCTATCACAGGGATGAAATGTATGTCACTAACATCCGATACTGATTATGACTGAGCTATTTTATGCATGTACATATTATACTGTATCTAATCTACCAACATACACAACAGCACCATGCACATCACTCCTAAAAATCAATAATTTGAGAACCAGCTCCAATCCCTACTCTACAAGGCAAAGAGGTATGTCTGTTCTCCAAATATATTTATATCTAAATTCCATGACATTGTGTCCTACTGAACACGGCCCTGGTCTTTCCAAAGATGTATCAGTGTTGGAGAGATGGCGATTTACCAATGTTTGGTACTGCTGCTCTCTGACTACTTTTATTATTAGTTGGATTGATCAGTTATTTCACTGCACTTATTATAATATAATCACATTTCATTTTACAGCCACATCTAAAATAAACAAAGATGTGCTTATAAAAAAGGCCTCATACCTGGACCCTCTACAAAGCCCATTTGCCTTTGGCTGCAGGACAGAACATTGAGCATCTTTGAGCAGCATCAGGCTCATGAAGGGGGGCCTACTATTGCATGGTATACTGCATGACACATTTCATGCATGGACAAGCAAGATGGCCATGTGAGCATTCTGATACGTATGGTATGGTGAGAGGCTCTCATAGCCTCAATAAGACATTAATTCATCACCTCACGTTTAATCTCTGCTATAACATATAACCTCTCAGTGGTATATCATTTTGATTTATATAACATTTGTGATCAATAACTTCTGCATTGGAATATATATCAACAAAGCCATTTTCGGAAATTAGAGTTTTTTCAGTTTATTATGCCATAATATTCTACGAGATTTGAGAGCAAAAAGATAAATACCTTGCTGATGAGCTCGATTAATAAATTATTTCAGTTAACCTCTACAATAACAAAACATTAAATAATTGAAATTAAATCCATTAAAATGTCAATCTTGAAGGTATTCCAACTGAGGTTAAAATCACCTTCTTGCAAGAAAGCACAGGACGTTGCAAAAGTCTTTGAAAATGTAAAAAGGTAAGAGCGCTCGGAAATGAAAATATCATACATTTTGATACAACTTTAAGGCATCCAACAGATTCTTTAGGCATTCAAAATGGTGTTTTCCACAATAATTAGTTAGCTAGGTCCTACATACTATGTTGATAAGTGTTGTTTTCACATCCAATCTATTTTTATTTTGTTTTTTTATTTTAGCTTTATTTTAGCAGGGAGTCACCATTGAGACCAGTGTCTCTTTTTCAAGGGAGCTCTGCATATACAATTTAATGGAACAAAAAAAATCAAGTACAATATAAAACAAGTAAAATACAGCACGACACAAACTGCACAGACAAACATAGGAGACTCCAGAGTTAACCTACCCTGTGAACGGGTTTGATAACTTGTCATTTTAAATCTTAATAGTGAAGTTAGGTAAGTCGGAAGCTTGTGGAGCAGGGCTTTGTAAACAAAAAGAGCGTAATGATGTGATCTACGTGACTTCAAAGAGGTCCAGCCAACCTTTTGGGAAAATAATACAGTGATGAGTAATAAAAATGTCTCCTGTGATAAAACGAAGGGTGCTATGAAAAACGGCATCCAGGGGTTTAAGAGTAGAGGCAGCTGCACTTTGATAAATAGTATCACCCTCATCAACAACAGGTAGAAAGGTTGACTGCACAATCTGCTTCCTGCTGACTAGAGAGAGACAAGATCTGTTTTTGTAAAATATTTCTTAGTTTCTTAACATTCATTCGTATGTTTTTTAAATGATAAATCATTGTCAATCCAAATACCAAGGTATTTGTATGTAGTGACTTGTTCGATTACATTTATCTCTTCATAGGCCTCAATAAACTGATACAAAAGTGGTCAAGAGAGCATTCAAAAGGGCATGTGGGCTAGATAAGCTAATTCTCACAGTATAGCCTGGCCCTAAAATGAATTACTTTGGGTGAAGACTTCTACAAACTAAGGGTTTCTACATAGGCCTTTTCCTGGAATGGGTAGACTTATTCTAAATCAACCCCTAGTCCCTGTAGATCTGAAAGGATTGGGTATGGCAATCTTATATAAATTGCTTCCCCTGGCCTTCTGATTGGCTGAGTGCTTTAGGTGTATGGACTAGGGGTTGATTTGGAATTCAACTAATTCAAACGTGGAGCACCCACATGAGCCTTCCACCAGGCTTCTTTGCAGCAGTGTGGTTGAAGAACACTTGGATCGGGGTCAGTAGGGCACGCTGTAACACCAAGGCTTGTTCTTATTGGACAAGTTCAGTTAGTACCTCCCAGTTTCGAAAACACAATTCTCTACTGAACCCTACCCAGGTATGGGTTGTCTTCACTGATAAAACAGCAGCAGAGAACTGGGATGTCAGCATTTACTGTAGGCCTCTCTAGTTACCATACAAACAATTGCATGTTGTACAGTACTACGCTATTAATAAAGGCTTGTTGGTATATTCATAAAAATAAGGCCATGAATGGATTGTATGTTGGCAGTACCACACAGGTTTGATAGATTGCCCACTAGCTGTCATGTTGTTCACGTTTCATCCAATTCTTGATAATTCTGGATAAGAAATGTTTTGAGGAAGAAACACACTTCCTTCCAATGTTAGTATGTAGCTAAAGCATTGGCAAATGAAAAGGCAATGGGAAAAATACATTGCCCAGGGTTTACTGCTTCAGTCATGCAGAAAGCATAACAACAATGCTTTCACATTTATAACCTTGAACTTGAAATTCAGGATGTCCTTAGGAGAAGCATTTAACAATATTTGTTTAGAGTTTACTCATGGCTGTGTAATCAAAACGGAGTAATGACAACCCCCCTAATATGCCTGATGTGTCTTGTCGCCGACCATCCCTTTCACACTCACACACACACACACTACCCCCCCAGCACACAACCTCTCTCAATCATGTGCTCACACTACCCTCCCCCTGCACCTTCCACTCACCTGCCCTCGCTGACCTCCCCCACTACCCTCTCCCCTCTCCACTCACATGCTCTCTCTGACTTTCCCCCACTACCCTCTCTCCTCCCCTCTCCATTAACCTGCTCTCTCTGACCTCCCCCCACCATCCTCTCTCCTCCCCTCTCCATTAACCTGCTCTCTCTGACCTCCCCCACCATCCTCTCTCCTCCCCTCTCCATTAACCTACTCTCTCTGACCTCCCCCCAACACCCTCTCCCCTCCCTTCTCCATTAACCTGCTCTCTCTGACCTCCCCCACCACCCTCTCTCCTCCCCTCTCCATTCACCTGCTCTCTCTGACCTCCCCCCACCACCCTCTCCCCTCCCGTTTCCACTCACCTGCTCTATCTTGGCCAGCCATTCTTTGTTGCAGGCCAGCTCGGACATGAAGGCCTGGTGCTTCAGCCACTTCCTGTGAAGCTTCTGGGCCTCATCCCGCGCCGTGTCTCGTCCCGCACCCATAAGCATCTTTTCCTTTATCCGCTGTCCCCAATCACTCAGCTAGGGTAGACAAAAATAGCCACCATCAGGGGCCCGAGCCTGAGCCAGCCCCTCTTCCTCTCTTCTCTCCTCCTTTCCCACAGGATGTCCTGCCTATCTGCGTGGCTCCTCTACGCCAGAGAGACCCACTCCACTCTGCAGGGTCCCGGGTACCTGCACTGTCAAAACCCACCCCAACCCAACCCCCACCAGACGCCCTTTCTGGAGAAAAAAAAATCTAGATAAGCACCTCAGCAGCAGCAGTGGCAGTAATGGTAGCTCAAGCCCTTCCGTTGGCTCGCCCCTGGGTCCTCATGCCATACTTCTTCACGGCTCCTGCAGTCCTTCCTGGTGCTGCAGTGCCTGCTAGCCAGTCTCAGAGAAAGCTAAAACAATCAAGCAAATACAGGACATGAGCCAATGACCTAACAGCGCCGACAAAGAGCGTCACAAACATCCAACACTCCTTTTTCGTTTTTGCGGATGGTTTTTCTCTGCTTCTCCTGAGCTCGATTAGAATCCAGTCGTTAATGAAGGTGATGATGATCTAGCATAACCAGCACGACTCCATCAGACAGGGCAAACCTGAGCATCCAGCGATCAGTGTTGGCGATCCTGTACGGTCTGTGGTCCTGCCTAATGATGCCGTGGACGGGAGGAGGAGGATGAAGAGGAGGCAGTGCAGTCAGAAGGGGGCAGATAACATAAGCTGTCCGCTCTTAAAATGCACCGTTGCCACTGCTGCAGAGCAGAGATGTAGCTACTGAATGCACGGGGGTTGGGTTGTGTAAGACGCTGCTACACTATATCCTCTTCCCAGTTCTCCTTCCTCAAGTCCCCACACAGATCAGACGCGGCTGGTGCATGCTGCTGCAGTCCCTGCCTCTCAGCTACACTCCGCTGTGTGAGAACGTGTGTGTGTTTGGTGTGTGTGTGTGCACGTATGTGTGCAATCACAACCAACACTGCAGTGCCGGGGAAAAGGGAGGGAGGGAGGGAGGGAGATAGGTGAGGAGAGAGAGAAAGCGAGGAGAAATGGAGAGGGAGAGAGAGGGGGAGAGAGATATAGCGGGAGAGATAGAACAAAGAGAGATATATAGAGCTATTGGGAAAGAAAAAGAGAGAGAGGACAGGCAAAGAGAGAAAAAGAGAGAGAGCCTGCGTCATCCTTTAGTGTCACCAGGGAAATTTTTCTGCACTAGAAATGACTGCACTCGGAGCAAAGCAGAGCGGGAGCAGGAGGTTTAAGAGGGAGGGGGAGGTGTTGTCGTTTGGAAACAGCTGAATGAGGGGGGAGGAGGATGCAGGAACACATGGCCCACAGTGCAGCTGGCTGATTCGGGTCACTGGTCACTCTCACCCATTTAAAGGGACCAGTATGCAATTGGTTCACCAGCAGCAAATAGGGCTACCTCATTGGGTAGCTACAGTAACACCATTTCAGGAGGTAGAAGTGGAGGTCTTTACAACACAGACGTAACCTGTAAACAATTCTAGACCTCTGAAATAAATGTTTTAACCATGAATATTTGTTCCACATGAATCAGAAACAGTGATATTGACAATGAACATTCAATGACAGTTTATGTCATGTATATGGATTAGGTATTAGTAAAAATACTTGAATAAGAATTGAACATGCTGCTGAATGTACAGTAACATAAAATACTATACCCAAGGAATTATCAAATGTTACACTTGTAGAGAGTACATAAGAAACAGATAAGCAATTCAGGGTAACACTTTCCTCCGGGTACTTTAGGGTAGAATTGTTTCGTATTGCCATATACAGCGGCTTGCGAAAGTATTCACCCCCCTTGGCAATTTTCCTATTTTCTTGCCTTATAACCTGGAATTAAAATAGAGTTTTGGGGGATTTGTATCATTTGATTTACACAACATGCCTGCCACTTTGAAGATGCAAAATGTTTTTTATTTTGAAACAAACAAGAAATAAGACAAAAAAACAGAAAACTTGAGCGTGAATAACTATTTACCCCCCTAAAGTCAATACTTTGTAGAGCCACCTTTTGCAGCATTACAGCTGCAAGCCTCTTGGGGTATGTCTATATAAGCTTGGCACATCTAGGCACTGGGATTTTTGCCCATTCTTCAAGGCAAAACTGCTCCAGCTCCTTCAAGTTGGATGGGTTCCGCTGGTGTACAGCAATCTTTAAGTCATACCACAGATTCTCAATTGGATTGAGGTCTGGGCTTTGACGAGGCCATTCCAAGACATTTCAATGTTTCCCCTTAAACCTTTGAGTGTTTCTTTAGCATATGCTTAGGGTCATTGTCCTGCTGGAAGGTGAACCTCCGTCCCAGTCTCAAATCTCTGGAAGACTGAAACAGGTTTCCCTCAAGAATTTGCCTGTATTTAGCACCATCCATCATTACTTCAATTCTGACCAGTTTCCCAGTCCCTGCCGATGAAAAACATCCCCACAGCATGATGCTACCACCACCATGCTTCACTGTGGGGATGGTGTTCTCGGGGTGATGAGAGGTGTTGGGTTTGCGCCAGATACAGTGGGGGAAAAAAGTATTTAGTCAGCCACCAATTGTGCAAGTTCTCCCACTTAAAAAGATGAGAGAGGCCTGTAATTTTCATCATAGGTACACGTCAACTATGACAGACAAATTGAGATTTTTTTTTCCAGAAAATCACATTGTAGGATTTTTAATGAATTTATTTGCAAATTATGGTGGAAAATAAGTATTTGGTCACCTACAAACAAGCAAGATTTCTGGCTCTCACAGACCTGTAACTTCTTCTTTAAGAGGCTCCTCTGTCCTCCACTCGTTACCTGTATTAATGGCACCTGTTTGAACTTGTTATCAGTATAAAAACACCTGTCCACAACCTCAAACAGTCACACTCCAAACTCCACTATGGCCAAGACCAAAGAGCTGTCAAAGGACACCAGAAACAAAATTGTAGACCTGCACCAGGCTGGGAAGACTGAATATGCAATAGGTAAGCAGCTTGGTTTGAAGAAATCAACTGTGGGAGCAATTATTAGGAAATGGAAGACATACAAGACCACTGATAATCTCCCTCGATCTGGGGCTCCACGCAAGACCTCACCCCGTGGGGTCAAAATGATCACAAGAACGGTGAGCAAAAATCCCAGAACCACATGGGGGACCTAGTGAATGACCTGCAGAGAGCTGGGACCAAAGTAACAAAGCCTACCATCAGTAACACACTACGCCGCCAGGGACTCAAATCCTGCAGTGCCAGACGTGTCCCCCTGCTTAAGCCAGTACATGTCCAGGCCCGTCTGAAGTTTGCTAGAGTGCATATGGATGATCCAGAAGAGGATTGGGAGAATGTCATATGGTCAGATGAAACCAAAATAGAACTTTTTGGTAAAAACTTAACTCGTCGTGTTTGGAGGACAAAGAATGCTGAGTTGCATCCAAAGAACACCATACCTACTGTGAAGCATGGGGGTGGAAACATCATGCTTTGGGGCTGTTTTTTCTGCAAAGGGACCAGGACGACTGATCCGTGTAAAGGAAAGAATGAATGGGGCCATGTATCATGAGATTTTGAGTGAAAACCTCCTTCCATCAGCAAGGGCATTGAAGATGAAACGTGGCTGGGTCTTTCAGCATGACAATGATCCCAAACACACCGCCCGGGCAACGAAGGAGTGGCTTCGTAAGAAGCATTTCAAGGTCCTGGAGTGGCCTAGCCAGTCTCCAGATCTCAACCCCATAGAAAATCTTTGGAGGGAGTTGAAAGTCCGTGTTGCCCAGCGACAGCCCCAAAACATCACTGCTCTAGAGGAGATCTGCATGGAGGAATGGGCCAAAATATCAGCAACAGTGTGTGAAAACCTTGTGAAGACTTACAGAAAACGTTTGACCCGTGTCATTGCCAACAAAGGGTATATAACAAAGTATTGAGAAACTTTTGATATTGACCAAATACTTATTTTCCACCATAATTTGCAAATAAATTCATAAAAAATCCTACAATGTGATTTTCTGAAGAAAAAAAATCTCATTTTGTCTGTCATAGTTGACGTGTACCTATGATGAAAATTACAGGCCTCTCTCATCTTTTTAAGTGGGAGAACTTGCACAATTGGTGGCTGACTAAATACCCCCCACTGTATAGCGTTTTCCTTGATGTCCAAAAAGCTCAATTTTTGTCTCATCTGACCAGAGTACCTTCTTCCATATGTTTGGGGAGTCTCTCACATGGCTTTTGGCGAACACCAAATGTGTTTGCTTATTTTTTTCTTTAAGCAATGGCTTTTTTCTGGCCACTCTTCCGTGAAGCCCAGCTCTGTGGAGTGTATGGCTTAAAGTGGTCCTATGGACAGATACTCCAATCTCCGCTGTGGAGCTTTGCAGCTCCTTCAGGGTTATCTTTGGTCTCTTTGTTGCCTCTCTTATTAATGCCCTCCTTGCCTGGTCCATGAGTTTTGGCGGGCAGCCCTCTCTTGGCAGGTTTGTTGTGGTCCCATATTCTTTCAATTTTTTTATAATGGATTTAATGGTGCTCCGTGGGATGTTCAAAGTTTCGGATATTTTTTTATAACCCAACCCTGATCTGTATTTCTCCACAAGTTTGTCCCTGACCTGTTTGAAGAGCTCCTTGGTCTTCATGGTGCCACTTGCTTGGTGGTGCCCCTTGCTTAGTGGTGTTGCAGACTCTGGGGCCTTTCAGAACAGGTGTATATATACTGAGATCATGTGACAGATCATGTGACACTTAGACTGCACACAGGTGGACTTTATTTAATTAAATATGTGACTTCTGAAGGTAATTGGTTTCACCAGATCTTATTTAGGGTCTTCATAGCAAAGGGGGTGAATACATATGCACGCACCACTTTTCCGTTATTTATCTTTTTAGAATTTTTGGAAACCAGTTATTTTTTTCATTTCACTTCACCAATTTGGACTATTTTGTGTATGTCCATTACATGATCCAAATAAAAATCTATTTATATTACAGTTTGTAATGCAACAAAATAGGAAAAACACCAAGGGGGATGAATACTTTTGCAAGGCACTGTAAACATATTTATAGCACCTATAAATTAAGATGCAGAACATAGAACATTATGGAACTGTATAGTAAAGTAACAAGGCACAAGAGGCTATGATATATTATGAATAAATCACAGATCACCTTTTGCTTCATTATAAAGTTCCCTAATGCTAACAGCATCTACAGTATCAGGTGCTATGAATCTATGCTAACGATTTACATGGACTGTGTACCATAAAGCATACATTACAGATCTATAGGTCCCGTGTAGCTCAGTTGGTAGAGCATGGCGCTTGCAACGCCAGGGTTGTGGGTTCGATTCCCACGGGGGGCCAGTATGAAAAAAATTATGCACTCACTAACTGTAAGTCGCTCTGGATAAGAGCGTCTGCTAAATGACGTAAATGTAAAATGTATACGCACATCATAAACATTGCATTATAGCTATATAGAGCACTGAATTAATATTTGTATAGTAGTACCGTGTATGTCATGTTCCAAAAACACTGTGAATGTTCTGATTGGAGAGTGAGCATACTATGTTATCATTTGTGAAAAATAATAACATAGTATGCTCACTCTCCAATCAGAACATTCTCAGTGTTTTTGGAACACGACATACACGGTACTACTATACAAATATTAAGTTGTCCATTGTCAATTTCTTTAGGTTAAATAAAAAGTTGAAGGTGACCTCTAAACGGAGACTCAAGCTGAGTAGATCATTAGGTTCACTAAATCATTTAACCTTGGCTTCTACTTACTGAACTCAAAAGTATTAGGCCACTGGGCCAAAGCCATGGTTAGTCATGTTTTTCCTTATAACTGAAAAACAGAAATAAAGAGTCACTTTCTTATCTCAAAATCTTAATCATTTTCGCTGGAATGGGAACTTCAACAATTCTAAGTCATAACTCTCCGACAGCAACAGCCAAAGGCAACAAAAGGTCATGACCTCCACAGGAGTGACCTGGAAAGTAAAGCTGCAATTATCAATAACGGCCTTGGTTAGTCAGCTAAATACTTGATTTGTTGTGCAAAAGATATACAAACATGTTCCTAATCCTTCTTCTGTTGCGTGTGACAAGTATGGAGCGATTTCAGTGCCAACAGAAATGTTTTTGAATTCCATAATTTTGCATTTGTATTAGGATATTGAATTAGAATTTTATATTTTAGAATTTGTAATGCACATATTGAATACTTGAATTAATAAATTGAACTTGTATTTCATGATTTGAAACTTAATTGAATAAATATTACATTCAGTTTTTAAATTATATTTTAATTGAATTGAATATTCAAATTCAATATTTATATATTCAGTTTCAATATGGTAGATATTGCATTCGTTTTCTGTGTATCAAGTTTACAAACTATAATTTCATAATTTTATAAAAGCTTCATATATTAAACTTCTCAGATGCATTCAGATTCAGTTTTCAAATTCAGTTCTCCAAATTCAGATTTAAAACCAGAGACAACATCCTGATAGAATCAAACACTCTCTGCGGTTAACAGAAGCTTCTGCCGGTTTCTGAAGCCAATGTGGCATGTTGAATACATTTTCTATCTATGAATTTGGCTCTAGCGTTTGAACTGTTTGGGTTAGAAGCTATTATGACCGTTTATGACCCATTCCTAAAAGCTAAGATTCTGTAACGTGGACGTCCCTTCTATTCCCCTCTATGATGATTACAGGCCACGTTAAAAGGGAGTGTGATAAAAAACGCAATTTGGCCCCCATAAGAATATAGTTGAATAGCCCTGTCATTGCCCTTCTAAGGATAGCCTTCCCACTCCCTATTTAATCTTGCTCTTGTGACCTACTGGGTTCGAACTGGGTCTCCTGCCTGTCACAAGACTGTATTAGCCCACTTAGCTAAAGCCCACAGGGATAGGTTTCAGGATGCTAACACAAGTCTTCAAGTCTACAGCAAGGTTACTCATCAAAAGAGTGTGGTTCATCGAACCACCTCAGTTACATTTCAACCCCCTTTGACCTAAAACTCAGATCACAGCACCAATAGAACTGACTGGGTTCAACATCAGGCCTACTGCACAACAATAAAACGTATTGTGGCAAACAGAAGCAGAAGGATCTGTGCACCCCATTTAATGAGAGTACAACAGAGGTGGTTTGGTGATCCATGCATGTGATGAGCAACTTTGCCTGAGATCTGAAGACGTGTTAGTTTGACTGATGGGATTCTAACCCAGGTCTCCTGTGCGCCAGAGAATGCAATTTTCAGGTCTCAGATGAGTTACTCATCACGTGAGCATGGTCACTGAACCACCTGTGTTACACTTCACCCCCCATTGACCTCCTCCTAAAAGAGACCCATCCAAGTCACAGAACCAATGCATAGGCTTTAGCTCAAGAGGCTAATGATTTCTTAACACAGTCAGTCACGATACCCTTAAAATGAGTACCCTTTCCGGATACTTGAAACTAACAGTAACACATTTCTAACACAAACTAACACGTCAAACTAACACGTCTTCTGGTCTCAGGCAAGGTTCTCATCACATAAGCATGGATCACCAAACCATGGTCTTTTATAAGTAACCTTGAGTAACCTTGCTGGATCTTGACTTCTATTAGTGTATCAGATTGGGATCTGTGAAACTCACTCCTCAGCCTGAAGTGTTGCCCCCTGCGCAATGAAGAAGGCCTTTTTCAATAACGTGGTGGGTTGAAACACTTCAGGAGGGCGGTCACGTATGTTTGTGAGGCAGAGGTCCTGAGTTTGAGTCTCGGTATGAGCTGAATCAGGGGGAAGCGGTACTCGTTAAGCAAGCAGTGTGTCTTCCTTTACATTAACTTCCTTAGCTTCTCCCTATAGGCTTCAGCTAAGTTGACTAACACAGTCTTGTGACATGCAGGAGACCCAGTTCGAACCCAATAGGTCACAAAAGCAAGATTAAATTGGGAGTGGAAAGGCTATCCTTAGAAGGGCAATGACAGGGCTATTCAACTATATTTTTATGAGGGCCAAATTGCGGTTTTTATCACACTCCTTTCTAACGTGTTCTGTCTGGCCTGTGATCATAATATTGTATTGATATTATTATTTATTTTTAACCCTTATCTTACCAGGGAAGTTGACTGAGAACACATTCTCATTTACACCGACGACCTGGGGAATAGTTACAGGGGAAGCTGGGGATGATTTAGTGACCTTACTGAAGAGCTCAGTAACTTTCCACTTGGCACCGCCATAGGATGCCACCTTTCCAACAAGTCCTTTCATCAAATGTCTGCCCTGCTAGAGCTGCCCCGGTCAACTGTAAGTGCTGTTATTGTGAAGTGGAAAGTGGAAACGTCTAGGAGCAACAACGGCTCAGCCGGGAAGTGGTAGGCCACACAAGCAGAACGGGACCACCGAGTGCTGAAGTACGTAACGTGTAAAAATCATCTGCAACATTCACTACCGAGTTCCAAAATGCCTCTGGAAGCAACGTCAGCACAAGAACTGTTTGTCATGAGCTTCATGAAATGGGTTTCCATGGCCGAGTAGCCACACACAAGCCTAAGATCACCATGCACAATGCCAAGCGTCGGCTGGAGTGGTGTAAAGCTTGCCGTCATTAGACTCTGGAGCAGTGGAAACGCGTTTTCTGGAGTGATGAATCACACTTCACCATCTGGCAGTCCGACGGACGAATCTGGGTTTGGCGGATGCCAGGAGAACACTACCTGCCCCAATGCACAGTGCCAACTGTAAAGTTTGGTGGAGGAGGAATAATGGCCTGGGGCTGTTTTTAATGGTTCGGGCTAGGCCCCTTAGTTCAAGTGAAGGGAAATCTTAACACTACAGCATCCAGACGATTCTGTGCTTCCAACTTGGTGGCAACAGTTTGGGGAAGGCCCTTTCCAGTTTCAGCATGACAATGCCCCCGTGCACAAAGCGAGGTCCATACAGAAATGGTTTGTCGAGATCGGTGTGGAAGAACTTGATTGGCCTGCACTGAGCCTTGACCTCAACCCGATCAAACACCTTTGGGATGAATTGGAACGCCGACTGCGAGCCAGGCCTAATCGCCCAACATCAGTTTCCGACCTCACTAATGCTCTTGTGGCTGAATGGAAGCAAGTCCCCGCAGCAATGTTCCAGCATCTAGTGGAAAGCCTTCCCAGACGAGTGGAGGCTGTTATAGCAGCAATAGGGGGACCAACTCCATATTAATGCCCATGATTTTGGAATGAGATGTTCGACGAGCAGGTGTCCACATACGTTTGGTCATGTAGTGGACCAACAAAGTAACCTAATCATTTCTGTGGTCCCGAAAAATTAAACACATCCTCATGATGACACATGATTTGGAAAGGCACACATCTGTCTATATAAGGTCCCACAGTTGCCATCGCATGTCAGATCAAAAACCAAGCCATGAGGTCAAAGGAATTGTCCGTAGAGCTCCGAGACAGGATTGTGTCAAGGTACAGATCTGTGGAAGGGTATCAAAACATTTCTGCAGCATTGAAGGTCCCCAAGAACACAGTGGCCTTCATCATACTTAAATGGAAGAAGTTTGGAACCACCAAGAATCTTCCTAGAGCTGGCCACCCGGCCAAACTGTGCAATTGGGGGGAAAGGGCCTTGGTCAGGGAGGTGACCAAGAACCCAATGGTCACTCTGACAGAGCTCCAGAGTTCCTCTGTGGAGATGGGAGAACCTTCCAGAAGGACAACCATCTCTGCAGCACTTCACCAATTAGGCCTTTATGGTAGAGTGGCCAGATGTAACCCACTCCTCCGTAAAAGGCACATGACAGTCCACTTGGAGTTTGCCAAAAGGCACCTAACAGATTCAGACCATGAGAAACAAGATTCTCTGGTCTGATGAAACCAAGGTTGAACTCTCTGGCCTGAATTCCAAGCGTCACGTCTGGAGGAAACCTGGCACCACCCCTACGGTAAAACATGGGTGTGGCATCATCATGCTGTGGGGATGTTTTTCAGCGGCAGGGACTGGGAGACTAGTCATGATCGAGGTAAAGTATAGCGAGATCCTTGATGAAAACCTGCTCCAGAGCGCTCAGACTGGGGCAAAGGTTCACCTTCCAGCAGGACAACAACCCTGAATGTCCTTGAGTGGCCCAGCCAGAGCCCAGACTTGAACCCGATCTAACATCTCTGGAGAGACTCGAAAATTCTGTGCAACGACGCTCCCCATCCAACCTGGCAGAGCTTGAGAGGATCTGCAGAGAAGAATGGGAGAAACTCCGCAAATACAGGTGTGCCAAGCTTGTAGCATCATACCCAAGAATACTCAAGGCTGTAATCGCTGCCAAAGGTGCTTCAACAAAGTACTGAGTAAAGGGTCTGAACAATTATGTACATATAATATATACGTTTGTTGTTGTTTTTTTCGGAAAAAACAATTGAATCAATTTTAGAATAAGGCTGTAATGTAACAAAATGTGAAAAAAGTCAAGGGGTCTGAATACTTTCCGAATTCACTGTATGTAAACAGGTTATAACATCCATTTGTCCAACAGGTACAACCAGAATTTAGGCTTAGAGGATGTTGATTTGAATCAAATTGCATCCTCTGCATTTAAAGGCCCAGTGCAGTCAAAAAAAGTGATTTACCTGTGTTTTATATATATTTCCACACTATGAGGTTGGAATAATACCATGAAATTGTGAAAATGATGATAATGCCCTTTTAGTGTAAGAGCTGTTTGAAAAGACGGCCTGAAATGTCAGCTTGTTTTGGTGGGATGGATTTTTGGCCTGCCTGGTGGTAAATTAGTTTTTCCCACCCCACTCTGACAACTCCCAGATAGTCCTAGCTAAATTCTTGCTTGAGAAATTCCTCTTTGTTAAGAAGCTATTTTGGTTTCTTTTTGACCATTTTAATTGTAAGATAATTGTTACCCATACATGATTTTATATTGAGATAAAAACAGCTGCATTGGGCCTTTAACATACAGTGTTTACAGTTCAATTTGGATATGCGCTCTTATCTGTTTTTGGGGCCTCCTCTGAATCCTTCTGCAGTGATAGTCTTCATATAAAGTTTCCATAGACCACTTCAGAATCTCCTGCTGTGACAATGTCTGCCATCTCTATCAACAATGTATCTGTACATGGTTGTGATGACGTACAGTTGAAGTCGGAAGTTTACATACACTTAGGTTGGAGTCATTAAAACTCGTTTTTCAACCATTCCACAAATTTCTTGTTAACAAACTATAGTTTTGGCAAGTCGGTTAGGACATCTGCTTTGTGCATGACACAAGTAATTTTTCCAACAATTGTTTACAGACAGATTATTTCACTTATAATTCACTGTATCACAATTCCAGTGGGTCAGAAGTTTACATACACTAAGTTGACTGTGCCTTTAAACAGCTTGGAAAATTCCAGAGAATGATGTAATGGCTTTAGAAGCTTCTGATTGACATCATTTGAGTCAATTGGAGGTGTACCTGTGGATGTATTTCAAGGCCTACCTTCAAACTCAGTGCCTCTTTGCTTGACATCATGGGAAAATCAAAAGAAATCAGCCAAAAAAATGGTAGACCTCCATAAGGCCACTCAGCAAGGAAGAAGCCACTGCTCCAAAACCGCCATAAAAAAGCCAGGCTACGGTTTGCAACTGCACGTGGGGATAAAGATCGTACTTTTTGGAGAAATGTCCTCTGGTCTAATGAAACAAAAATAGAACTGTTTGGCAATAATGACCATTGTTATGTTTGGAGGAAAAAGGGGGTAGCTTGCAAGCCGAAGAACACCATCCCAACCGTGAAGAACGGGCGTGGCAGCATCATGCTGTGGGGGTGCTTTGCTGCAGGAGGGACTGGTGTACTTCACAACATAGATGGCATCGTGAGGAAGGACAATTGTGTGGATATATTGAAGCAACATCTTAAGACATCAGTCAGGAAGTTAAAACTTGGTCGCAAATGGGTCTTCCAAATGGACAATGACCTCAAGCATACTTCCAAAGTTGTGGCAAAATGGCTTAAGGACAACAAAGTCAAGGTATTGGAGTGGCCATCACAAAGCCCTGACCCCATCCTATAGAAAATGTGTGGGCAGAACTGAAAAAGCGTGTGCGAGCAAGGAGACCTAGAAACCTGACTCAGTTACACCAGCTCTGTCAGGAGGAATGGGCCAAAATTCACCCAACTTATTGTGGGAAGCTTGTGGAAGGCTACCCAAAACGTTTGACCCAAGTTAAACAATTTAAAGGAAATGCTACCAAATATTAAATGAGTGCATGTAAACTTCTGACACACTGGGAATGTGATGAAAGAAATAAAAGCTGAATAAATCATTCTCTCTACTATTATTCTGACATTTCACATTCTTAAAATAAAGTGGTGATTCTAACTGACCTAAGACAGGGAATTTTTACTAGGATTAAATGTCAGGAATTGTGAAAAACTGAGTTTAAATGTATTTGGCTAAGGTGTATGTAAACTTCCGACTTCAACTGTATGTGAGGTGACAGTGTTCAGTCTACAGTGGACTGCTCTGCGACTGAGGAACTCCTTTAACCCATTTGAAAAAGCTTGTATATCAGGGACAACATTTAAATTGTATCTTCTTATTTTCTTATCATTATTCACCTTCTTCCTCCTTATATGCTGACCTAGCTTTCAGGTCTCAACTTTTCTGTCAAAGTTTTCATGTGGTTTTGGCACAGAGGAAAAGACAGACAGTGACTTTGTTCATAAAGTTATTAATTCATATCCTGGAAAAGTGGTTGTCTCGCCATTGATGTTACACTTTGTTGGTCCCATTAGTTCCCAACATGATAATTATTAAAGTGTCAATAAGCCCGTCATTCAAAGTATTGTAGTAATGGGAATGGAAAAATTATGCAGGCCTACTACAGTGTTCAATTGTAAGAAATCCATGAATGATGATTCATTGGAAAATGTTATTTACAAAACAAAACCCTTTAGGCCTACAATAGTTGTCACAAGTGCTTCACCCAAGGGGCCAGGGTTTCGGTCTGGAACAGCGTTTCCCAACTCCAGTCCTCGAGTACCTCCACAGCACACATTTTTGTTACAGCCCTGGACAAACTTACCTGATTCAACTCATTGAGGGCTTAATGATTGTTGACAAATTGAATCAGGTGTGCTTGACCGGGGCTACAACATAAATGTGTACTGTTGGGGCTACTCAAGGACTGGAGTTGGGAACCATTTGTCTAGACTCTAGAAGCATGGTTTAGACTGCTCCTACAGTTTTGCTTCGGTACGACAGTTTAACTGACGCTCGGCCCAGAAAGACAATTTCCATAGACGGCCACATAGAGAAGTCAGATTTGAAAATTCCTAATAAGACACTTTAGCCATCACCTTTGTGCACAGAACATCCATTGAATTATGCAAATAATTGTCGCTGAGGCCAATTTTTTTCCATCCCTCACAGCCGATGATATTAACATTTTATATTAATCCATGTATGCATTCACTAACTGTAAGTCGCTCTGGATAAGAGCGTCTGCTAAATGACTAAAATGTAAATGTAAATGTCTGCTATGTTTTTGGGTGACATGATGACATAGTCGCTGCTCGTGCTGCTCCCTGTTGGTCTGTATAAACAGATGCAACCCTGATATAGACAGTCCATGAATCTGCGAACATGAGTAGATTACATTGAAAACAACGGACGGACATCTTGGACGCAGTCTCCAGTTAATATTACACCTCAGTGGCTTCACCTGGCCTAAACCCCTTAAGAGCAAGCAGAAGAATGATTTATATACACTAGATGACTAATAGGGGTGCTGTGTTGAAGCGACCTTGACTCCATCTTGGCACTCCCCCACCGTCATAAAAACATTTTTGGAAGCTATAAAAATGCATTTATTAATGTCTACATTCATTTTTGCAACATTTATTATATTACAGACACCTTAATGCATACTTTTAAATTATATTATGTGAGCTAAACAGAAAAATGAAAAAATATACAAATATTTTCCTTAAAGTATAATTTTTTGAGATTACTAATGTTACTGTCCCCACTACAACAATGTCCTTGAAACATTTAATTGAAATACTGTAGAATTCCATTCTGCTCCTACTGGGGAGTGCCAATATGCCCAGGAAGTCACTCTGATGAAGTTAAACTTCAGTGGACACAACGTTTAGCCATCATTCCACACCACACCACACTACACCTCCCACAATCCCCTTATTCATGCTGACCACACAGCTCGCGTCGCGTGCGCGAGCGTTGCAAAATAAATGTTCACATACATCATTGCACCCACACTGCTCGCGTACGTCAACGAGCGTCTGCGTAGCCAGGTGCTAAAATAGAACTTTGGCTCTTTTTGTTACGCTTGATGCACTGCAAGTCCCGCCTCTCCCATCTCCTCATTGGTTTTTAGGAGCATGTACCCACGTGGGTGATTGAAAGATGAACTGAGGTCCACACTCCAGTCCAGTTGGTGGCGCTAATGCACCTTAAAGTTGGTTGCCAACCGCCATATAAAATCCACAGAAGAAGAAGAAGCCTGAAGGCCATTTGAGGCAGCATGAAAATTGTATGAAGTGGTGGCCAATGGACTATGTGGCGGACCAAATTTTTTCCGATGGAAGACGCAGGCCAAGATGTCGACACAAGTCCAGAGGATAGAATAGACGCCGGAGGGGAAAAATTGAGTCCTTTGAGAAGGCAAGAAGCATATATTGGTTAGGAGAAAAGCAGTTTTATAATAAGGAGTCGTGTGCTTGGATGACGGAGGAGGAGTGGAGGGAAAAGGAGAGGCAGAGGGAGGAAGACTGTTTAGCTCAGTTGGTAGCGCATGGCGCTTGCAACGCCAGGGTTGTGGGTTCGATTCCCACGGGGGGCCAGTATGAAAGAAGTATGAAAATGTATGCACCCACTAACTGTAAGTCGCTCTGGATAAGAGCGTCTGCTAAATGACTAAAATGTCAATGTAAAATGTGAGTTTGAGTCAGTTAAAAATTGAGGGGAGAAGGTTTGTTAAAGAAGACAGGTAGGAAATGTGAGCTAAAGACAGGGGGAGAAATGGAAGAGAATGAGGGTGAAGTATCGGAGGTGGTAGGTGTGGTGAAGTGCTCGGAGCCAGAGGCTTGGACAGAGGGTCAGGATAAAGATGAGTATGTGACAGTAGGAGTGAAGAAGTGGATCCTTGCCTTTTAGCTGATTCATTTGTGGTTTCAAGATGGGTGAAAAAAGCGTTGGGTATAGTGGAATCGGTGAGGGTAACCAGAAGTGGTCTAGTGATAATTGTATATGTTTCTGTTGGGCAGAGGGAGAAGGCGCTCAGAGTCAAACAAATGGGGGCAAGAATTGTGTATTGTTTCGCCCTCAAGAAAAGGGCGCCATTGAAAGCAGTGATTACTGGGGTAGCAGTAAATGTAAAAGTGGGGGAATGGTGAGAGTAGGTGGTATGTACCAGCGGCAGGTAGTTTAGTGGTTAAGAGCGTTGTGCCAGTAACCGAAAGGTCGCTGGTTCTAATCCCCGAGCCGATTAGGTAAACAATCTGTCGATGTGGCACTTAACCCTAATTGCCCCTGTAAGTCGCTCTGGATAAGAGCGTCTGCTAAATTACTAAAAATGTCAAATGTACAGGGGGATAAGTAACCAAGTGATATATGTTTCAGTAAGATTGGATTTTTAGCGTTTTATAGCAATGGTTATTAATTGTACTGCAGGGATTAGAACGCAAATCGAAGAAAATTGAGGTTGTGGTGGCAGCTGCAGAGAGATATTTGGGTGTGCAAGACTTGACAGCAGAAAAGTTACAGGGAGTGTTAAGTGGTGATGTCTCATCATTTCAGGATGAGGGCATGAGGTAGGAGTGAGTATATTTAAATAGTGGAGAAGGGTGGGGTTAATTATTAGTAATAGTTTTGAATTTGTAAGTGTAGTGTTAGATGGTAGGGTATTTCTTTGCTTTGTTTTATTTTTCAAGGAATAGATAAGGGAGTTGTACTCCAGTCTAGTAGGTGGCGGTAATGCAACAAATTGGATGCCAACCGCCGTTAAACCCCATTGAAGAAGAAGAAGAAGAAGAAGAAGAAGAAGAAGAAGCCTGAAGTAAGAGAGATTACTAGAAACTAACTCGGTTTACCGTTTTATCTGTGGATTAATTGTCAGTGTAGAGGACCTTGTGCATTTCAGGTAAAACAACAACCCAATGTTTATATCCCAGGACAAATTAGCTAGCAACAGCAAACTAGCTAGCTAAATTGCCATAAATGTTTAATGCTTTTCGACCTGTCCCCAAATTAATATAGTTGGTTCAGAGTAAGTTTTGATGTTTCAACCTGCGTGTCCTGATCGCGTCTGGTGTGGGTGGACAAAATCAACATGCGCGCACGGTCTAGTCAGCATGTTAGGTTGGAGCTTGCCCAATACACAAGTTACGGGCCAGGGTTTGGTTTGTTGTTGCAAAAGAAAAACCTTAAAGAAACAGTAATAAAGAGGTCACGAGAATATTTCAGTGAAAGTGTCGCATGAGGTAGGTCATGGTGATTAAATGCTCGATCTGACCTGTCTTTAATGTCCGCTTGATTCAAGTAAATCATTTTCGTTGTTAGCTAGGGAGCCAAGTAAATCATTTTCGTTGTTAGCTAGGGAGCCAGTCAGGCAAGTTAGCTTGCGTGCTAGCTAACGTTAGCTAGCTTGCACCGTTTGAATTTGGACGATGTAACGTTAGCTAGCTTGCATCGTTTGAATTTGGACAACTTAACGTTAGCTAGAAAGATAGCTAGTTTGTTTTACACCTAACGTTATGGACTATTCTTAATACTGAACGTATGTACTGTAACGTTATGCTAGTTAAATAACGATCTAGTTAGTTAGCTAACGTTAGTTATTCTATGTAACGATGTGATTACCATGTTTGGTTTTGTATGTGTCAGCTAACTACTGTAGCTAGTAGTTAGCTAACGTTAGCGTTTCAGTGTTGTCTGCCGAAGAAGGTCACAAGTCCTGAGGTTCCTAGAGTTGAGGCAAAGCAACGTTTCAACCATGACTGGCTAACAGTAACAACAGATGGCTGGCTAACTAGCGAGATACATTAAATTCAGAAATGTTTATTTGATAACATTACCTGATAAGGTAGCTAACTAATTGGCTATTCAATATAATAATGTCACCAAGAAAGCCAGTGAACAAGCCATTTACAGACCCTAAGTCACTCATATTTGATCTAGGCCTACATGAGGTGTCCACATACTCAAATGTAGGGCCTATGGGCTTCCATATGGGTTTTGTTAGCTGGAAAGTGTTAGTAACTAGCTAATACTAATAGTTAGGTCTGTACTAACCGTATCAGAAAGTTGTGTGAATAAATAGTGCCCTAAGTAAAGGCCATTTAACATGGTATGAGACGCTTGACAAAGTGAACCTGTTGCCTAAATATTTTCCTGTGTGATGTGACTGATATACACACAGGTCGCTTGGTGTGCCTCACTGATGTGAATAAATATAGGCTGTATATCATGACATGCACCTTTTATCATGACATGCTCCTTTTAACGTAATGAGACTTGGAGCAAAGTGACCCTGCTGCTCTCTCTAACAGTTTTCCTGTGTGGTGTTGCTGGGTGTGCCCCACCCTGCCATGAGAGCTGACCAGGTCCCCAGCCACCCCTCCTTCTGCAGTTGATGGATCTGCAGATGGTCTGGAGATGACAGACAGCATCAGGGCCTTCCTCCGCAATGTTGCGACGGTCAGACAGCAACACAACACACCACACCCTGTCTGTCCACACACAAGTGATAGGCCAACACATAGGGTTAAAGGAGGGTACAGCTATGGCACTGAATCATGAGGCTGTGTACCAACTACCAAGCACTGTTTAGATCTATTGGGAACTATGTTTTCTAGTTCAATTGAAGCCATCCACTTAGCCCATTTAACATTGTGCCTAGTTAATTAGTTTATTTTTACACAAGACAAGTGAAATGTTTTAATAAAGTTTACGTTTTTTCTTGTTTGCTCTAGTCTAGAGCAAAAGTTGCTTTGGGGCAAAATCATAGTTGCCTACATTTAGAGGCTTAACCATATGTTTACCCTTATCTTGTGTTGTGTACCTCGAACCTTATCACCTTGCTTCCAGGTGGCAAGTGATCCCATCCACAAAAGCAGAACAAAGATTAGCCTTGTTTTTTTGGTTTAGTTTACGTTTTATTTCAACTGTGCTACTAGGTAACCAAGTGCATTAAAGCACATGATACATTACTTAAATGGTATTAGGATGCATTTAGTATTTAAAGCACTGCTTTTGAAGTTTTCAACCCACCAAGTCTAACATAGTGTTGCGTACAACATTAGAAGTATGTGCTGTGTTGATTTCCTTTATAAGTCATTTAACCCAGTCTGTGCATATTTTCTATGTGTCCTACAGGGGATTAAGGACTCCATTTTGGGGATTGGAACAATCTCCAAGCTGGATGCCCGCATCCAGCAGAAAAGGGAGGAGCAGCGGCGGAGGAGAGCCAGCGGGGCCCTGGCTCAGAGACGGGCCCAGAGTGAGGAACGCAAACAGGAGAGGTAGGCAGTAGGACTGTAATACCCTATTCACACTGCCAAGCTGGGCTGGCCTGTTTACGGATCCACCACCGTTTCTCCAACTGTGAAAGTGTGATGGGAAAAGAACATGTCAGAGCCAGCACACTTCTGTTCGGGTTGGCACTATATTGTGGGTATAAGAAAGGGTATACGTGTTACTTGATACATATCATGAAAGGCTACTGATTAATAGAGACACTGATATTTTGGCTTCTTTTTTACATTTCTCCCTATCTAACCTGATATGCTATTTCTAGTTGTGAAAGGTTCATATTAGGGGCGCAATTCAATCCGTATCGCAGAAGTTCAACGCTATTGCGCGATTGATATCCAATTGAGCCGATCTATGCAGTGTTTTCTGTGAATGCAGTCTCCGCTAACATGTGAACTTTGCCTTTAAATTTCAGTCGCGCTATAGCGCTGAGCTTTCGTGATACGGATTGAATTGAGCCCTAAGAGTTATGAGTAAATATGGATCCTTGTATGCTGTCTAGTGTCCACAGTCGGCCAAGACCTATACATTTTTGTGCCTATTAATGACGATGGTGGGTGACAATTTGTCATACTCTCTCTTTCAGTGAACCCAAATTAGCCAGTAGGATTTTTCAGTGCTGTGCCTGGAATGGGGGAGTGTTCTGGGTAAAAAAACAAACACTTTTCTATATTTTAAAACCATTTGAAAAATGTATATCATGCAAATACTGTATTTGTATGAGAGGGGCAAATACTGTATGTAATACTACATAGATGTTGTTCGTGTTAGTAATCCCCCCTCCGATTCCCTTTGCAGCTCAGTCTGTTCCTCTTCTACCGGGTGTTTATTCCACTACTGCAGACTCTGACAGCAATAATCATTGGTATGTGTGCCTGCCAGGAACAGTGGGGCGGGTTTACTCCATTATCACATGCTTCATAGTGATTTGTTAAGAACAGTGGTAAAATGTGTCACTCAAAGAGCCATTTCCTGCCAGGTGACCCTTCTCTCCATGGCAACGTGTGGTCCTGGCTGGAGTTCATATTGACCTCAGTGTTCAGTGCTCTCTGGGTGCTCCCTCTGTTTGTGCTCAGCAAGATAGTCAACGCCATCTGGTTCCAGGTGAGGCCTCTGTTAGTTAGGACACAGATGATGATAAAGATGTTTTGTGGTTAATGTAACAAGGGTGGGCGATAGATGGTCAAGGAGAACTGTTGCACAGTTGGCACTGGAGAGCACTAGTCGTGTATACTTTTATTGAAAAGTCTAAACGGAATCCTTGGGATGTCCCAACTCTGATGTCACCCGATTGAAATGGAATACTGTTAGGGTTAGGTAAGAGTTAGGGTAGGGTTTAAGTTTAGCTTTAGGGATGTCCCAACGATCTCGGATAGTAGGGCTGCACGATATGGGCAAATAACCTAATAGCGTTTTTTTAACCAATTATTGCAATTTTACAAAACACTTGGGTGAGCTGTTGGAATCATAGAAATCAAAATAGTATTTGGATTCTATGGTTGGTGGTGTTTGGAATGACAACTAATGAAAAAGCCAGATACAGTAGAAGTTGTTGTGACAGGGTAGAAACCTAAGTGTTGGTCAGAGTTTCCCAGGGGACCCTTATTACATTTGAATAAATGGCGTTTAAAAAAAGATTGCAGCCTCTTGCAATATGAATATTGTACATGTCAATATTGCAATTTAGATTAATATTTGATTAATTGTGCAGCCCTACAGGATAGCACTAACCATAACTTTATCATAAGCCAATTTAATGAATAATGGGAAAGGGGGATACCTAGTCAGTTGCACAACTGAATGCATTCAACCGAATTACGTCACTGTTGACAATATAGTTTCCAGCAATGCTCAGGGGATAGCGTAGTGGCTTTGATACAGTTGAATGTCTCACAGCAGTTAGGAATTTCCCATGTGTTATTGCTATGCTATCTATATTCCCTTCCAGTCTTAAATATTATTGCCTGAGGATCTTGTGAGACGTTAACATGTGTCACACAGTAAAACAGGAGGTTAACGCGCTCTCTGGTTGTCTGCTGTAGGACATAGCTGACCTGGCGTTCGAGGTGTCTGGTCGGAAAGCCCAGCCCTTCCCCAGCGTCAGTAAGATCATCGCTGACATGATCTTCAACCTCCTCCTCCAGGCTCTCTTCCTCATTCAGGTAGTACAGCAATTGACATTCCCGTGTCTTCAAATTCATGAAGAAGACTCACTATCAATCATGATCTCACTATCTATCAAGAGGGTTCACTAAGGTTATGTTGGAATGAAAACCTACAGGGGTCTTTGGGTTCAACACAGAGCTGTGATCCATTACCTTCAATGGTTCAAGTTAGTAATCAACATATTACCTCATCTTGTCTTTGTTGTGGTCCTTCTAGGGTATGGTTGTGAGTCTCTTCCCCATTGATGCTATTGGACAGATGGTCAGCCTTCTCCACATGTCTCTGCTCTACTCCCTCTACTGCTTTGAGTATCGCTGGTTCAACCATGGTGAGCCTCCTTTCTACTTATTATACTAATTTTAGGTAATAGGAACTAAGCAAAATCTCAACCCATTTGTAACCGTTTCATCCAAGGCATTGAGATGCACCAACGGCTGTCCAACATTGAGAGGAACTGGCCCTACTACTTTGGCTTTGGTCTCCCCATGGCTCTGTTGACTGCCCTCCCCTCTTCATATATAATCAGGTAACGTCACTAGTGTCTCCTCTCTTTCGATCCATGCATGAGGACACTTCCAATATGCAGACTTTCAGTCCTACTGATATCGCAAATCATTCTAATGATCGATTAAAATCATATAATTTTTTTCTGCTCTAGTGGCTGTCTGTTTTCCATCCTCTTCCCTCTGTTCATCATCAGTGCTAACGAGGCCAACACCCCAACAAAGCTATAGTGAGTATAGTGCACTGCACGCACTAATAATTACCAGTGATCAAACAGATTCACTTGTGTGAAAAGAACCAGTGGAATCTTCTTCCCTGCTCACTCACTCTTTTCTACCCCCCCGTGTCTTTTCCACACACAGCCACTTCCAGCTGCGCCTCTTCTCTCTGGTTGTGCTGATTAGCAACAAGTTGTTCCACAAGACAGTCCACCTGCAGTCATCCCTGAACGCGTCCATCTCCGCCGAGAAGCTGCCTACCTCTCCCCACGCCTCTCCTGCCCGCCAGAGACCCCTGCCCTCCCAGTGATGGCCACCAGGGGGCGACAAGGGAGCAGCTCTGCTCAGTAAACCAATGGAGCAGTTTATTCTGTCTGTGGAAGGATCTCTCTTATCAGGACAGGAGGAGGATGTTTGGTTAAAGGGGGGTTTTAATGTGATTTTAACAATTTTACTACGGCCCTTTTCATATTATTTTGGAGCACCGGTCAGGTGTTTTTTAAAATGTGAATGACGTATAAGGAGATTTGACTGCCATGTGCCTCACACTCAAACACACATGATTCTTGTAGCTTATTCTCATTAAAATGTTTTCTTTAATTGTTTTTTATGTATGATGTGCCATTTGAGTGCTTTACATACAGCACAAGCAGTCATATACATTGTTTTTCTTCATTTTTTTTTTGTTCTGCTCTTTTCGATTCCAACTCCAATGTTTGCCATCATTTGCTTGTTTAATCTGTTTATCACACAGTGACTGATCCCAGACTGCTTTGTATAAAACACTTGATGTGGAAGAGAAAAAGGAAAAGGGTTACATTTTTGCCAGGACTCATGTTATGTTACTATATGTTTTGAGTGACAGACAGAGCCTTAGGCACTGGTCACACGATCCTTGGTATTCCTTTGCTTGAGGAATCAGCACAGAGATGCAGCCTTTGACTAAACGTTCATCCAAGTGTGTGTGACTACAATAAGCCCCTTCTCCATTGAAGGGGGTGACATGTTTGCAATGTTAAAAAGTGAAGCGCAAGAGTTGTGACATACATTTTTCTGTGTTGCAAGTGACATTCCTTTCACGCTGATAGGATGTTGTCTTGTTAATTAATAGCTGTTTCTCTGTAAAGCCAGGGTGTCACTGATACTCCTCTGGCTGGAAACCCAGGAATAATCTTGTGCGGTGAAAACAAAGGGACACTTTTTTTGTATTCCTGTAAGTGCTTTCATAGACTAATCTTAATTTGTACACTTTTAGCATGGGAGCTGGTCTAAACATCCCACAAAAAAGGAAGAGCATCCTTAATTAATCCAAATATATAATCACTGGTTGTTGTGTGTTAAGTGATGCTAGCTGTTTTGAAGAAGCTATTTTCTATAGTTGTGTATTAGACAGACAGGTGAAGCTGTATGGACTCTGCAGCTTGGTCAGATCAGATGACACTGCCAAACTGTTTTATCTACTACTTTGTTCGACTCACTTCTGCTTCGATCAATTGTACACAAAACACTGGTGTAGGTACTAGGAAGATGTCACTGAGCTCAGTTCTGACTGATTTTCTCTTGAAGGAAGGAAGGAAGGTGTATAGACGGGAGAAGCCCTCTGTTTTTGTTCCCCCTTGAGCTGTGGGAATTCTTGTTTTACATAATGTCACTTGGCTCTGAATGTTCAACCAAAACCTCACCATGGGGGTTACCATCATCTAGCTTTTACCTAATCTTATCTAATGGCTTGGGTTGGGAGGGGCGTGTGAAACAGTATGAAATAATTGTAAATGCATAGTGTTTATGTATGCAGATTGACATATGTGAGTGAGATTTTGTAAAAGTATTATCCCTAATTTCAATAAAATTGGTCAGTATACACTACATCTACATGGAAGTAATCTTGATTGACACAATTATTTTAGTCTGAAATATTCTATGGTAAACTGCTAAATGTTTCCCACGTGGATATTTTATTTAAAAAATAACATTTGTAAGAGAATTCACAAAATATTTTGGTGTTTTATTATATGTCCCAATGTGGGTGGTAATTTACTGCATAACTGGTTGGAAATTATTAGAGATATTTATCAATGTTGAAAAACAACTATGAATGTTGCTGTTTATGCTTCCAGACCAATTTGATCAAGAAGGGGAGTCGCAGATTACTGTTCTATTTTGAGAAGGGCGCTCCTCCCTCACCGCTTTTGCCCGTTCATGTCACGGGCCATATCCCGGTACATCGCAGTTCAGCTTAATCGAACTCTGTCAAGCAATTTTTTCAGCATTAAGGACACGTCACTGGAAGGAACAGCGACTTATCCGGCCTGTTTGAATGATAGCTCATTAACGAATCAGGAATGAGAGTTTACTGACGGTCGATGCAAGGCCAATAAACACGTTGCATAGCTTGGTTGGGCGGGTTTAAGCTGCACACAAGGTCGTGTGTGAAAAGTGTATGTGTGTAACAGGAACGGAGTGGGTAAGTGCTGCTCAAAATAGCTGCTAAATCAACGAGATAGATAATTTAACTGCCATATGGCTCTGTTTTGTATACATATTCTGAAATGAGTCACATGGTGTAACTTTGAGAGTAAGTGGAAGAATACCTTATGTTCATTCACACAGCTAAAGTTAGCTAGCAACCTTGCTAGCTAAATAACATGTTAAAATAAGGCTCAGCCCTCGGCTCGAGTTGAATAGAATCGGCACTGTCTATTTGCAGGAACGGAAAACCCACCAGATAGTTAACTACTTCTTGCGTTTAGGACAATACATGCATGCAGACTATTTACTAGAAAATTAGCTACATTAACGTTAACTAGCTAACGTTACTTGCATTGAACTTGACAATGCCTTCATGTCACCCAGCAACATATTTCTCAATTACCGGTGTTGCCATTTCTACAAAAGGAATAACCTAGGATAATGCATTTGGTAGGTTGTGAGTTGGTCAAGGCAGATAAAGAACGGTATGAATGGTAATACAAGGAAAGTTTGCAGTCTAGACGGAGTTGCATCCACTTCCTGGTTAGATTATTCTCGCCGGATCCAACCTGGCGGTGCGCGTGTCCTTATCTGGTTGGAACAGAGTTGGGCACGTCTTTAAACCCAGTCAGTGATTTCATTTGGCAAATAGTGTTAGTATTATAGAAAGTGGTTAATAGATCGTGTGATGTATTTAACATTCGTAAAGTGAGTTTTCAACAAACACTTGGGGTTAGTAGAATAACTTACTCGCCCTGAGTTTGTAGACTGAAACGCCGTGTTTTTAAACCCAGAAATACTATACAAATATGTATTATTTAATAGATTTTCCTCATGACTGAGCTACTGATCAAGCTACTAAAAAACGGACTGACTGCTGCTCTGACTCATGCGCAAGCAATGCACATTTGGAATGGAGCTTGCTGCCTCACACCTACACTGTTAATTTAATTTTCTTCCCAACAGGTACTAAGGGATAAGCCAAGTTATCCCTCCCTGCTTGAAGATGACGAAGTTTGGCTTTCTGCGGCTGTCCTATGAAAAACAGGACACGCTGCTGAAGCTGCTCATCCTGTCTATGGCTGCAATCCTCTGTAAGAACGCATACACTTTGCATCCCTTTCTGTTACTCTACACTTATAGTATTCCATATTATTATTGTGGGCCATTGTCACCTGACTGTGATATGAGTAGAGATGGTTTGGACTTGTTCTTTATTTCCCCTTCTCAGCATTTTCCACCAGGCTTTTCTCTGTGTTGAGGTTTGAGAGTGTCATCCATGAGTTTGATCCGTAAGTCCACTACCTTGTTGTATGAAAGTTCCCCCCTAATAATTCAGATTAATGCCAGTTTTCTATTTATAATTCAAATGGTGTTTAAATCTCTGACCTTGCATGCTTTGTTGCTTCATTGTCAGGTACTTCAACTACCGAACAACCCGCTTCTTGGTAGAGGAGGGCTTCTACAACTTTCATAACTGGTTTGATGACCGGGCATGGTACCCTCTGGGGAGGATCATCGGTGGCACCATTTACCCAGGTAGGAATGGGATGACCTGTTCAACACAAGACTGTACTTGACGTTATTGGGTGACTATCTAGACATTAGAATGTTCCACTAAAATGGACTGTCCTGTGTTAAGGTGGCTTTGGGTCATCAACTCTATTGTCACCTTTTTCCCCCTTTGTCATAAAGATCCTTTCTGTGATTGTGTTGGCCTAGTCCACACATTCTTCTTTGATAGAACCTACTTGCCCTTTTGTTAACTCTTTCTGTTCTGCCCTGTTCCCCCAGGCCTGATGATCACCTCTGCTGCCCTGTACCATGTCCTGAATTTCTTCCACATCACCATCGACATCCGTAACGTTTGTGTTTTCCTGGCTCCCCTCTTCTCCTCCTTCACTGCCATTGTCACCTACCACTTTACCAAGGAGCTCAAGGTAGGTTGCAGCACACAAGGAAGAAAACTTAAAGAAATGTAGGGAAACGGGGAGGTAACCTACAAACTGAAAATGCTCAAGAGCTCTGAAATGTACTTGTTCCCATGGTTTTCATATCTGTCTACTTGTAGGATGCAGGTGCTGGGCTCTTGGCTGCTGCCATGATAGCGGTGGTACCTGGCTACATTTCCCGTTCTGTCGCCGGCTCCTATGACAATGAAGGTACAGAACATGCCTCATCCCCACGGACATGCCCCTCTAAAGGACTTGGCCCTTGTTGTGATCTTTAATCTATTTTCTTGTTTTTCTATCCAGGTATTGCTATCTTTTGCATGCTGCTGACATACTACATGTGGATCAAGGCAGTCAATACAGGCTCCATCTACTGGTCGTCCATGTGTGCCCTTGCCTACTTTTACATGGTGAGACTAACGCCTCTAAAATAAATAAATGATAAGGAACATTGACAATGGAGAACTTAGAAACTGAAAGTTACAGTAACTCAGTCCCTGCTGAAGGTTGACACTCCTCTTATGAGGCTTATCTGAAGGAGTCTTACCTTGGCTGCGTGTAAGATAAAGGAAAATTAGCAAACAGCATTGTTACAATATGTAGCAAAAACGTTAAACCAACTGAACACAACCCTTATGTATTTGTCTGCAGGTGTCCTCCTGGGGTGGCTATGTGTTCCTGATCAACCTCATCCCCCTCCACGTGCTGGTCCTCATGCTCACCGGCCGCTTCTCCCACCGTATTTACGTGGCCTACTGCACCGTCTACTGCCTGGGAACCATCCTCTCCATGCAGATATCTTTTGTCGGCTTTCAGGTAAACACTTCTCCTTATTCTCTCCCTTCCTATGCATACACAGCAGCTGTCCAGATGTCCATTGCATGTTATCTTGTGACTACAACATGGGTCCATGTATATGATTTTTTAAATAATGATTAAGTCATTTATATATCCTATTATCACAAATGTTTGCCGTTGGAGTGATTTCGGGATATTACACACACTCCGTTTACCTCCTTGTCTCCATTGAAGCCTGTGCAGTCGTCCGAGCACATGGCAGCATTCGGAGTGTTTGGCCTGTGTCAGATCCATGCCTTTGTGGACTACCTGCGCAGCAAGCTGAACGCCCAGCAGTTTGAGGTCCTCTTCAAGAGCGTCATCTCCCTGGTGGGCTTCGTCCTGCTTTCTGTGGGCACTGTGCTCATGGTGACCGGTAAGAAACTCGCCAAGAATCCGTTCAGGAAAGTACTCTCAATCAAGTACAGTTTAAGTATTTGAACGGAAACCAATACTGCTGTATTTGAACTCAGGCCAGAGCAATGCCTCTACTCGGTAATGTAGGATTTTATTTACAGACCTGTATGGTTGTTCAAAGCCTGTTTGTTCTTGATGATTAACATATACACTGAACAAAAATATATAAATGCAACAATTTAAAAGATTTTACTGAGTTATAGTTCAAATATGGAACTCGGTCAATTGAAATAAATTCATTAGGCCCTAATATGGATTTCACATGACTGGGAATACAGCTATGCAGCTGTTGGTCACAGATACCTTAATAAAAAAGGTAGGGTCGTGGATCAGAAAACGAGTCCGTATCCGAAGTTGCTGGAACTGGAACACTTGGTCGTACATGTCGATCCAGAGCATCCCAAACATGCTCAATGGGTGACATGTCTGGTGAGTATGCAGGCCATTGAAGAACTGGGACATTTTGAGCTTCCAGGAATTGTGTACAGATCCTTGTGACATGGGGCCATGCATCATCATGCTGAAACATGAGGTGATGGCGGCGGATGAATGGCATGACAATGGGCCTCAGGATCTCGTCACGGTATCTCTGTGCATTCAGATTGACATAGATAAAATGCAATTGTGTTCGTTGTCCGTAGCTTATGCCTGCCCATACAATAACCCCACCGCCACCATGGGGCACTCTGTTTACAACGTTGACATCAGCAAACCGCTCGCCCACACGAGCGGTGCCATACGAGCTGTTTGCAATCTGCCCGGTACAGTTGAAATCGGGATTTCACTTCTCCAGCGTGCCAGTGGCCATTGAAGGTGAGCATTTGCCCACTGAAGTCGGTTACGACGCCAAACTTCAGTCAGGTCAAGACCCTGGTGAGGACGACGAGTAAGCAGATGAGCTTCCCTGAGACAGGTTCTGACAGTGTGCAGAAATTATTTGGTTGTGCAAACCCACAGTTTCAGCTGTCCGGGTGGCTGGTCGCAGACTATCCCGCAGGTGAAGCAGATGGATGTGGAGGTCCTGGGCTGGCGTGGTTACACATGGTTGTGAGGCCTACTGCCAGTTTCTTTAAAATGACGGAGGTGGCTTATGGTAGAGAAATTAACGTTCAATTCTCTGGCAACAGCTCTGGTGGACATTCCTGCAGTCAGCATGCCAATTGCACGCTCCCTCAACTTGTTGTGACACAACTGCACCTTTTAGTGGCCTTTTGTCCTCAGCACAAGGTGCACCTGTGTAATGGTCATGCTGTTTAATCAGCTTCTTGATATGCCACACCTGTCAGGTGGATGGATTATCTTGGCAAAGGAGAAATGCTCACTAACAGGGATGTAAACAAAGTTGTGCAAAAAATTAGAGGAATACAGTTTTTGTGCTTATGGAAAATATCTGGGATAATTTATTTCAGCTCATGAAACATGGGACCAAGACTAGAGCTGCATGATATATGGTTTCAGCATCGACATTGCGATGTATGCATCCGCAATAGTCACATCGCAGAACGTGCGATTTAGTAAGGTAAACATATATCAGTCTACAATATATATATTTTTTAAATGTTAAACTTGCATTATATCTGTCTGATATAATGTAATTTACTCCGATTTATGGGTTATTGGATACACAGATTATTATTATTATTATTATTATTATTATTATTATTATTTTAAACACTGAGTTCGTTGCTGCACGTGGTTGACATGCAGGCTCTGCTTGCGCGTGACGAAATGATGAGCAAGGAACAGGCAAAAAATACCGAAATTGAGAATTTGGTTGCAAAAAGAAATGCATCGTCAATTATATGGAAATATTTCGGCTACAGACAGGATGATGACCAAAAACTGGTACTTTGTCGAGAGTGCCTTGCAATTGTTGCCACAACACGAGGCAACACGACAAATGTGTTCGATCATTTAAGGCGGCCCCACAAATCTTTGTATGACGAGTGCAAAGCATCTCAATGCCCTCCAAAGCAAAAATCTATTTCGGATGCCTTTGTCAGTATTACACCATACGAGAACGGTTTCACGTCGCCAAAGACATGGTACCAATTAACACGGTTACCAAAGAGGGTTTTAAAAACATGATCCGGTCGCGTGACAAGCGGTATGTAATGCCGTCACGCAACTATTTTTCTCAAGTTGCCATCCCAGAGTTGTACAAGAAATGCAAGGCACAAGTTGAAACAGAGCTGTCACAAGTGGAATATTATACAGCAACAACGGACTTGTGGTCCAGCCGGACAACGGAGCCCTACATAAGTCTGACCGTACACTTTATTAATGAGGACTTCCACCTGAAAAGTCGCTGTTTGCAAACTGCATTTTTCCCAGAGGATCATACATACATCCTGTATTTTTTCATATCGCAATATATATCGCAGAAAAACAAAATATCGCAATGTCAGTTATTTCCAATATCGTGCAACCCTAACCAAGACTTTACATGTTGCATTTTATATTTACATACAGATATGGTTAAAGATAAAACGCATAACCCTATACCCAATAAATATCAGAACCAAGTGATTTGGTAGTGCCTTGTTCATTTGGCTCGACACGACTTGACTGTGTTGTGATTGTTGCGTTTCTCAGGGAAGATCTCCCCATGGACGGGTCGTTTCTACTCGCTGCTGGACCCATCCTATGCCAAGAACAACATCCCCATCATCGCCTCTGTGTCTGAGCACCAGCCCACCACCTGGTCCTCCTACTACTTTGACCTGCAGCTGCTCGTCTTCATGTTCCCAGGTAAACACACTCCGTCTGAAATGGTAGTCTTGCTGGTGAAATAACACATTAGAATGATGTTTAGGTAAATGGATCAATCAGAATACTTTCGGGACAAAGGTACAAATCACTTGTAAAGAAAAACTTTGCGCTGCTTTAATGAACCTGCATTTCTTCATCCTGACAGTGGGTCTGTATTACTGCTTCAACAACCTGTCTGATGCCAGGATCTTCATCATCATGTATGGAGTCACCAGCATGTACTTCTCAGCTGTCATGGTATGTCGGCCTGCAGATTAGCTCTTGAATAAGAGGAATATTTTAAATCTATGGTTTCAAATATTCCAATATTTACTTTTGCAGTAGGAATTGCACATGGTACCTGTCAGTGCTCCCCTAGGCTCGATCCGTCCATATTATTTACGCAGTCAGGCAACGCTAGATTAGTTTTCCCCTATTGCATGTTGTGCAAGCAGATGAGCTCCCAGAAAGAGACTACGTAGCAGGTTATGTTCAACAGATTTGGCTGCTTCTCTCCTCAGGTGCGTCTGATGCTGGTCCTGGCACCAGTCATGTGCATCCTGTCAGGCATTGGTGTGTCCCAGGTCCTCACCACTTACATGAAGAACCTGGATATCAGCCGGCCAGACAAGAAGAGTAAGAAGCAGCAGGACTCTACTTACCCCATCAAGAACGAGGTAAGAGAGGAAGGATACATAAAGGCATGATGATGCCATATTGGCCCCCAGATGGCACTGTTCAATAAATGTTTGTTAATGTCACCGAAATGCAGCTTTGGCATGTAGCCATTGATACTGGATGTCATTCCAACTGATGAAGTCGGGGGATATATTTGATAAGGGTGAAATGATGTGAGATCTAGGCCCAGTCCAGTTACAACCCCTAGGCACTATAGATCTGAAAGTAGTATTAGGTCCCTGATATCCTGTACCTTTTTATCCACCAGGTGGCCAGCGGGATGATTCTGGTCATGACCTTTTTCCTCATCACCTACACCTTCCACTCCACCTGGGTGACGAGCGAAGCCTACTCCTCCCCCTCCATCGTCCTGTCAGCCCGCGGCGGAGACGGCAGCCGCATCATCTTTGATGACTTCAGAGAGGCCTACTACTGGCTCCGCCACAACACCCCAGAGGATGCTAAAGTGATGTCATGGTGGGATTACGGCTATCAGATAACAGCCATGGCCAATCGAACAATTCTAGTGGACAACAACACATGGAACAACACGCACATCTCCAGAGTTGGCCAGGTGAAGTATTTTTATTTTCTGTATTGATGACTTTACATGGGACTGACACGTGACAATCCTATCATCTGTTAATGCCTGGTTGATACCTGTGACTTCTGAACTTTATATAAACTGTGTTTCTGTTGACCGGTAGGCCATGGCATCCACCGAGGAGAAGGCCTATGAGATCATGCGGGAGCTGGATGTAAGCTACGTCCTGGTCATCTTTGGTGGACTGACGGGATACTCCTCAGACGGTATGTCTACAAAGCCAGTGGAAACTATCAATGCCCATCACTCTATGCATAATCACTCACTTATAATAATTATAATCACTTATTACAGCTTCTTAACATATATATTTCAGATTAAGTTATTTAACTTATTAGTTGTCAATGCCTAATACATACATACATCAGATCAGTGGTATTCAAAGTTGGGGTCGTGACCCCTAATGGGGTCGCCAAAATTAAAGACAATATACAGTGGGGAAAAAAAGTATTTAGTCAGCCACCAATTGTGCAAGTTCTCCCACTTAAAAAGATGAGAGAGGCCTGTAATTTTCATCATAGGTACACGTCAACTATGACAGACAAATTGAGGAGAAAAAATCCTGAAAATCACATTGTAGGATTTGTTATGAATTTATTTGCAAATTATGGTGGAAAATAAGTATTTGGTCAATAACAAAAGTTTCTCAATACTTTGTTATAAGCCCTTTGTTGGCAATGAAACAGGTGAAACGTTTTTTCTGTAAGTCTTCACAAGGTTTTCACACACTGTTGCTGGTATTTTGGCCCATTCCTCCATGCAGATCTCCTCTAGAGCAATGATGTTTTGGGGCTGTCGCTGGGCAACACAGACTTTCAACTCCCTCCAAAGATTTTCTATGGGGTTGAGATATGGAGGCTGGCTAGGCCACTCCAGGACCTTGAAATGCTTCTTACGAAGCCACTCCTTCGTTGCCCGGGCGGTGTGTTTGGGATCATTGTCATGCTGAAAGACCCAGCCACGTTTCATTTTCAATGCCCTTGCTGATGGAAGGAGGTTTTCACTCAAAATCTCACGATACATGGCCCCATTAATTCTTTCCTTTACACGGATCAGTCGTCCTGGTCCCTTTGCAGAAAAACAGCCCCAAAGCATGATGTTTCCACCCCCATGCTTCACATTAGGTATGGTGTTCTTTGGATGCAACTTAGCATTCTTTGTCCTCCAAACACGACGAGTTGAGTTTTTACCAAAAAGTTCTATTTTGGTTTCATCTGACCATATGACATTCTCCCATTCCTCTTCTGGATCATCCAAATGCACTCTAGCAAACTTCAGACGGGCCTGGACATGTACTGGCTTAAGCAGGAGGACACGTCTGGCACTGCAGGATTTGAGTCCCTGGCGGCGTATTGTGTTGCTGATGGTAGGCTTTGTTACTTTGGTCCCAGCTCTCTGCAGGTCATTCACTAGGTCCCCCGTGTGGTTCTGGGATTTTTGCTCACCGTTCTTGTGATCATTTTGACCCCACGGGGTGAGATCTTGCGTGGAGCCCCAGATCGAGGGAGATTATCAGTGGTCTTGTATGTCTTCCATTTCCTAATAATTGCTCCCACAGTTGATTTCTTCAAACCAAGCTGCTTACCTATTGCAGATTCAGTCTTCCCAGCCTGGTGCAGGTCTACAATTTTGTTTCTGGTGTCCTTTGACAGCTCTTTGGTCTTGGCCATAGTGGAGTTTGGAGTGTGACTGTTTGAGGTTGTGGACAGGTGTCTTTTATACTGATAACAAGTTCAAACAGGTGCCATTAATACAGGTAAGGAGTGGAGGACATAGGAGCCTCTTAAAGAAGAAGTTACAGGTCTGTGAGAGCCAGAAATCTTGCTTGTTTGTAGGTGACCAAATACTTATTTTCCACCATAATTTGCAAATAATCTCATTAAAAATCCTACAATGTGATTTTCTGGATTTTTTTTCCTCAATTTGTCTGTCATAGTTGACGTGTACCTATGATGAAAATTACAGGCCTCTCTCATCTTTTTAAGTGGGAGAACTTGCACAATTGGTGGCTGACTAAATACTTATTTCCCCCACTGTACCATGTTTTTGAGAAAGATAATTTTGTTGAGTAAATGCATTTATTGGTTTCTTTTCAGTTTGATTAGAGATGAAAATGCATTGAATTTAAGGTTATTTGTTATAAACATTTGAATGGATATTTTATTTAAGGTTGTCATTCGATTTGGGGTGGGGTCGCAATAACTTATTGGGGAAAACATGGGGTCCCCAGGAATTCTGGTGGAAAAAGTGGTCCCCGCTGAAAAAGTTTTAATACGACTGCATTAGATGGTACACTTTGTACATGATCATAAATAATCTTTAACTTGAGAATATAACTCATGCTTTACGTCTGCCGACACTCCTCTCTCTGTGCAGACATTAACAAGTTCCTGTGGATGGTGCGTATTGGGGGTAGCACAGACACAGGGAAGCACATCAAGGAGCACGACTACTACACCCCCACTGGAGAGTTCCGCGTGGACCGTGAGGGCTCCCCTGTCCTGCTCAACTGCCTCATGTACAAGATGTGCTACTACCGCTTCGGCCAGGTCTACACAGAGGCCAGTGAGTAACCCTGCATAATTATGACACTGTGGGTGTCAATCTTCTATTTGTCATCTTGGCCCTAGTCCTGATGTTCTAACCTTTGTTCCAGAGCGCCCCCCTGGCTATGACCGAGTGAGAAACGCTGAGATCGGCAACAAGGACTTTGAGCTGGACGTGCTGGAGGAGGCCTACACTACAGAGCACTGGCTGGTCAGGATATACAAGGTATATATCCTTCTCGCTCTGTAGCTACGGTCTTCTACTCGCCTCTGTATTTATTCAGTCACACCCGTAGAGTACCAGGCCATTTCAGGGGGTTATTATTTTTTTTTTTTAAACGTTACATGTAGACTCTATATGAAAAAGTTGCAATTTGGGAGTATAAATGATATTTCCTCATTGTTGATGCCAAGGAGTCAAAATAAATCTTTGGGATTTTTTTTTTTAACAACGATTTATTAACTGTCTTGTTTACCCCCTTCAGGTGAAAGACCTGGATAACCGAGGGCTATCACGGACGTAAAGCCCTCCGACCCATTAGCGTTCATACACCCCTTTTTAGCACACAGCACTGAGAAAGCCTTCCCCTGTGGTCTGCAGATGAGTGTGAAATTAAACCGTTGTTTTATACTTTTGTTGGGAATTGCAGAAAGATTGTTTTATTTTACTTACCAATGTGGCGTCTCTCATCTGGGAATGGAAGGAGGTGGTGTTTCATAACGTCCAATCAAATGTCAATAAATAATTTCTGCAATCAATGGCCAAAAGAGTGATATTGTCAGTCGTGAGCTTTTAATTTTTACAATGTGGTCAATAAAGGAGGGATAAATCTGACAATGGCGTGTTGTCTGTCTTGTTTTGAATTTGTGTTGTATTTACAATATCATGGTATCTTTGGCAGATTCGTTTTTCCCAAGATCTTTATATGAGTCAAGATTTTGCAACCTTGCAACTCAGAATTATTTTTTGATGGTTTTGCTTTCTGAATACCAAAATAATACAATAAGCAAAGATGGGAGCTGGTATGATTTGAACTGGAAAAATCCCGTCTGGATTACTGCAACTCGCTGTTGGCTGGGATCCCTGCCTGTGCCCACACCCGTCGCTATGGGCGGGCCATAGGGGGCCGAGCCTGCCCCCCAAAATGCTTGTGCAAAACTGTTCACTCCTCTGGCACCCCAATGGTGGAACAAGCTCCCTCACGACGCTAGGACAGCGGAGTCACTCACCACCTTCCGGAGACACTTGAAACCCCACCTCTTTAAGGAATACCTGGGATAGGATAAAGTAATCCTTCTACCCCCCCCCCTTACCCCACCCCCAAAAAATGTTGTAAAGTGGTTATCCCACTGGCTATAAGGTGAATGCACCAATTTGTAAATCGCTCTGGATAAGAGCGTCTGCTAAATGACGTAAATGTAAAAGAGGGTGGGTACTATATAGGTAGGTAGTGGTACTTGTGGTCACGTTCCACAGAAAAGGATTACAAGTTTTTCTAAATGTGTCACCTGGTTTCTCAAGATTCTACGGAACTTAGTTCAGATGTTCAAGAGTTGTCAGAACTTTTCACTAAACACAATTTCAGGATATTAGACGTTTCTTGTTAGAATTCCATCATGAGGATGTCAAATGTGTTATTTGTGTGTTTAAAAATAAATAAATAAAATATATATATTAAATAAACTAGCAAGTATAATTGAGAAGTTTGACATGATCGTCCAATAATGACTATTGATGTGGTCCGGAGACTAGAATGGCCATTGCAAAATGTTGATTTGTGTGGTCAATTAACAATTTCAAAAATTGAGGGATGTATTCAGAATAGTGAATTTGGTTTGGTGATTTGCTTACACAAATGACCTAGGTCAATAGAGTAGCATGTAAGGGATTTGATAAATTATATAAAATGACTCCCTCTCCCATCTGGGTGTAGCAGGCAGCCAGTAGTTTAGGAATTATATTATGGTTCAAACATTCAAAAGTACAGATGGGTGCCTTCTTCTCAGATGAACCCGCCCAGACCCTCCTCCAAAGTGTCCCATGACCTCATCTCGAGACATTCGATTGGCTAAAATGAGTTTTTCCCCCCAACAACATCTCGACAAATCCCATTTTCCATAATTTTCAGCGCGAAAGTACAATCGTGTTTGTTTTGCGAGAGACGTTTTAGCTTTTGTCTGTGCCCGTCGGTTTTCTTCTTTATTTGTCCACAATACATTTAATTACAAGGTACGTGCGATTTTAAATTGTTTATCTGCGTTCGCTTGTTAAACCTTCTGGATTGAAATGTACAGCCGACAGTTTTCCAGCAACCTCTTGTTTCCAGTTAACTAACATTAGCTAGCTACGGGTTGTAAGCCAACGTGGTCGAACAACTTTCAAAATAGTAGTAATATAACATTATTATTACTAGTTAGTAAACTGCTATTTAGGTAGGCAGCTAGCCATATAAAGAGACGTTTTAGAATCAGAATTCCTTGTAAAAACTTTCCCCACAAATATTACAACTCTGTATACTGATCACCTATATTTATAAATGTTTAGGGCAATAGGTGATCTGCCTTTTGTGCCCGAAGAAAATGGATACAGTTACAAGAAAAAACACCAACTTGAAAAAGGTAAGTTAATTCACTTTGGCTATCTACTCCGATTTCAGAGCACTCTCGTCTGAGTGTGTGCCAGAGCGCAGAATAACTGATTAATTTACTAACGCTCAACACCCGTTGAATATGGCCGGTGTCAGTAAACGTCGGCAAAAAAGCGTAATTAAATTGTTGCCAGCAGCACAGTCACCAACGCTCTGGATAACATGAAAAAGGCCTAACCAGCTCTGCTAGGGCGAGTAAAATGGTCAGTGTGGTGTTCTCTCATTTGTGTCTAGAAGTAGCTACCAAGTTAGCCAGTTAGCTTGGGTACTTGACTGCCGTTGTGAGGTCAGAACGCTCGGATCAACCCGCCAGAGCATCCACGCTTTGAATTCACGAACGGACAATCTGACAACGCTCAGAATTTACGAACACACCCATTATACTTACCCCCCAAGTGCTTACTGGTAGGCCTATCTATGTATTATGTAAAATGTATCTGTCTTGTTTCTTTGTCCTGTCTGCTATTATTAGGGTAACAAAGAGAATGCCAAACCAGCAAGTGGACCCACTAAGTGCTTAATTACCAGAGCTGCTCCTACTAAAACAGTGGCTGCTCAATCTGCCCCTTTTCATTCCAAGAGCAATAAAAAGGAGGACTTGGGAAAGGGAGAAGATGCTCTAAAGAAGGTCAAGACGGAGCAGAAGGATGTGAAGGCGGCAACCACTGGCGATACAAAGAGACGCAACACCTTCAGCCAAGCCTTCCTCACCAAACAGGCTGTCAGACAGAGAAAGCTGGTTGCAGAGGCCCCAAAGCCTCCAGCTACCTCCCAATCTAAACCTGTTCCAAAGCCTCCAGCTACCGTCCCAGGCGCATACAAAGGCAAGGTTGTCCAATCCAAAATAAGCTCCTTCAGGAAGCCTAGTGGCCTGGAGGGAGGGCTAGAAAGCAAAGCAGCTACGAAGACCGCGATGACCAAAGCTAAGAGCCAAAAGCCTGGAAATTTGACAAAGGTCAAGTCCAAATCTGTTGCTGACTTGCCTGGGCGTGGCATGTTTAAGCCCCCCCAATCATGTCAACCCTCAAGATCCAAGTCTGTGTCCAATGGGCCTCCTCCAGTCTCCAAGTGCCCAGTCCCAGCTATACGCCGTCCCACAGGCTTTCACTCTGCAGACCCTCCTGCCAGAACTCCTCCATTTACCACAGCTCGCCCAAGCTCCACTAGGTCTGCCATGACATCTAAGAGGAAAGAGCTGCCACAGGGCACCAAGCCTAAGATGACAGTGGCAACCGACAAGAAGGTTCACAAAATTCCAGTTGCCAGCACCCGAAGCCAGTACAGTGCTAACACAGAAACTGCTGAAGAGAGAAGGTTTGTGAATGTTTATTTTTTTACTTTCTTGAAAATTGTCCAATAACTGTTGGTACTTTGGTCAACTGCTCAAAATAGTTTTAACTGTGGTTTTGATTCCCAGGACAAAGCTGGCAGAGTGGCTGGCATCCAAGGGAAAGACTCTGAAAAGGCCTCCCATATCTGCAGTGGCACCTCCAAAGTCTAAACCAGTTGTGCAGCCAGAACCTGAAGTGCACCCAGAATCCACAGCTGTCTCTCAACTAGAGACCAACGTTGCGCCTCAGCCCTCTGACCAGGAGCCACAAGAACCTGTTACTGAGCCTGAACTGACTGTTCGGCCTAAAAACGACCAGGTGGTCCCTGAGCAGGAGGCAGCCTGTGCCTCAACTCCACTGACAATTAACACTACATTGGACCTGCTTTACAACTCTGATACAGATTTTCTCCCTGTTGATCCAGAGGTCAGAATGAATGTAAGAAACCTATATACTGTAGTTTTATTAATCAAAACTCTTAAATATAACCTAACCACCGCTGTCCTATGTCTTATCACAGGTTGTGGTCAACCTTTGTGATGCTTTGGAGGCATTGGAGAAGCCCTCAGCATGTGTGGATGGTACATTTTGTGGTCAATACATTTACATTCACAGCAAACACAAATACAGACAGATTTACTTGCTCATTTGACGTTGTCTGCCTAATTCAAATTATGCAACACAAAGGCTCAAATCGTGTAAAATATGAACTTGTTAACGTTAGTAACGTGTTATATTAATTGGTGTTTATTTTTATTTTTTAGAAGAGCCGAATGAGAAAAGGGATGAATCTGAAGAGGAGAAAATGGTGGAGAGACTGTCAAATAAGGAATTTGAGGAAAGGAATGAGTCTCCTGAGAATAATTTAGACAAGTCGGAGGATGTTGAAGTGAAAAGTGAAGTAGGAGAGGGGGCTTCAGAGCAGAAAGTAAGGAAGGGTTATATTAATGAAGTTGATGATGACGACGACCGCTTGATGGAGACGACACCAGAGGCAGATGGCGCATCGGTGGTGAAATACAGTGTGAAGACAACTCCATACCTGCAAAGGTGAGATTTCTTGTCTTTAAAAATACCTGCTGTAATCCTGTTATAACATCACTTCCATTTATAGCAACTTCTGGAGCTCATGGCGAACAGCACTACTTTACATCTCTATATTGAAATGTATATGAAACTGAACATGGCTGTCAACTAATCACAATGCTGTCCATCTCGTTCCCCCTACTAGTGTTAAGAGAACAATCGACGGTGAGGCATGTGCAAGTGGTTCCAGGCGAAAGAGCACCATCAAGGATCTGAAGTTCCTGACTCCAGTCCGTCGTTCCTGTCGCATCCAGCGCACGTCATCCCGCCTGCCTGGGATGCTGACAGACCATGACACCTGTGTGTCCTCGCTGGCTGAGCTGGTGAAACTGGACGATGATGCCAACGCCTACATCTACAGGAGGAACCCTGCCCTTCTGGAGTACCTGCCTGACCATCCCAAAGACCTGGAGAGGATCTGAGTCTTTGGATGAGTGTGAAGAAGAGGCCGGAAAAGGAAGATAAATAATATGGAACTGATCGGCACTTTACAAAAGGGGTTTTAAAATAATGAAAATAGCTGATTTGCTGTCTTATTTTACATAATGGTTGTTAATCCAAATTGTGATATGGACTATGCGTGGCAACATACTACTATTACTAATCCACTAAGACTGGTGCCTCAATTAGGCATGTCTTTTGTTTTTCTGTTTCTTGTTTCCCTTTGTGTTGCCACTTCTCATAAGGAAGACTGATTTGCTATACCTTGATATGCTAGATCTATTTCATTTGTTATTGTATATATTATCTCTGCTGTCTTACTGTGTTTTATGAATGTATTGTTTCTTTTAATGGCAGAGTTGATAAGTTAACAAATATCTACCACAGTTTTACCATAGATTTAATTATGTACAACACCTTTTATCAGCAAATAAGGACATGTGTGTTGCACATCAAGGAAAAGTAACACTATAAAAAAAGACCAAACTAGGTGTCTGGTGGAATTATTGCTGTTGCAATTTTAAATGGGAAATCGTGCAATGAACAACTTGAAAAATGTATTCCAATAAATTGACAACTCACTGGATGCAACTTGCCTCTTGATAGACAGTAACGCTACCTAACAACTTTCAGAGGGCCAAATATGAGCAATGTTGAAACTCCTTTGAAATGTCTTGTAGTTGATTGAGCTGGAATGTCTTTATCCAAACAAAGGGTGTCCGTTTCTACACCAAGTCAATGAGAAGTGAAAAATTCTTCCTTAGTTAATTGTCTTGATTCACGCTAATGTCTTAAGTAGTTGAACATGATTTTACTCCAACCTCGTGAAAGGGAAAAACCGACATGTTTTCAATTTTGTCAAAAACAGTGCAGGAGAGGGGGAGGGACAGAGAGGCATTTTAACTCATTCAAAGAGGTGACATAACTTTATTGATAAAGAGTTTGGAAATCATCATCACATACTTGCATACAGGACACCTCCACCTCCCCCTGTGCCACTGGGCTTGTTCGACATTGCAGCCAACAGTGCAGGCTTGCGTCATAAATAACGTATTATTTGTAGGTCAGTCAGTCACAATTTACCCATGACACATTTAACCAATAAGGCCCAAAAGGGGGGTGGTATATGGCCAATATACCACGCTACATTTACATTTTAGTCATTTAGCAGACGCTCTTATCCAGAGCGACTTACAGTTAGTGAATACATATTTTTTTATACTGCCCCCCCGTGGGAATCGAACCCACAACCCTGGCGTTGCAAACGCCATGCTCTATCAACTGAGTTACATCCCTGCCGGCCATTCCCTCCCCTACCCTGGACGACGCTGGGCCAATTGTGCGCCGCCCATGAGTCTCCCGGTCGCGAACCAGGATCTCTAGTGGCACAGTTAGCACTGCGATGCAGTGCCTTAGACCACTGCGCCACTCAGGAGTATCGCTAAGGGCTGTTCTTACGCGGAATGCCTGGATACAGCCCTTAGCCGTGGTATATTGGCAATATACCACAAACCCCAGAGGTGCCGTATTGCTATAATAAACTGGTTACCAATGTAATTAGAGCAGAACAAATAAATGTTGTAATACCCTTGGTATACAGTCTGATATACCATGGCTTTCAGCCAATCAGCATTCTGGTCTTGAACCACCCAAGTTTATAATACGCAGGTGGTGTGTTTTCGTTGTTTCGCCCACCAAGCAAGGACTTTTTGTATGGAGGTCAATGAGTGTCGAATTTGGTCAACAACAAAAAATGATTGGCTTATTTGCTAAGTGAGGTTAATTTGATATAATATACGTTTCGTAATTCTTAAGTTAAGAGTGTACTGATATAAATAGGGGTTGTGACGTCCCGGCAACTTTGAGAAAAAACACTATATCTGAGATGGCTATGCATATTAATGACATGAGACTAGTAGCATAGCATCTCTCTCCAATGAATACAGGCGGTTGACATCAACAACCCTCATCGAATATTCAAAAAAGGATTACAACAAATAAGACGTATCCACCAATCCAAAGAAAGGATAGGCGGGAGCTAGACAGCCCGCAGTGCCGCTTTGTGGACAACAACTCCCATTGTTAGGGCAGAGAGACGGTTTATCCATTAATCATGTCCTCTCGAACATGGCCTTTGATTTGACGGCCTGCACATGCGCAGTTCGGCGCGAGACGATCCAGGCCGTGTTCGAGAGCATTAAAATCGCAATGTATCATGGGTAAATAATGAGTAAACGGCCCCACTGAGCTATAATAGAGAGCAATATTAATGGCGTCTTTTTGTAGGCACTAACTCCTCCATGGTTCGTTAGACAAAGCTTATGGGAAAATGAATGGAGTTTTTGGAGGGTTTTTGAATAAACGCCGAAAATAAGGTCTGTGGTTAACACAGGTTTAGGATATTTTATACGTTTTATTCAAAAATAATCTTCATCAGCTAACGCCACTTATGTAAAAAAACATATAAAAGGCTTCATAATTAATAAAAGTCATGTTAACTGACTAATGTTATCTTAGAACAACACGTATAAGATCTCCTAAGCCTGTGTTAACCTCAGACCTTATTTTCGTCATTTATCCCAAAACCCTATTCTTTCTGCATTCATTTTCCCTATTGGCTGAACCACAGATAGAACAATGAGACATATTTCAGTGGATGTTTAAATGTAAAGCATCCGCTTGGCGTTTCCACTCACTACCAAATATGGTAGTGAGAGGAAGCCCACTGGCAGGCAGTGGGAGAAGATGGAACGAGATGGATTTTCGCCGACATTCTGCAAATGTTCTCATCGATGAAACATTTGATCTCAATACAGGGGGGGACGTCACAACGATCTTCTTCGATGAGCTTTAAGGGCGGTTGGCATCCAATTTGTTGCATTACCGCCACCTCCTAGACTGGGGTACAACTCCCTTATATTTTGCTTGAAAAATAAAATAAAGAAATACCCTACCATCTAACACTCACAAATTCAAAAATATTATTAATAATTAACACCACCCTACTCCACTATTTAAATATATTAATTCCTACCTCAACCTGAAATGATGGGACATCACCACTTAACACTCCCTGTAACTCTTCTGATGTCAAGTCTCCCACACCCAAATACCTCTGCAGCTGCCACCACAACCTCAATTTTCTTCGACTTATGTTCCATCCCTGCAGTACAATTAATAACCATTGCTATAAATGCTAAAAATCCAATCTTACTGAAACATATATCACTTGCTGGCCTATCCCTCTGTACTGGTACATCTCTACTACTCTCACCACTCCTCCCCCTTGACCCATCTTCCTCTACATTCTTCACTGCCTCAGCATATAACAACTTCTTCACTACTCTTACCCTGGAAACCTCAACCTGCCTCTCTCGCACGGGACCTTTCTGATCCCCATCCCCATGGGCACCCCTACAATTAGCACATACCACTACTTTCCCCAATGCTACACATTCCTTTGTCTCATACCCTTCTATACACTTCTCACACCTTGGAACCTCCCTCCTACACACTGCTGCACATGCCCATAAGTTTGACACCTATAACATCGTAATGTATTCGGCACATAAGCTCGTACAGGATATATTATATATCCTAACTTCACTTTGTCAGGCAAAGACTCAACTTCAAAACTCAAAAGAACAGACAATGACTCTTCTGTTTCCCCACTCTCGCCACCCTGTTTGCGTCGCACCAAACGACAAGCATCACAAACACCGGGAATCTTCCCCTTCAGTTTGTCAACTTTTACATTTACTGCTACCCCAGTAATAACTCCTTTCAATGGCGCCCTTTCTTGAGAGCAAAACAATTCACTATTCTTTCCCCCATTTGTTTAACTTTGAGCACCTTCTCCCTCTGACCAACAGAAACAAACAATTATCAAATAAAAATGTATTTGTCACATACACATGTTTAGCAGATGTTATAGCGGGTGTAGCGAAATGCTTATGCTTCTAGCTCCGACAGTGCAGTAATATCTAACAATTTCACAACATATACCCAATACACACAAAAAAGTAAGGAATGGGATTTAAGAATATATACATATATGGACAAGCAATGACAGAGCGGCATGGACTAAGATACAGAAGAATATTATAGAATAGAATACAGTATATACATATGAGATGAGTAGTGCAAGATATGTAAACATTATTAAAGTGACTAGTGTTCCATTTCTTAAAGTGACCAGTGATTTCAATAGGCAGCAGCAGCCTCTAATGTGCTAGTGATGGCTATTTAACAGTCTGATGGCCTTGAGATAGAAGCTGTTTTTAATTCTCTCGGTCCCAGCTTTGATGCACCTGTACTGACCTCGCCTTCTGGATGATAGCGGGGTGAACAGGCAGTGGCTCAGGTGGTTGATGTCCTTGATTATCTTTTTGGCCTTCCTGTGACATCGGTTGCTGTATGTGTCTTGGAGGGCGGGTAGTTTGCCTCCGGTAATGCGTTCGGCAGACCGCACCACCCTCTAGAGAGCCTTGCGGTTGTGGGCGGTGCAGTTGCCGTACCAGGCGGTGATAGAGCCCGACAGGATGCTCTCAATTGTGCATCTGTAAAAGTATGTGAGGGTTTTTGGTGATAAGCCACATTTCTTCAGCCTCCTGAGGTTGAAGAGGCTCTGTTACATTTTACATTTTAGTCATTTAGCAGACGCTCTTATCCAGAGCGACTTACAGTTAGTGAGTGCATACATTATATATATATATATATATTTATACTGGCCCCCAGTGGGAAACGAACCCACAACCCTGGCGTTACAAGCACCATGCTCTACCAACTGAGCTACACGGTGCCTTCTTCACCACACTGTCTGCGTGAGTGGACCATTCAATTGTCGGTGATGTGTACACAAAGGAACTTGAAGCTTTCCACCTTCTCCACTGCGGTCCCGTCAATGTGGATAGGGGGGTGCACCCTCTGCTGTTTCCTGAAGTCCACGATAATCTCCTTTGTTTTGTTGATGTTGAGTGAGAGGTTATTTTCCTGGCACCACACTCCCAGAGCCCTCACCTCCCTGTAGGCGGTCTCGTCATTGTTGGTAATCAAGCCTACTACTGTTGTGTCATCTGCAAACTTGATGATTGAGTTCGAGGCGTGCTTGGCCACGCAGTCATGGGTGAACAGGGAGTACAGGAGGGGGCTGAGCACGGACCCTTGTGGGGCCCCAGTGTTGAGGATCAGTGAAGTGGATATGTTGTTTCCTACCTTCACCACCTGGGGGCGGCCCGTCAGGAAGTCCAGGACCCAGTTGCACAGGGCGGGGTTCAGACCCAGGGCCTCGAGCTTAATGATGAGCTTGGAGGGTACTATGGTGTTGAATGCTGAGCTATAGTCAATGAACAACATTCTTACATAGGTATTGCTCTTGTCCAGATGGGATAGGGCAGTGTGCAGTATGATGGCAATTGCATCGTCTGTGGATCTATTGGGGCGGTAAGCAAATTGAAGTGGGTCTAGGGTGACAGGTAAGGTAGAGGTGATATGATCCTTGACTAGTCTCTCAAAGCACTTCATGATGACAGAGGTGAGTGCTACAGGGCGATAGTCATTTAGTTCAGTTACCTTTGCTTTCTTGGGTACAGGAACAATGGTGGCCATCTTGAAGCATGTGGGAACAGCAGACTGGGAAAGGGAGAGATTGAATATGTCCATGAACACACCAGCCAGCTGGTCTGCGCATGCTCTGAGGACGCGGCTAGGGATGCCGTTTGGGCCAGCAGCCTTGCGGGGGTTAACATGCTTAAACGTCTTAATCACGTCGGCCATGGAGAAGGAGAGGCCACAGTCCTTGGTAGTGGGCCTCGTCAGTGGCACTGTGTTATCCTCAAAGCGGGTGAAGAAGGTGTTTAGCTTGTCTGGAAGCGAGACGTCGGTGTCGGCGACGTGGCTGGTTTTCTTTTTGTAGTCCATGATTGTCTGTAGACCCTGCCACATACGTCTCGTGTCTGAGCCGTTGAATTGCGACTCCACTTTGTCTCTATACTGATGTTTTGCCAGTTTAATTGCCTTGTGGAGTGAGTAGCTACACTGTTTGTATTCTGCCATATTCCCAGTCACCTTGCCATGGTTGAATGCGGTGGCTCGCGCTTTCAGATTTGCACGAAAGCTTCCATCTATCCACGGTTTCTGGTTAGGGTAGGTTTTAATAGTCACAGCGGGCACAACATCACCTATACACTTCCTGTGTGTTCAAAACAATCTTGAAGCGTGGATTCCGATTGGTCAGACCAGCGTTGAATAGTCCTTAGCACGGGTACTTCCTGTTTGAGTTTCTGCCTATAGGAAGGGAGAAGCAAAATGGAGTCGTGGTCAGATACATTAGAAAAGCAGAACTTAATATTTGGTACAGAAACCTGTTTGCAATTAAAGAGATAATACGTTTCCTGTGGGTCTTGACCAGGTTTGCACACACTGCAGCAGGGATTTTGGCCCACTCCTCCATACAGACCTTCTCCAGATCCTTCAGGTTTCGGGGCTGTCGCTGGGCAATACAGACTTTCAGCTCCCTCCAAAGATTTTCTATTGGGTTCAGGTCTGGAGACTGGCTAGGCCACTCCAGGACCTTGAGATGCTTCTTATGGAGCCACTCCTTAGTTGCCCTGGCTGTGTGTTTCGGGTCGTTGTAATGCTGGAAGACCCAGCCACGACCCATCTTCAATGCTCTTACTGAGGGAAGGAGGTTGTTGGCCAAGATCTCGCGATACATGGCCCCATCCATCCTCCCCTCAATACGGTGCAGTCGTCCTGTCCCCTTTGCAGAAAAGCATCCCCAAAGAATGAGGTTTCTACCTCCATGCTTCACGGTTGGGATGTTGTTCTTGGGGTTGTACTCATCCTTCTTCTTCCTCCAAACACGGCGAGTGGAGTTTAGACCAAAAAGCTCTATTTTTGTCTCATCAGACCACATGACCTTCTCCCATGCCTCCTCTGGATCATCCAGATGGTCATTGGCAAACTTCAGACGGGCCTGCACATGCGCTGGCTTGAGCAGGGGGACCTTGCGTGCGCTGCAGGATTTTAATCCATGACGGCGTAGTGTGTTACTAATGGTTTTCTTTGAGACTGTGGTCCCAGCTCTCTTCGGGTCATTGACCAGGTCCTGCCGTGTAGTTCTGGGCTGATCCCTCACCTTCCTCATGAACATTGATGCCCCACGAGGTGAGATCTTGCATGGAGCCCCAGACCGAGGGTGATTGACCGTCATCTTGAACTTCTTCCATTTTCTAATAATTGCGCCAACAGTTGTTGCCTTCTCACCAAGCTGCTTGCCTATTGTCCTGTAGCCCATCCCAGCCTTGTACAGGTCTACAATTTTATCCCTGATGTCCTTACACAGCTCTCTGGTCTTGGCCATTGTGGAGAGGTTGGAGTCTGTTTGATTGAGTGTGTGGACAGGTGTCTTTTATACAGGTAACGAGTTCAAACAGGTGCAGTTAATACAGGTAATGAGTGGAGAACAGGAGGGCTTCTTAAAGAAAAACGAACAGGTCTGTGAGAGCCGGAATTCTCACTGGTTGGTAGGTGATCAAATACTTATGTCATGCAATAAAATGCAAATTAATTACTTAAAAATCATACAATGTGATTTTCTGGTTTTTTGTTTTAGATTCCGTCTCTCACAGTTGAAGTGTACATATGATAAAAAATTACAGACCTCTACATGCTTTGTAAGTAGGAAAACCTGCAAAATCGTCAGTGTATCAAATACTTGTTCTCCCCACTGTAATACGGTCGGCATTTGATTGTGAGAAATTCTAGGTCGGGTGAACAGAAGGACTCGGGTTCCTCTATGTTACTATAATTACACCACAATGGTAATATCAAATACATCAAATACTAAGGAAGTCTCAAGGTTTTGCTCGCCTTAGGTAGAGTATCTTATGATAAGCTGTAGACCACACTATTTACCAAGAGAGTTTTCATCTATATTTTTCATAGCTGTCTATTTACCACCACAAACCAATGCTGGCATTAAGATTGCACTGAATGAGCTGTATAAGGCCATAAGTGAACAGGAAAACACTCATCCAGAGGCAGCGCTCCTAGTGACCGGGGACTTTAATGCAGGGAAACTTAAATCCGTTCTACCTAATTTCTACCAGCCTGTTAAATGTGAAACCAGAGGAGAAAAACGAACAGGTCTGTGAGAGCCGGAATTCTCACTGGTTGGTAGGTGATCAAATACTTATGTCATGCAATAAAATGCAAATTAATTACTTAAAAATCATACAATGTGATTTTCTGTTTTTTTGTTTTAGATTCCGTCTCTCACAGTTGAAGTGTACATATGATAAAAAATTACAGACCTCTACATGCTTTGTAAGTAGGAAAACCTGCAAAATCGTCAGTGTATCAAATACTTGTTCTCCCCACTGTAATACGGTCGGCATTTGATTGTGAGAAATTCTAGGTCGGGTGAACAGAAGGACTCGGGTTCCTCTATGTTACTATAATTACACCACAATGGTAATATCAAATACACCAAATACTAAGGAAGTCTCAAGGTTTTGCTCGCCTGAGGTAGAGTATCTTATGATAAGCTGTAGACCACACTATTTACCAAGAGAGTTTTCATCTATATTTTTCATAGCTGTCTATTTACCACCACAAACCAATGCTGGCATTAAGATTGCACTGAATGAGCTGTATAAGGCCATAAGTGAACAGGAAAACACTCATCCAGAGGCAGCGCTCCTAGTGACCGGGGACTTTAATGCAGGGAAACTTAAATCCGTTCTACCTAATTTCTACCAGCATGTTAAATGTGAAACCAGAGGAGAAAAACGAACAGGTCTGTGAGAGCCGGAATTCTCACTGGTTGGTAGGTGATCAAATACTTATGTCATGCAATAAAATGCAAATTAATTACTTAAAAATCATACAATGTGATTTTCTGGTTTTTTGTTTTAGATTCCGTCTCTCACAGTTGAAGTGTACATATGATAAAAAATTACAGACCTCTACATGCTTTGTAAGTAGGAAAACCTGCAAAATCGTCAGTGTATCAAATACTTGTTCTCCCCCACTGTAATACGGTCGGCATTTGATTGTGAGAAATTCTAGGTCGGGTGAACAGAAGGACTCGGGTTCCTCTATGTTACTATAATTACACCACAATGGTAATATCAAATACATCAAATACTAAGGAAGTCTCAAGGTTTTGCTCGCCTGAGGTAGAGTATCTTATGATAAGCTGTAGACCACACTATTTACCAAGAGAGTTTTCATCTATATTTTTCATAGCTGTCTATTTACCACCACAAACCAATGCTGGCATTAAGATTGCACTGAATGAGCTGTATAAGGCCATAAGTGAACAGGAAAACACTCATCCAGAGGCAGCGCTCCTAGTGACCGGGGACTTTAATGCAGGGAAACTTAAATCCGTTCTACCTGATTTCTACCAGCATGTTAAATGTGAAACCAGAGGAGAAAAAAAACTCTAGACCACCTTTACTCCACACACAGAGAGGCATACAAAGCTCTCCCTCGCCCTCCATTTGGCAAATCTGACCATAACTCTATCCTCCTGATTCCTGCTTATAAGCAAAAACTAAAGCAGGAAGCACTAGTGACTCGGTTAATAAAAAAGTGGTCAGATGACACAGATGCTAAGCTACAGGACTGTTTTGCTAGCACAGACTGGAACATGTTCCGGGATTCTTCAGATAGCATTGTGGAGTACACCACATCAGTCACTGGCTTCATCAATAAGTGCATTGATGATGTCGTCCCCACAGTGACCGTACGTACATACCCCGACCAGAAGCCATGGATTACAGGAAACATCCGCACTGAGCTAAAGGACTCTAACCTGGACGCTTATAAGAAATCCCGCTATGCCCTCCGACAAACCATCAAACAGGCAAAGAGTCAATACAGGACTAAGATTGAATCGTACTACACCGGCTCTGACGCTCGTCGGATGTGGAAGGGCTTGAAAACTATTACAGACTACAAAGGGAAGCACAGCCGCGAGCTGCCCAGTGACACAAGACTTCCAGACGAGCTAAACCACTTCAATGCTCGCGTCGAGGCAAGCAACACTGAAGCATGCATGAGAGCACCAGCTGTTCCGGATGACTATGTGATCACGCTCTCCGTAGCCGATGTGAGTAAGACTTTTAAGCAGGTCAACATTCACAAGGCCGCAGGGCCAGACGAATTACCAGGACGTGTACTCCAAGCATGTGCTGACCAACTGGCAAGTGTCTTCACTGACATTTTCAACATGTCCCTGACTGAGTCTGTAATACCAACATGTTTCAAGCAGACCACCATAGTCCCCGTGCCCAAGTACACTAAGATAACCTGCCTAAATGACTACCGACCCGTAGCACTGACGTCTGTAGCCATGAAGTGCTTTGAAAGGCTGGTCATGGCTCACATCAACATAATTATCCCAGAAACCCTAGACCCACTCCAATTTGCATACCGCCCCAACAGATCCACAGATGATGCAATCTCTATTACACTCCACACTGCCCTTTCCCACCTGGACAAGAGGAACACCTACGTGAGAATGCTATTCATTGACTACAGCTCAGCATTCAACACCATAGTGCCCTCAAAGCTCATCACTAAGCTAAGGATCCTGGGACTAAACACCTCCCTCTGCAACTGGATCCTGGACTTCCTGACGGGCCGCCCCCAGGTGGTAAGGGTAGGTAACAACACATCTGCCACACTGATCCTCAACACGGGGGCCCCTCAGGGGTGCGTGCTCAGTCCCCTCCTGTACTCCCTGTTCACCCATGACTGCATGGCCAGGCACGACTCCAACACCATCATTAAGTTTTCCGACGACACAACAGTGGTAGGCCTGATCACCGACAACGATGAGACAGCCTATAGGGAGGAGGTCAGAGACCTGGCTGTGTGGTGCCAGGATAACAACCTCTCCCTCAATGTGACCAAGACAAAGAAGATGATTGTGGACTACAGGAAAAAAAGAGGACTGAGCACGCCCCCATTCTCATCGACGGGGCTGTAGTGGAACAGGTTGAGAGCTTCAAGTTCCTTGGTGTCCACATCACCAACGAACTATCATGGTCCAAACACACCAAGACAGTCGTGAAGAGGGCACGACAAAGCCTATTCCCCCTCAGGAGACTGAAAAGATTTGGCATGGGTCCTCAGATCCTAAGAAAATTATACAGCTGCACCATCGAGAGCACCCTGACTGGTTGCATCACTGCCTGGTATGGCAACTGCTTGGCCTCCGACCGCAAGGCACTACAGAGGGTAGTGCGTACGGCCCAGTACATCACTGGGGCCAAGCTTCCTGCCATCCAGGACCTCTATACCAGGCGGTGTCAGAGGAAGGCCCTCAAAATTGTCAAAGACTCCAGCCACCCTAGTCATAGACTGTTCTCTCTGCTACCGCACGGCAAGCGGTACCGGAGTGCCAAGTCTAGGTCCAAAAGACTTCTCAACAGCTTCTACCCCCAAGCCATAAGACTCCTGAACAGCTAATCATGGCTACCCAGACTAGTGCCTCTCCTCCGCCGGCGATGTTTTGGGTCAGCCGCTGGAATCAGTTCAGTTGCCCTGGGGAGGATCTGCTTCGGGAAAGTCGTATTCCTGGTCGTAATGCTGGTGAGTTACCGCCGCTCTGATATCCAATAGTTTTTCCCGGCTGTATGTAATGATGGAAAACACTTTCTGAGCTAATAATGTAAAAAATAATACATAAAAAAACAAAATACAACAAAGTTTCCTAAGAGCTAGTCGCGAGGCCGCCATCTTCGTCAGCGCCACTTCTAGTTACCCTCACCGATTCCACTATACCCAACGCTTTTTTCACCCATCCTGAAATCACAAATGGATCAGCCAAAAGGCAAGGGTCCACTTTTTCCAAAAACTTAACTCCTACTCTCACAGACTCATCCTTTTCCTGACCCTCTGTGCAAGCCTCGGGCTCTGAGTACTTGCTAGCTCTGAGTACTTGCTAGCGTTTTTCCTCTGTCCAGCCAGGGACCAAACTTTCACACGTTCTTCTTCTGCTTCTGCTTCTGCTTCTGCTTCTGCTTCTGCTTCTGCTTCTGCTTCTGCTTCTGCTTCTGCTTCTGCTTCTGCTTCTGCTTCTGCTTCTGCTTCTGCTTCTGCTTCTGCTTCTGCTTCTGCTTCTGCTTTCTGTATGCCTGCTTTAACTATTATTAATCACAACAACCATGCCACCCGTCCCAAGGATCCCAAATAGCACTGACCTTTTCTGTACAGTGACAGACATGCGCACTGGGATGTGACGTTAGCAAAGCATTGTGGGAAGATGGTATTTTCGCGCGTCCCGTTGTTTCCTCCAGGACTTAAGGCCACATGAAGCACTGCAGCGCGCGAGACTATTCTTTAGTTATTTCAGGATAAAGTTCATATTCAAGGAAATTACTTTTGAAAAGCAGCATATTAGCAAAAACTAACAATGCCGAACTTTTGCGCTGCTCCAAATTGCACCATAAGAATCAATGGGTCAGCATCGCCATTCTTCAGGTTTCCAAGGGACACTGAAAGGTACCTGTCTGACTAAGTTGGGGTTCCTTGCTTGACATTGCATACTGTACTGTCTTTAATTGCACAGTAAGTTAGCCTAACCAACGTTATCTGTCAGCCAGAGATGTGTTTTGGGTTAGCTATTTCGCTAGCAGCTAACGTTAGCCTACTAGCTAGTTTTGCTGCATGCTTGCAGAGATAATTGCATTGCTAGCCTTTTGGGTTTTGTAAATAAGTAGTTTTGAATTTGTATTTTTTACACCAACAAGCTAGCTTACGAGAGATGGCATTAGGAATGACCCAATGTTTTAGTTTGCATGTCAACGTTTCACACGTGATTAAACCATTGTCGACTATAGCAATCATATCATAGGAGGTTGGTGGCACCTTAATTGGGGAGCACTGGCTCGTGGTAATGGCTGGAGTTGAATGGGTGGAATTGTATCAAATACATACATTTGGTGCCATTCCATTTGCTCCGTTCCTCCCCGCAGTATTCTCCACTGAATCATATCTATGTTCAATCTCATTCAATGATAGCTAAATGTATAAATTAAAATTGTTTGTTTTGTCTGTCTTGCACAGATGCAAGCAGTGGGTGGACAACTGTCATCGCAAGGATCTTGAAGATAAAACACCTGACCAGCTAAACAGACACTACAGACTTTGTGTTAACCACTTTGAACCATCCATGATATGTAAAGCAGTAAGTGATGTTGATGTTTGACCTTTCTGTTTTTTTGGCCTAACTGAAATGTTTAAAGGTGCACCATGGAGAAATCGCTCTGCCATTTTCTGGTGGCTAAAATTCTAATAGCATAATTTCAGTTTGTGACAAAACAAGCAATGAAAGTGTAGAGAATCATTGTACCATCTAAACTGCTGTGAAATATATTTTCAATAACCAAAATATTGTATTTTCAGCTATTTGAAGCTGGTGTACAAAACTGAAAGTAAAAGACGCAAGACCGGGAAGCATAGAAATATCTCACATAGAATCGACCTACTTCTTCTTAGTCTTGCGTTCAATGAGAATGACATATCTATAAATGTAGTTGAACAGAGATGTGCACTTCAGTGCTACATGCCCATCAAATAGGTTAGGTTAATAATCTCTTATCATCTTTCATATTTTCAGAGTCCTTACAGGACAAAGCTGAAGGATAATGCCACACCAACCGTCTTTGATTTAACAGGCCACCTCAATAATCCACAAAGTAGGCAATGCAAGAGGATTAAAGAACTGGTATGGGTTTCTTCTATGTTTAACAAATCACAAGTCAAATACTCAATGTATTGAAATCTTACAATTTAAAGGCATCTTCTAACAGCTTGTTATTGACTGTTTCTCTCTTTCTATTGTACAGAGTAAAGCTGAAGATAGACAAATGAAAGAGAGGAAAGGTAAGTTGTGCATCCAATTTACATTGAACAACATTTTATTTGTTGAGGCTGTTTTACAATGTAATATGATAATAATCAAGGTTTAAATTGAATGACCAGTAATGAAGGATGTATTTCTCTCTTCAATGCACGACCACAAGACCCACAAGCAAAAAGACCCACAAGCAAAAAGTTACACTAATCCTATTTTCTCAATATTGATTTCTTTGTCTATAGAGGACTCGGTGGACCAGTCAAAGACAAACAAAAATGATGCGGAAGGTCAAGATGACCCTGAGACAAATGACACCACCCAGCTGACCTCTGAGGAGAAGGAGCATAGAGAATACCTCAAATCACTATTTGAAGTTATTTTAGTGTTGGGCAAACAAAACATACCTCTGAACAGACATACCGAGGAGGTGCAGGAGAGCAAGTGCCTTACTCTGAGCAACTTCAAGGCATTGTTGGAGTACCGAATGAATGCTGGTGGTGACGAAGCTCTCAGGAAAAGGTTTGAGATGAGCACTGTGAACTCAGAGTGCTGCACCTCCACCCAGCAGAGGCAGATGATGGAGGTCTGTGAGAGTTGCATCCGCGAGGAGCTCTTACAGGAAGTCCGAGAGGGTCGCTTCTTCTCATTGGTCACTGACGATGTGGTTGAGATCTCTGGCGAGTGCCACCTTCCCTTGTTCTTGCGGTTTTTGGACCAGGCCAACTGCTTGCGGGAGGAGTTTGTGGGATTCCTTCCATTTGAGGGAGACGATGAGACCCTGATGGAGAGGCTGCTGACTGAGGTGACAATGAAGTGGGGTTTAAATATGGACTACTGTAGAGGGCAGGCCCACTTCAGCTCCGGTGTGCATTCTAGCAAAATGAAAGCCATCGCAACCAAACTCACAGAGATGTACCCCACAGCAGTCCACACACCAAGATCGACCTGTGCCTTAAATGCCTCACTGGCAAGTGGAGTGGCTTTGACAGGCGTTCAGATTGTCATGTCTACTTTCAAGAAGATTGAGTCTTTTTTCAACGAGGCTTCTTCACTGCAATTGGAGTTGGAGAATGCCATCTCCATTTTCTACCAGGGCAATGAAGAGAAGGCCAATGATCTGAAAGAGGCCTGCCGTACCAACTGGACAGTGAGACATGATGCATTCGAGGTGGCAGTCGATGTCCTGGAATCTCTACTGCTCTGCATGGATAGTGTTCACGACAATGAAGATCTGAGGTGGAGTGACCAAGTCACAAATGATGCCTTGGAGATATCAGAGGCTCTGGCTGATTTTGAGTTTGTTGCAACATTGGTTGTGCTGAAAAACACCCTGTCGTTCACAAGAGCCTTCGGCAAGAACTTGCAAGGGCCAACGATGGATGTCTACTTTGCTGCCAACAGCTTGACCGCTGTGTTGCACTCGCTGAACGAGGTCTCGGATAACATCGATGTGTACCATGAGTTCTGGTTCGAAGAGGCTGTTAACCTAGCCGCTGCACTGGAGATTCCGGTCAAGGTTCCCAGGCTCTACTTGAGAAAGCACCGCCCAGAAGCTGGAACAGAGATCCAGCCCGAGAGCTATTTCAAAGAGCACCTGACCGCCCCGGTGGTGAGCCACGTCATCAATGAACTGAACAACCTCTTCTCTGAAAACCACCTCAACGCCCTGAGATGTCTGACGCTTGTCCCTGCTGTCATGGGGCAGCTGAAGTTCAACACTTCTGAGGAGAACAACGTGGAGATGTACAGGAACGACCTTCCCAATGCAGACACTCTCCCCACTGAGCTGCACTGCTGGAGGGTGAAGTGGAAGCACAGGGGCAAGGTGACCCTGCCCTCCACTGTCCATGAGACGCTGCAGCTGGCTGAAGTGAAGTTCTTCCCCAACGTGCTTGCGTTCTTGAGGGTGCTCGGCAACCTGCCAGTCCTGAGCCTTGAGGATATCGATGGCGATACTTCTCGTAAACGCTTTCAGATGTACCTGGAGAACACACCTGACAAACACAGGTCCAAGAGTCTGGCGTTTCTGAACATACATTATAATGCCAGACATGACTTGGATGTCATGGTTGATAGTTACATTAAGATGTACCCTGAAAATGAAAGTTAAATCCGATTCATTTCATGACCTCGTGAGCAAGTATGCCAGCCTGTTGACTAAATTACTTGTTCTTTTATGTTAGTGGTAGTCTGTCCTCAGCATTTGTGACCTGAGCTGACCTCTTACCTATTGGATGTTTGATATGTTGAAACCACTTATTTTAGCTGTATAAGTTTACCAATGCAAATAGTATTTTTTATCAATCATTAGTTTTAGACTGCAAAATAGTTTTTATATACACCACATGGCCAAAAGTATGTGGACACCTGCTCGTCGAACATCTCATTCAAAAATCATGGGCATTAATATTGAGTTGGTCCCCCCTTTGCTGCTGTAACAGCCTCCACTCTTCTGGGAAGGCTTTCCGCTAGAGGTTGGAACATTGCTGCGGGGACTTGCTTCCATTCAGCCACAAGCATTAGTGAAGGTCGGGCACTGATGTTGGGCGATTAGGCCTGGCTCGCAGTCGGCGTTCCAATTCATCCCAAAGGTGTTCGATGGGGTTCAGGTCAGGGCTCTGTGCAGGCCAGTCAAATTCTTCCACACCAATCTCGACAAACCATTTCTGTATGTACCTCGCTTTGTGCACAGAAACAGGAAAGGGCCTTCCCCAAGCTGTTGCCACAAAGTTGGAAGCACAGAATCGTCTAGAATGTCATTGTATGCTGTAGCGTTAAGATTTCCCTTCACTGGAACTAAGGGGCCAACCCAAACCATGAAAAACAGCCCCAGACCATTATTCCTCCTCCTCCAAACTTTACAGTTGGCACTATGCATTGGGGCAGGTAGCGTTCTCCTGGCATCCGCCAAACCCAGACTCGTCCGTCGGACTGTCAGATGGTGAAGCATGATTCATCACTCCAGAGAACGCACTTCCACTGCTCCAGAGTCCAATGGCGGCAAGCTTTACACCACTCCAGCCGACGCTTGGCATTGCACATGGTGATCTTAGGCACTCGGTGGTCCCGTTCTTTGAGCTTGTGTGGCCTACCACTTCGCGGCTGAGCCGTTGTTGCTCCCATATGTTTCCACTTCACAATAACAGCACTTACAGTTGACCGAGGCAGCTCTAGCAGGGCAGAAATTTGACAAACTGACTTGTTGGAAAGGTGGCATCCTATGACGTTGCCACGTTGAAAGTCACTGAGCTCTTCAGTAAGGCCATTCTACTGCCAACGTTTGTTTATGGAGATTGCATGGCTGTGTGTTCGATTTTATACACCTGTCAGCAACAGGTGTGGCTGAAATAGCCGAATCCATTAATTTGAATGGGTGTCCATAAACTGTTGGCCATGTATTGTGTACAGTGCCTTCAGAAAGTATTCATACCCTTTGACTTATTCCACATTTTGTTGTTACAACCTGAATAAAAAAAATGGGTGCTAAAAATATATTTAATCCATCTACACACAATACCCCATAATGACAAAGTGAAAACATGTTTTTAGAAATGTTAGCAAATTTATTGAAAATGAAATGCATAAATATCTCATTTGCATAAGTATTCACACCCCTGAGTCAATACTTTGTAGAAGCGCCTTTGGCAGTGATTACAGCTGTGCATCTTTCTGGGTAAGTCTCTAAAGCCTTGTTCACACTGCAGGCCTTAACGCTCAAATCAGTTTTGCTTTTCAAATCCGTTTTGGACTACTGACTGTCCAAACCGCAAGTTACAAGTGACCAAATCTGATTTTATTGTGTGTGTTCAGATGGCAGTCATTTGCTGAGAAGGCTATGCTAGTTGTCATAGTAATGGTGGGTGTGTGTGCAGTGGTGTAGGCTGATTGGTGGTGATTGTGCTTCCTATCACTCAGAAGTTATGTAGCAAGCTAAGGTGACCACAATGCCTGCCATGGACATTTCCCAGTTGCCTTGAATGTTCAAAATCCTAGTGTAAGAACACTTTTAAAGCCTCAAAGGATAAGTCCTAGCTAGGTAGCTGTTTTGCTTTCTAGGACATTCAATCATTTTGTTTTGTAAACAATTAACAAGCTAGTTATCTACCACATGTCCTTGTCAAACTGTCAACAGAGTAGCTAGCAAGCAAGCAAGAGGATATGCCGAATAACAGTCTAAAACCACTTAAATAAATCCGATTTGACTGTTCAGACAAGTCAAATGGCCAGGAATCAGATTTGTATCTGACTTAAAACCGCCTACGAAGGTGGTTTGAAATGTGCCTTGGAATATCAGATTCCAAATGCTTTTTGGCTGTCCAGACTGCAGGAAAAATAACTGATTTGAATCAGATATGCAAGTAAATAGGATTAGAGTCACTTCAAACTGCCAGTGTGAACACGACTTAAGAACTTTCCACACATGGACTGTGCAACATTTGCCCATTTCTATTATTTTCCAAATTCTTCAAGCTCCTTCAAATTGGTTGTTGATCATTGATAGACAACCATTTTCAGGTCTTGCCATAGATTTTCAAGTAGTGTAAGTCAAAACTGTAACTCGGCCACTCCGGAACATTCACTGTCTTCTTGGTAAGCAAGTGTAGATTTGGCCTTGTTTTAGGCTATTGTCCTGCTTAAAGGTAAATTCAGGTATTCCTCTAGGATTTTGTCTGTGCTTAGCTCCATTCAGTTTCTTTTTTTTATCCTGAAAAACTCCCCAGTCCTTAATGATTACAAGCATACCCATAACATGATGCAGCCACCACTATTCTTGATCATGCTGAGTGGTACTCAGTATTGTGTTGTATTAATGCACCAAATTTGTAAGTTGCTCTGGATAAGAGTATCTGCTAAATGACTTAAATGTAAATGTATTGGATTTGCACCAAACATAACTTTGAATTCAGGACAAAAAGTGAATTGCTTTGCCAAATTTTTTTCAGTATTACTTTAGTGCCTTGTTGCAAGCAGGATGCATGTTTTGGAATATTTGTATTCTGTACAGGCTTCTTTTTCACTCTGTCAATTGGGTTAGTATTGTGGAGGAACTACAATGTTGTTGATCCATCCTCCGTTTTCTCCTATCACAACCATTAAACTCTGTAACTGTATTAAAGTCACCATTGGCTTCGTGGTGAAATCCCTGAGCGGTTCCATTCCTCTCCAACTGATTTAGGAAGGACACCTGGATCTTTGTAGTGACTGGGTTTATTGATACACCATCCAAAGTGTAATTAATAACTTCACCATGCTCAAAGGGATATTCAGTGTCAGCATTTTTTTTTTAAACCCATCTACCAATAGGTTCCCTTCTTATTGAGGCATTGGGAAAACCTCCCTGGTCTTTGTGGTTGAATCTGTGTTTGAAATTTACTCATCGACTGAGGGACCTTACAATTATCTGTATATGTGGGGAACCGAGATGAGCGAGTCATTCAAAAATCATGTTGAACGCTATTATTGCACAGTCCATGCAACTTATTATGTGACATGTTAAGCAGATTTGTACTCCTGAATTTATTAAGGCTTGCCATTACAAAGGGGTTGAATACTTATTGACTCAAGACATTTCAGCTTTTCATTTTTTATTAATTTGTGTAAATAAAACAAAAAACATGATGGGGTGTGTGTGTGTGTGAAGGCCACTAACCAAAATAATCTACATTTAATCAATTTTAAATTCAGGCTGTAACACAACATTTGGAAAAGGGGTGTGAATACCTTCTGAAGGCACTGTATGTATAGTTTAAACTCAACCGTTTGTCTTGAATTTATGCAGTAGTGATGCGTGGGTAAAATCCAGTGGTGGCTGGTGGGAGGAGATATAGGAGGTGAAGTCCACAACGCATATTGCATGTAACAAACAGTTACTTGACCTACAGAATGGTTAAGCAAGTTAATGTTTCTGACATTTTTGGACCACTAAACAACTATTGATTTAGAACCACAGAGAGTTACTGCAAGTCGCATAGAAACAGGAGGTGCCTCCACTATTCCAGCACCATTTCAACATAATCAAATCACATCTGCTTAGTCTAGTACAGTGACAACTAAGATGCCAAAAACGATTTAGTCCAATCAACATAAGCTAAGTGTGATGTGGCTGTCCATGGTTCTGATTTCTTTGTGCGTGCGCTTGTTCGTGCAAGTAGAAAAACATGTTGACTCACCCTACTTCTAGAGATACACCAATGCCATCCTCTCTTTCATGTTGATGAAACGGTCTATCACTCTGTCATACAGTACACTCATACATTTTTTGTTGTCCGAGGCTAAAGAAAATGGTTGCTCGCTAGCCTAACTTCCATTCATGGGCAACGTTAGCTAGTTGAACTTCCATCCTCTCAGGTCAGGGGCACAACAATGTATGAATTAATGGTTGGATCAGAATCGCCGTTATAATCACTGGCCAGTGCGGATAATTAAGTAAAACCAATTTTAGTTAGCTAACTAGCCACCGGAGGACAACAACACAACGAGATGCAACAATTCAAGTTGTTTCTGTTAATGACATATGCTGTCAAAGCGATTTGATAGGAGAGACGCCAAATCCAAGCTGGCTTCCCATAACACTTTTTTTTCCCCCGCCAGAAGCATTCACAGTTGAGCTCGCTCAGTTTAGCTCAAAGCTGATTGGCTAATTTTTTATACTTGTTTTGTCAAGGGAGGCCAAATGCTCGCTGGCTTCTCTTGCATTCAATGCTACGGGCATACTCGTTTGGACCAGACAGTATCAGATAGATGGCCTACATGTAGAGAGACAGAGGATCGCTGTTTCGCTCGCTCGGATGCTTTCTCCTGTGAGATGCATTGTCTCTTGCAAATTGAAGGAAAATAATGAAACACAGACAAAAGTATTTTTTAAATGTTGTTATATTAATTGTTTTGTTTTAAAAAATTGGGAAGCCTGATTTCCCTTGGTGTCCATGAATACACACCAATGAATTTATGTATAGGTAATTTATGTTTATACAACTGATGTAATATGTATACTTGTCTTGTTCCCAGTAACCATGAACACCTTTGGCCGACTTATCAAAATGCGTAGGGAATGTGTAGTTTGGAGAGTGTTTGCACATTGCAAAACGTCGCCAAGACATCAGAATAGCATGTTGATGCTTGGCAGACATATAAACGATGTAGAATTTAAAATGTAGACATTATAAATACATCTGCAAGATGTCTTGCCAATTAGCAAACCCTCTCCATACTACATCTTGATCATGTATGCATCAGGCCTACGTTTAAGATGTACAATATATATGTAATCTGGGTTGAAGTGAAATACTGTTGATGTAAATTGTGTTCATTTTGTAAGAATGATAATTAGAAATAAAGATAGAACAGTTTTTGATTCAGTCTAATGAGAATTGCAATTATTGTGTAATGAATGTGTTAATTACACCCTTTTATTTGGGTTGCCTGTTAGTTCGGGTGATAGCATCATCTCTGTGAAATACATTTAACGTTTTTCCTCATTGGCTTAGATCACACAAAGCCAATATACAATGTATGTCTATAATTATAACCAGATGTATTTTTGTTAACCACAGAGATTGCTAACATTTTCCATAGGCTCTTTGGTGCAACCATTAACTCGTTCAGTCATGTCACGTGACAAGTAGGCAGTACATTTTATGAGCCTCGTGGTATTCCGATGTCACCTACTCGGTTGTCATAGCTGTATTTGTGAAAATTCAGGATATCACAATACAATTACAATCCTCTACTGCATACATGGAGGGAAAATACGTAGATATACACTTTTTACAAGATTGTTTGCACATGGTACTGAGATCAGAGATCAATGCAGATTGTGACTAGAGGGAGTACAGCTAGGACCGGAAGTGACTTTTCGTGGCTGGTTAGGAGAGCATTTTAGCGAACCCTTTCCCCAACCGTAACCTTAGTCTCCTAACCTGCCACGTTAACTATCCTAACCTGCTGCGTAAATTCTCCTAATCGCTACGAAAAAGTCACTTCAGGTCGTAGCTGTACGCCCTTTAGTCAGAACCACCGAGGTATAATAAGAACAGTCAGAACCCTCAATGCGCCATTCAAGACAAGCGGTATGTCGATTTTCGTTTTGCATGTGTTCTTCCTATTAGCGTAATGTTTACTGCAGCAGCACTAGCTGGAGCCTATCGACATTGACGTCCGGTTTTTGGATTTTGCCTTCAAAATAAAAGTGGTGGTAAAATGCTATGCGTATGATACCAAATCAATATTTTTAGCTTAGTGCATGAAGTTAAAATTATGTCAAGTAATTATAACTACATGGGGGACAAATCAAAACAAAAGAGAATTACTACTTGATATAAGATAAAGTAGACTTTCTGCCACCTCTGGTCTATTGGCATACCAGCACACACACATATATATAAATATATATATACATATATATATATATATATATATATATATATATATATATTTACACAGTACCAGTTAAGAGTTTGGACACACCTACTCATTCAAAGGTTTTTCTTTATTATGCAATTTTTTACATTGTAGAATAACCAAAAAAGCATTCCTCATTAAGCTGGTTGAGAGAATGCCAAGATTGTGCAAAGCTGTCATCAAGGCAAACAGTGGCTACTTTGAAGAATCTAAAATCTAAAATATATTTTGATTTATTTAACACTTTCTTGGTTACTATATGATTCCATATGTGTTATTTCATAGTTTTATGTCTTCACTATTATTCTACAATGTAGAAAATAGTAAGTTGATGAGTTCCTTTCCTGAGGATGACTCACCCCTCACAGTTCTGGGTGACTTCAACCTCCCTACGTCTACCTTTGACTCATTTCTCTCTGCCTCTTTCTTTCCACTCCTCTCCTCTTTTGACCTCACCCTCTCACCGTCCCCCCCTACTCACAAGGCAGGCAATACGCTTGACCTCATCTTTACTAGATGCTGTTCTTCTACTAATCTCACTGCAACTCCCCTCCATGTCTCCGACCACTACTTTGTATCCTTTTCTCTCTCGCTCTCCTCCAACACTACTCACTCTGCCCCTACTCAGATGGTAATGCACCGTCGCAACCTTCGCTCTCTCTCTCCCGCTACTCTCTCCTCTTCCATCCTATCATCTCTTCCCTCTGCTCAATCCTTCTCCCTCCAATCTCCTGATTCTGCCTCCTCAACCTTCCTCTCCTCCCTTTCTGCATCCTTTGACTCTCTATCCCGGCCGGCTCGGTCCTCCCCTCCTGCTCCGTGGCTTGACGACTCATTGCAAGCTCACAGAACAGGGCTCCGTGCAGCCGAGCGGAAATTGAGGAAAACTAGACTCCCTGCGGACCTGGCATCTTTTCTCTCCCTCCTCTCTACATTTTATTCATCTGTTTCTGCTGCTAAAGCCACTTTCTACCACTCTAAATTCCAAGCATCTGCCTCTAACCCTAGGAAGCTCTTTGCCACCTTCTCCTCCCTGCTGAATCCTCCTCCCCCTCCCCCCCTCCTCCCTCTCTGTGGATGACTTTGTCAACCATTTTGAAAAGAAGGTTGACGACTTTCGATCCTCGTTTGTTAAGTCAAATGACACTGCTGGTCCTGCTCACACTGCCCTACCCTATGCTTTGATTTCTTTCTCCCCTCTCTCTCCAGATGAAATCTTGCGACTTGTGACGGCCGGCCGCCCAACAACCTGCCCGCTTGATCCTATCCCCTCCTCTCTTCTCCAGACGATCTCCGGTGACCTTCTCCCTTACCTCACCTCGCTCATCAACTCATCCTTGACCGCTGGCTATGTCCCTTCCGTCTTCAAGAGAGCGAGAGTTGCACCCCTTCTCAAAAAACCAACACTCGATCCCTCTGATGTCAACAACTACAGACCAGTATCCCTTCTTTCTTTTCTCTCCAAAACTCTTGTGCGTGCCGTCTTTAGCCAACTCTCTTGCTATCTCTCTCAGAATTACCTTCTTGGTCCAAACCAGTCAGGTTTCAAGACTGGTCATACAACTGAGACTGCTCTTCTTTGTGTCACGGAGGCTCTCCGCACTGCTAAAGCTAACTCTCTCTCCTCTGCTCTTGTCCTTCTAGACCTGTCTGCTGCCTTTGATACTGTGAACCATCAGATCCTCCTCTCCACCCTCTCTGAGTTGGGCATCTCCGGCGCGGCTCACTCTTGGATTGCTTCCCGGGGAAGGACTGCCTGTTCCATGATCTCGCCATCACGGTTGACAACTCCGTTGTGTCCTCCTCCCAGAGTGCGAAGAGCCTTGGCGTGACCCTGGACAACACCCTGTCGTTCTCCGCTAAAATCAAGGCGGTGACCCGATCCTGTAGGTTCATGCTCTACAACATTCGGAGAGTACGACCCTGCCTTACACAGGAAGCAGCACAGGTCCTAATCCAGGCACTTGTCATCTCCCGTCTGGATTACTGCAACTCGCTGTTGGCTGGGCTCCCTGCCTGTGCCATTAAACATTTACATTACATTTACGTCATTTAGCAGACGCTCTTATCCAGAGCGACTTACATTATTATTTTTTTCATACCCCCTGTGGGAATCGAACCCACAACCCTGGCGTTGCAAACACCATGCTCTATCAACTGAGCTACATCCCTGCTGGCCATTCCCTCCCCTACCCTGGACGACGCTGGGCCAATTGCGCGCCGCCCCATGGGTCTCCCGGTCATTGCCGGCTACAACAGAGCCTGGATTCGAACCAGGATCTCTAGTGGCACAGCCTGCACTGCCTTAGACCACTGCGCCTTAGACCACTGCACCACTTAAACCCCTACAACCAACTCATCCAGAATGCTGCAGCCCGTCTGGTGTTCAACCTTCCCAAGTTCTCTCACGTCACCCCGCTCCTCCGCACACTCCACTGGCTTCCAGTTGAAGCTCGCATCTGCTACAAGACCATGGTGCTTGCCTACGGAGCTGTGAGGGGAACGGCACCTCCGTACCTTCAGGCTCTGATCAGTCCCTACACCCAAACGAGGGCATTGCGTTCATCCACCTCTGGCCTGCTGGCCCCCCTACCTCTGCGGAAGCACAGTTCCCGCTCAGCCCAGTCAAAACTGTTCGCTGCTCTGGCACCCCAATGGTGGAACAAGCTCCCTCACGACGCTAGGACAGCGGAGTCACTCACCACCTTCCGGAGACACTTGAAACCCCACCTCTTTAAGGAATACCTGGGATAGGATAAAGTAATCGTTCTACCCCCCCCCAAAAAAAATTAATAAATAAAATAAATAATATTGTAAAGTGGTTATCCCACTGGCTTTAAGGTGAATGCACCAATTTGTAAGTCGCTCTGGATAAGAGCGTCTGCTAAATTACGTAAATGTAAATGTAAAAATAAAGAAAAACCATGTAATGAGTAGGTGTGTCCAAACTTTTCACTGGTACTGTATATATATTTATACTCCGACATTGCTTGTCCTAATATTTATATATTTCTTAATTCCATTCTTTTATTTTTAGATTAGTGTGTATTGTTAGATATTACTGCACTGTTGGAGCAAGCATTCCGCTATAACCGCAATAACATCTGCTAAATATGTGTGTTGGACCAATTACATTTTATTTTATTTTATTTGGCTCTCCCACCCCTACGGTAAGGCAGCTCTAGCTGCACTAACTGTAAGTTGCTCTGGATAAGAGCATCTGATAAATGACTGAAATGTAAAATAAAGAATAAAAGGTGGAGCACATTGAGAAATAGTTGGATCTTAAGTAAATGAATGTCAATAACAAAAAGCTAGGTCATAGCAAGTGTTGCTGGAATTTTACTGTGGTCAAATAGGTTGCTTAGGCACCTTCACACTATACGGTACAAATATAGCACTGTAGAGAGAAAACCTTACTACCCGTCTCAGCTAAAGTGGGGTGGGAAATACTCAGTAGGGTCACTACTAACCAAATAGGATCCGTTTTTGTTGGGGACTGTGTGGTACATATCCAGCAACACTCCATATTATTCAGATCCCCATGAAATGACACCATATATAGATTCTACAGACCCTACTGAGTACTCCCCACCCCACGTTTACATCGGCACCAAGACTCGTTTTTTCTCTATAAGCCAATATGTAATGTATGCTTGATTTGCTTTGGGGGCATTTATTTGACCTTGGAACATGTTTTAAACCCCACATTTAATGCAAATGTCACTTAAATATGAACAAATTAGAATCATTGTTAATGTTAAAACTATTATTTTTCATACATCATGAATAAATACAGGTTAATGACATTGTTCTGCTATTACGTAGGGACTTTTATTTTGAACATTTCCGAAATTCCGTGACCCGGAAGTACTTTTTTAGTGTCGCTGAGAAGACGCTGATGTTCTTCCTGATTTATGAACACATAGGCAACTAACTACACCACGCAACAAATCAACTTTTTCCGTTATTAAATAATGAACTTAGCTACAAAGTTAATTTCAAGGCTTTGTGCTAATATTGAGCTAAAGATTCAACACGGGTGGATTTCTGATTAATTGCACGATGCACGACTTCTGAACGACCAGTGAGTGCATGGATCCCAAAATGCCCAAGCGCTGTGCCGCACCAAATTGTAATATCTACACAGATAAATCAGACGTCCCCTTTTTCAGATTCCCTTTGGACCCGGAGGGGTAAGTTGTGTTAAATAGTTTGCAATCCCTTATTAACTCTAGCTACTTTTGAAGTTATCTTTGTATTCCTCATTGGCACTGAAACATTACCGAGCCTGCTAGCTAGCTAGCTAACCTAGCTTGTGCTAGCGTTAATGGTAATGTCAAAGATGGAACTAGCCAGTTAGCTTGCTAAAAGGCTACATTCTGGTTCAGGAATCGGATGCAGTATTATTTATCTAAGGAATCATGCAAAGTCTGTTTTAGTAAGAGGGTAATCCCTGGTGAGCCCACAAAGTTATGAAAACGATCTTTAATCTGACAACTTCTTCTTGCAATGTTGTAAATAACACAATTGGCTAGCAGGCTATCTAGCTTTGATGTAGCTAGCAGGTAATAACACCCTCCCCATGTTGATTATGGACCAAATATGCTGATGTTGAGATAATGCATTTGAAGTCCATGAGTGTGAGGTTCATGAATATAAGCCCCCCGAAAATAGTGATTAGAAATCGAATCTTACAGAAGATTTTTTTTCAGTGTTTTTTCTATTCGTTTTTCTATTTTTATTTGAAATTCAGTTTTGTTTGTTTGTTTTCAGAGCTGATTTGCTAGTTTTTATTTAGTTTCAGTTGTATAAAATATGTATTTTTTGTTATTTAGTTTAAGTTTTAGTGTTGAGGACAGAAATCATGCGTGGAATAGCCCCAAGGTTCGCCAAAGTATAGACCAGGGATGTGCAACTGGCGGCCCCCCTTTTTGAAGGCCATTGGATCAATTAAAAAAAAACAATTCAGTGGGGGTCTTAACTTACTGTTGCAAATTAGAATAGTAGCATACACAAGGTGCAATTTCGAAATTTGGTTGTGCATCATCTGTTTTTCCCTTGTTACGTCAGTCATTTATGGTCACTCAGTTAGACAATGTCAGCTAACATTTTTGAGATTGGTAAATTAGTGTAGCATGGTTGAATTACTGTCTGGGTGCCCCCATTTGGTTTTGTTAGTCAGTCTCGCTCAGATATAATATTGAAAACTGCAAACATTTCTCTTCACCCAATGGCAAAATGTGTAGGATTGCAGGAAATTAGCAGTAAAACTTTATTTTTATTTTTATTAATGTTTTATATGCATACTTTTTTTTACGTGTCCCTCCGTGCACCCTCTGTGACTTCTAGGAAAATTTTAACCCACTTAACCCCAACATTTGTCCATTGTAAAGCCGTAGTTATTTTGTTGATTTGAGTCATTTCTCAAGATCATTATTTATATATTGTGATTATTGATGCATTTACGTCTGTCCCTCATTTTAAGGTCAACCCTGTTATGTGAACTGAACTCTCGTTTTAATATGGTGAAACTATTCCTTTTAAAATATATTTTTCAAAAGAAACATTGAACATCTAATAGTCAAATCATAGTGTAAAAGCAGGTGAGCTGTTTCTACTCTTTTTGGCAATTTTCTGGGGTTTTGTGGTGGATAACTAAGCGGGTGGAGCATAACTTGTCAACCCTGTTAGCTTTACCCATAGATAGTCAGGCTAGAAATGTTTTAACAATGTAAATGTTTTTCTGAAGCATGCATTCAATTGCGACTCCCTGTTGCACACGACACGCTTCCATTCCCCATGTCAAAATGGGATTTATGGGTGATTTAAGATATAACCTGTTGTGATGTCACGAGAGGCTGTGTCCTGGAGGGACGTTACATCCCCCTGAGATGGCTGCAAACCCAGACAGCTATGGCTCCATCTGCTGGTATGGTCGGGAACTCCAACCCTCTATGGCCAATCTTCCCACGCAGCTGAAACCAATCAGGAGCTGATGAGCTGAAGGTTTGTTGAAGGGAAGAGACACAGTCTCCAACCTGGGCTCTCTGGAGGACAAGAGTGCTGCACGTCCACTTCCATGAGGAATATAAGGATTTGGAGATACTTACCTTTGGGAAATACTCACCTTTGGATATATGCACCTGTGGAAATACGTGAGAGACATTTGGAAGGACTTTTTGCTGGGTTGGCCACTAGCTGCAACGTGGACTACAGTAAGGCTGGGGAAAAGTTATCTGAGCGAGTGAGAATTATGATTTTGGATGTGGAAGAGACATCCCTGAACTGTTAACCCTTAAAGAGCCACAAGAGAACAGAATTTGGTTATATTTTCGTTAATTTCCCAAGACATATAATAAAATCCTTGTTTTGTTTGAACCTTGTCTCCTTGCACTACTTGAGCAATCCCGCTGAAAGCTGTGTAGCCTCTCGTGACATCACAGATGGTGGAGAATACAGGCACGCTCAAGCGTTAATAGTGCATGTCAGAGGAGGATACCGAAGGTTTGATCACCCAGTTTTCCAAGTTGGCCGTAGGCTCCCCGCCGACTGAAATGGAGGACATATTGAAAGCCCTTGTTGCTGGCCAGCAAGCCCAGATGCAAGCAAACGTGGCTCTCTTGGAGGAGCAAAAGAAAGCCAACCTTCTGAAGGCAGAGGAATTGCAGTTGCAGAGACAGAGGGTTGTCCAAAATACCCGCCCAATAAAGGCAAGTGACTTTATATCTAAGATGGGAGCTACCGATGACATTGAGGCATACCTGCATGCATTTGAGGCCACGGCCACTAGGGAAGCCTGGCCCAAGCAACAGTGGGTTGGTCTGTTAGCCCCCTTTCTAACCGGGGAATCGCTGAATGCTGTCCGGGACCTGGGCCCTGACCAGGTTACTGACTATGATGCCCTGGAAGTCTGAGATCCTCAGCAGATATGGACTCACAAAGTTTGGTATGGCCCAGCGCTTTCACAGCTGGACCTTCCAACCAGACCAACCTCCTCGGGCGCAGATGCATGAACTTGTCCGAATCGCAAGGAAATGGCTGGATCCGCAGAGGAATACAGCAGCGGCGGTGGTGGAGGCCGTTGTGGTGGATCGTTACCTCACGCGCCCTGCCTTATGAGGCAAAACGGTTCATCAGTCAACAGGCCTTGACCACGGCTGATCTGACCGTGGAAGCTGTGGAAAAGTACCAGGCCACAGCGGAGATGCTGAATGCTTCCCGAAAAGACCCCAGGAGTGCGGCCCCACCACAAATGGGAAGAACCCGTCTAAAGGACCCCAAGGTCTCGAACCCAGCCACGTCAGGACTTATCCCGGCTCCAGGGGGAGCCAGAAACCAGGCGGGTCCAAGAAGAGTACACCAGGAGGGGGAAACTCGACAGTGTTACCGGTGTGGGGAGATGGGACATATCTCCTGGCAGTGTGGGAAACCAGCCGATGAACCTATGCCCACTGCGGAGTCCTCCAGCTCAGCACCCACACATCGTTTTGCCTCGCTCTTGGGAGTCGTAGATGGCGGCCCAGATCGACCCCCCCACCTGCCCGGTAACTGTGAATCACCATGATGTGGAGGCCTTACTGGATTCTGGTAGCCGGGCCACCCTGGTGCGTAAGGATTTGGTGGGCCCAACGTGTCTGACCCCCGGGGAAAGTCCTCCCAGTTTCCTGTGTCCATGGGGACACCAGAGAATACCCCATTACTGAACTTACAATGACCAGCACACGGGGAACCATACACACGACGGCGGGGGTGGTTGATTCCCTCCCCGTCCCTGTCCTAATTGGACGAGACTGCCCAGCCTTTTACCCACTCTGGAGAGAGTCTCAGGAGAGGATAACCCGAGTACCTCGGAAACGGAGAGGCAAGACTCATCCTGGGAAGGCTCCGGTGCAATCCTCCGAATTACTCACTCCCGCCCGGGCTCTGATAGGGATGGCAGGTGCCCAGACCGACACAGAGACGGAGCTACAGAATCTGGACAAAGAACTGTCTGGTCTGAAGGGGACCGCTGAGAGGTATCGTTTGTTAAAGCAACAGTTAGACATGAAGACAGAAGAGTTAGATATCCTCCAGGCTAAACTCCAACAGAGCTCCTTCCATAAGCAACAGGAGGAGCTGGAGAGGCTGCGCAGGACCATCGAGGAGTGTGAGGAGACCCTGCGCAGTAGTAAGGAGGTCCAGAAGAAGGCAGAGGAGAAGTACAAGGTGTTGGAGAACAAGATGAAGAATGCGGAGGCAGAGAGAGAGAAGGAACTGAAAGCTGCTCAACAGAAGCTAAACTCTGCTAAAACCAAGGCTGATGCGTTCAGTAAGAAACTCAGGGAGAGACAACAGGAGGCTGAGTCCCTGGTCCTAGAGGTGGAGGAGTTGAAGAGAGAGCAGGCTGGCAAGCACCACGGCAATGCGGACGCCCTCTCCCGGCGTGATGCCTTCTTCGCTGCCTTTACCCGACGAGGACGTCGGTCCCGAGGAGGGGGATGTGTGATGTCACGAGAGGCTGTGTCCTGGAGGGACGTTACATCCCCTGAGATGGCTGCAAACCCAGACAGCTATGGCTCCATCTGCTGGTATGGTCGGGAACTCCAACCCTCTATGGCCAATCTTCCCACGCAGCTGAAACCAATCAGGAGCTGATGAGCTGAAGGTTTGTTGAAGGGAAGAGACACAGTCTCCAACCTGGGCTCTCTGGAGGACAAGAGTGCTGCACGTCCACTTCCATGAGGAATATAAGGATTTGGAGATACTTACCTTTGGGAAATACTCACCTTTGGATATATGCACCTGTGGAAATACGTGAGAGACATTTGGAAGGACTTTTTTGCTGGGTTGGCCACTAGCTGCAACGTGGACTACAGTAAGGCTGGGGAAAAGTTATCTGAGCGAGTGAGAATTATGATTTTGGATGTGGAAGAGACATCCCTGAACTGTTAACCCTTAAAGAGCCACAAGAGAACAGAATTTGGTTATATTTTCGTTAATTTCCCAAGACATATAATAAAATCCTTGTTTTGTTTGAACCTTGTCTCCTTGCACTACTTGAGCAATCCCGCTGAAAGCTGTGTAGCCTCTCGTGACATCACACTGTACTTAATAGGCGCTTACTAGAGTACATTTTTTATGAGATGGGAAACACTGTTTTTTTATGAAGTTGAACATGTTAAGGCATTAAACCTCTCTTAATGCTTACATTATACCAAAATTACAGTGCCTTCAGAAAGTATTCATACCCCTTGACTTATTCCACATTTTGTTGTTACAGCCTGAATTCAAAATTGCTTAAATGTTGTTGTTTTTCTCTCACCCATCTACAGTCGTGGTGAAAAGTTTTGAGAATGACACAAATACTAATTTTCACAGTCTGCTTCCTCAGCTTTGATGATGGCAATTTGCATATACTTCAGAATGTCATGAAGAGTGATCAGATGAATTGCAATTAATTGCAAAGTCCCTCTTTGCCACGAAAATGAACTTAATCCCCCTAAAACATTTCCACTGCATTTCAGCCCTGCCACAAAAGGACCAGCTGCCATCATGTCAGTGATTCTCTCGTTAACACAGGTGAGAGTGTTGACGAGGACAAGGCAGGAGATCACTCTGTCATGCTGATTGAGTTAGAATAACAGACTGGAAGCTTTAAAAGGAGGGTGGTGCTTGAAATCATTGTTCTTCCTTGGTTACCTGCAAGGAAACGCGTGCCGTCATCATTGATTTGCCCAAAAAGGGCTTCACAGGCAAGGATATTGCTGCTAGTAAGATTGCACCTAAATCAACCATTTATCGGATCATGAAGAACTTCAAGGAGAGAGGTTCAATTGTTGTGAAGAAGGCGTCAGGGCGCCCAAGAAAGTCCAGCAAGCGCCAGGACCGTCTCCTAAAGTTGATTCAGCTGTGGGATCGGGGCACCACCAGTGCAGAGCTTGCACAGGAATGGCAGCAGGCAGGTGTGAGTGCATCTGCACGCACAGTGAGGCGAATACTTTTGGAGGATGGCCTGGTGTCAAGAAGGGCAGCAAAGAAGCCACTTCTCTCTAGGAAAAACATCAGGGACAGACTGATATTCTGCAAAAGGTACAGGGATTGGACTGCTGAGGACTGGGGTAAAGTCATTTTCTCTGATGAATCCCCTTTCCGATTGTTTGGGGCATCTGGAAAACACCTTGTCTGGAGAAGACAAGGTGAGCGCTACCATCAGTCCTGTGTCATGCCATAAATCAACAGGAAAACGCTCATCCAGATGCAGCGCTCCTAGTGGCCGGGGACTTTAATGCAGGGAAACTTAAATCCGTTCTACCTAATTTCTACCAGCATGTGAAATGTGCAACCAGAGGAAAAAAAAACTCTAGACCACCTTTACTCCACACACAGAGACGCATACAAAGCTCTCCCTCGCCCTCCATTTGGCAAATCTGACCATAACTCTATCCTCCTGATTCCTGCTTATAAGCAAAAACTAAAGCAGGAAGCACCAGTGACTCGGTTAATAAAAAAGTGGTCAGATGACGCAGATGCTAAGCTACAGGACTGTTTTGCTAGCACAGACTGGAACATGTTCCGGGATTCTTCAGACAGCATTGAGGAGTACACCACATCAGTCACTGGCTTCATCAATAAGTGCATCGATGATGTCGTCCCCACAGTGACCGTACGTACATACCCCAACCAGAAGCCATGGATTACAGGAAACATCCGCACTGAGCTAAAGGACTCTAACCCGGACGCTTATAAGAAATCCCGCTATGCCCTCCGACGAACCATCAAGCAGGCAAAGAGTAAATACAGGGCTAAGATTGAACCGTACTACACTGGCTCTGACGCTCATCGGATGTGGCAGGGCTTAAACTATTACAGACTACAAAGGGAAGCACAGCCGCGAGCTGCTCAGTGACACAAGCCTACCAGACGAGCTAAACCACTTCTATGCTCGCTTCGAGGCAAGCAACACTGAAGCATGCATGAGAGCACCAGCTGTTCCGGATGACTGTGATCACGCTCTCCGTAGCCGATGTGAGTAAGACTTTTAAGCAGGTCAACATTCACATTCAGACGGATTACCAGGACGTGTACTCCAAGCATGTGCTGACCAACTGGCAAGTGTCTTCACTGACATTTTCAACATGTCCCTGACTGAGTCTGTAATACCAACATGTTTCAAGCAGACCACCATAGTCCCCGTGCCCAAGGACTCTAAGATAACCTGCCTAAATGACTACCGACCTGTAGCACTGACGTCTGTAGCCATGAAGTGCTTTGAAAGGCTGGTCATGGCTCACATCAACAGCATTATCCCAGAAACCCTAGACCCACTCCAATTTGCATACCGCCCCAACAGATCCACAGATGATGCAATCTCTATTGCACTCCACACTGCCCTTTCCCACCTGGACAAGAGGAACACCTACGTGAGAATGCTATTCATTGACTACAGCTCAGCATTCAACACCATAGTGCCCTCCTAAGCTCATCACTAAGCTAAGGATCCTGGGACTAAACACCTCCCTCTGCAACTGGATCCTGGACTTCCTGACGGGCCGCCCCCAGGTGGTAAGGGTAGGTAACAACACATCTGCCACACTGATCCTCAACACGGGGGCCCCTCAGAGGTGCGTGCTCAGTCCCCTCCTGTACTCTCTGTTCACCCATGACTGCATGGCCAGGCACGACTCCAACACCATCATTAAGTTTGCAGACGACACAACAGTGGTAGGCCTGATCACCAACAACGATGAGACAGCCTATAGGGAGGAGGTCAGAGACCTGGCCGTGTGGTGCCAGGACAACACCCTCTCCCTCAACGTGACCAAGACAAAGGAGATGATTGTGGACTACAGGAAAAAAAAGAGGACTGAGCACGCCCCCATTCTCATCGACGGGGCTGTAGTGGAACAGGTTGAGAGCTTCAAGTTCCTTGGTGTCCACATCACCAACGAACTATCATGGTCCAAACACACCAAGACAGTCGTGAAGAGGGCACGACAAAGCCTATTCCCCCTCAGGAGACTGAAAAGATTTGGCATGGGTCCTCAGATCCTCAAAAAATTCTACAGCTGCACCATCGAGAGCATCCTGACTGGTTGCATCACCGCCTGGTATGGCAACTGCTTGGCCTCCGACCACAAGGCACTACAGAGGGTAGTGCGTACGGCCCAGTACATCACTGGGGCCAAGCTTCCTGCCATCCAGGACCTCTATACCAGGCGGTGTCAGAGGAAGGCCCTCAAAATTGTCAAAGACTCCAGCCACCCTAGTCATAGACTGTTCTCCCTGCTACCGCACGGCAAGCGGTACCGGAGTGCCAAGTCTAGGTCCAAAAGACTTCTCAACAGCTTTTACCCCCAAGCCATAAGACTCCTGAACAGCTAATCATGGCTACCCGGACTATTTGCACTGCCCCCCCACCCCATCCTTTTTACGCTGCTGCTACTCTAATTATTTATGCATAGTCACTTTAACTCTACCCACATGTACATATTACTTCAACTATCTCAACTAGCCGGTGCCCCCGCACATTGACTCTGCACCGGTACCCCCCTGTATATATAGCCTCCCTACTGTTTATTTTACTTCTGCTCTTTTTTTCTCAACACTTTTTTTGTTGTTGTTTTATTTTTACTTTTTTGTTAAAATAAATGCACTGTTGGTTAAGGGCTGTAAGTAAGCATTTCACTGTAATGTCTGCACCTGTTGTATTCGGCGCATGTGACCAATAAAATTTGATTTGATTTGATGTCAACAGTAAAGCATCCTGAGACCATTCATGTGTGGGGTTGCTTCTCAGCCAAGGGAGTGGGCTCACTCACAATTTTGCCTAAGAACACAGCCATGAATGAAGAATGGTACCAACACATCCTCCGAGAGCAACTTCTCCCAACCATCCAAGAACAGTTTGGTGATGACCAATGCCTTTTCCAGCATGATGGAGGCAAAAGTAATAACTAAGTGGCTCGGGGAACAAAACATCGACATTTTGGGTCCATGGCCAGGAAACTCCCCAGACCTTAATCCCATTGAGAACTTGTGGTCAATCCTCAAGAGGCGGGTGGACAAACAAAAACCCACAAATTCTGACAAACTCCAAGCATTGATTATGCAAGAATAGGCTGCCATCAGTCAGGATGTGGCCCAGAAGTTAATTGACAGCATGCCAGGGCAGATTGCAGAGGTCTTGAAAAAGAAGGGTCAACACTGCAAATATTGACTCTTTGCATAAACTTAATGTAATTGTCAATAAAAGCCTTTGACACTTATGGAATGCTTGTAATTATACTTCAGTATACCATAGTAACATCTGACAAAAATATATCATAACACTGAAGCAACAAACTTTGTGTCATTCTCAACTTTTGACCACGACTGTACATACAATACCCCATAATGACAAAGTGAAAACATGTTTTTATACATTTTTGCAAATTTATTGAAAATCAAATACAGAAATCTTATTGGCATAAGTATTCACACCCCTGAGTCAATACATGTTAGAATCACCTTTGGAAGCGATTACAGTTGTGAGTCTTTCTGGGTAAGTCTCTAAGAGCTTTGCACACCTGGATTGTAGAATATTTGCACATTTATTATTTTCAAAATTCTGCAAGCTCTGTGAAATTGATTGTTGATCATTGCTAGACAACCATTTTCAAGTCTTGCCATAGATTTAAAATCAGATTTAAGTCAAAACTGTGACTCGACCACTCAGGAACATTAAATGTCGACTTGGTAAGCAACTCCAGTGTAGATTTGGCCTTGTGTTTTAGGTTATTGTCCTGCTGAAAAGTGAATTAATCCTGCCTGGTGGAAAGCAAACTGAACCAGGTTTTCCACTAGGATTTTGCCTGTGCTTAGCTCCATTCGGTTTCATTTTTATCCTGAAATACTCCCCAATTCTTAATGATTACAAGCATACCCATAACATGATGCAGCCAGCACTATGCTTGAAAATATGGAGAGTGGTACTCAGTAATGTGCTTAATTGGATTTACCCCAACTATAACACTTTGTATTCAGGACAAACACTTTTTTTTCAGTATTACTTTAGTGCCTTGTTGTAAACAGGATGCATGTTTTTGGAATATTTGTATTCTGTTCAGGATTCCTTCTTTTCACTCTGTCAATTAGGTTAGTATTGTGGAGTAACTACAATGTTGTTGATCCATCCTCCGTTTTCTCCTATCACAACCATTAAACTCTGTACAGTGAGGGAAAAAAGTATTTGATCCCCTGCTGATTTTGTACTTTTGCCCACTGACAAAGACATGATCAGTCTATAATTTTAATGGTAGGTTTATTTGAACAGTGAGAGACAGAATAACAACAAAAAAATCTAGAAAAAGGCATGTCAAAAACGTTATACATTGATTTGCATTTTAATGAAGGAAATAAGTATTTGACCCCCTCTCAATCAGAAATATTTCTGGCTCCCAGGTGTCTTTTATACAGGTAACGAGCTCAGATTAGGAGCACACTCTTAAAGGGAGTGCTCCTAATCTCAGTTTGTTACCTGTATAAAAGACACCTGTCCACAGAAGCAATCAATCAGATTCCAAACTCTCCACCCTGGCCAAGACCAAAGAGCTCTCCAAGGATGTCAGGGACAAGATTGTAGACCTACACAAGGCTGGAATGGGCTACAAGACCATCGCCAAGCAGCTTGGTGAGAAGGTGACAACAGTTGGTGCGATTATTCGCAAATGGAAGAAACACAAAATAACTGTCAATCTCCCTCGGCCTGGGGCTCCATGCAAGATCTCACCTCGTGGAGTTGCAATGATCATGAGAATGGTGAGGAATCAGCCCTACACGGGAGGATCTTGTCAATGATCTCAAGGCAGCTGGGACCATAGTCACCAAGAAAACAATTGGTAACACACTACACCGTGAAGCACTGAAATCCTGCAGCGCCTGCAAGGTCCCCCTGCTCAAGAAAGCACATATACAGGGCCATCTAAAGTTAGCCAATGAACATCTGAATGATTCAGAGGAGAACTGGGTGAAAGTGTTGTGGTCAGATGAGACCAAAATCGAGCTCTTTGGCATCAACTCAACTCGCCGTGTTTGGAGGAGGAGGAATGCTGCCTATGACCCCAAGAACACCATCCCCACCGTCAAACATGGAGGTGGAAACATTATGCTTTGGGGGTGTTTTTCTGCTAAGGGGACAGGACAACATCACTGTATCAAAGGGACGATGGACGGGGCCATGTACTGTCAAATCTTGGGTGAGAACCTCCTTCCCTCAGCCAGGGCATTGAAAATGGGTTGTGGATGGCTATTCCAGCATGACAATGACCCAAAACACATGGCCAAGGCAACAAAGGAGTGGCTCAAGAAGAAGCACATTAAGGTCCTGGAGTGGCCTAGCCAGTCTCCAGACCTTAATCCCATAGAAAATCTGTGGAGGGAGCTGAAGGTTCGAGTTGCCAAACGTCAGGCTCGAAACCTTAATGACTTGGAGAAGATCTGCAAAGAGGAGTGGAACAAAATCCCTCCTGAGACGTGTGCAAACCTGGTGGCCAACTACAAGAAACGTCTGACCTCTGTGATTGCCAACAAGGGTTTTGCCACCAAGTACTAAGTCATGTTTTGCAGATGGGTCAAATACTTATTTCCCTCATTAAAATGGAAATCAATTTATAACATTTTTGACATGCGTTTTTCTGGATTATTTTGTTATTCTGTCTCTCACTGTTCAAATAAACCTACCATTAAAATTATAGACTGATCATGTCTTTGTCAGTGGGCAAAAGTACAAAATCAGCAGGGGATCAAATCCTTTTTTCCCTCACTGTAACTGTTTTAAAGTCACCATTGGCTTCATGGTGAAATCCCTGAGTCGTTTCCTTCCTCTCCAGCAACTGATTTAGGAAGGACACCTGTATCTTTGTAGTGACTGGATGTATTGATACACCATCGAAAGTGTAAATAATAACTTCACCATGCTCAAAGGGATATTCAATGTCTTTTTTTTTATCTACCAATGGGGGCATTTGAAAACCATCCTGGTCTTTGTGGTTCAATCTGTTTGAAATTCACTGTTCGACTGAGGGACCATACAGATAACTTGTATTTACATTTTAGTCATTTAGCAGACGCTCTTATCCAGAGCGACTTACAGTTAGTGAGTGTATACATTATTTTTCATATTGGCCCCCCGTGGGAATCGAACCCACAACCCTTTGTGGGGTACAGAGATGAGGTAGTCATTCAAAAATCATGTGAACCACTATTATTGCACACAGAGTCCATGCATCTTATTATGTGACTTGTTAAGCAAATGTTTACTCCTGAACTTATTTAGGCTTGCCATAACAAAGGGGTTGAATACTTATTCTTAAGACATTTCAGCTTTGAATTTTGTATTATTTTGTAAACATAAAATATTTAAAAATCCACATTGACATTATGGGGTGTTGTGTGGGCCTGTAACACAACATCAAAATTTGATCAATTTTAAATTCAGGCAGTAACACAATACACATTTTAAAAAGTCAAGGGGTGTGAATACGTTATGAAGGCACTGTATATCTAAATCCAAATTGGCTTTCCAGCAGGCTACTAAGAGGCACATCCAATGTTCAAAATGTAGCTTTTCTCCGTTATACAGATTAAAGCCAACCAGTTCTGGGGTATTGATAATGGATCCCTGTTTTAATTGAAGCCATACAGAGTTGGTTACAATTACAATGTCATCCTCCAGACAGAACAAATATTACAGCAAAAAATAGGGGAAAAAGTATAAGGAAGGTATCATATTTCTGAATGGCATTGTAAATAAGGACGGTAAAATTGTCACACAAGCAATTCACGAAGGTGTATGGAGGTGTATGCTCAATACAAAAGTATAACCAACTCATTGCATCTCTGCCACAAAAAAGGAAGAGGCAATTTCTCAAAAGAGAAAGGAATTAATTGCGGTCCAACTCATCCCAAACCATCTTAATCGGGTTGAGGTCGGGTGATTGTGGAGGCCAGGTCATCTGATGCAGCACTCCATCACTCTCCTTCTTGGTCAAATAGCCCTTACACAGCCTGGAGGTGTGTTTAGTCAATGTCCTGTTGAAAAACAAATGATAGTCCCACTAACCACAAACCAGATGGGATGGGGTATTGCTGCAGAATGCTGTGGTAGCCATGCTGGTTAAGTGTGCCTTGAATTCTAAATAAATCACTGACAGTGTCACCAGCAAAGCACCCCAACACCATCACACCACCTCCTCCATGCTTCACGGCGGAAACCACACATGCGGAGATCATCCATTCACCTACTCTGCGTCTCACAAAGAGTAGGTGTGTCCAAACCTTTGACTGTGTGTGTGTGTGTGTGTGTGTGTGTGTATATACACTGCTCAAAAAAATAAAGGGAACACTTTAAACAACACATCCTAGATCTGAATGAATGAAATAATCTTATACTTTTTTCTTTACATAGTTGAATGTGCTGACAACAAAATCACACAAAAATGATCAATGGAAATCAAATGTATCAACCCATGGAGGTCTAGATTTGGAGTCACCCTCAAAATTAAAGTGGAAAACCACACTACAGGCTGATCCAACTTTGATGTAATGTCCTTAAAACAAGTCAAAATGAGGCTCAGTAGTGTGTGTGTGGCCTCCACGTGCCTGTATGACCTCCCTACAACGCCTGGGCATGCTCCTGATGAGGTGGCGGATGGTCTCCTGAGGGATCTTCTCCCAGACCTGGACTAAAGCATCCGCCAACTCCTGGACAGTCTGTGGTGCAACGTGGCGTTGGTGGATGGAGCGAGACATGATGTCCCAGATGTGCTCAATTGGATTCAGGTCTGGGGAACGGGCGGGCCAGTCCATAGCATCAATGCCTTCCTCTTGCAGGAACTGCTGACACACTCCAGCCACATGAGGTCTAGCATTGTCTTGCATTAGGAGGAACCCAGGGCCAACTGCACCAGCATATGGTCTCACAAGGGGTCTGAGGATCTCATCTCGGTACCTAATGGCAGTCAGGCTACCTCTGGCGAGCACATGGAGGGCTGTGCGGCCCCCCAAAGAAATGCCACCCCACACCATGACTGACCCACCGCCAAACCGGTCATGCTGGAGGATGTTGCAGGCTGCAGAACGTTCTCCACGGCGTCTCCAGACTCTGTCACGTCTGTCAAATGTGCTCAGTGTGAACCTGCTTTCATCTGTGAAGAGCACAGTGCGCCAGTGGCGAATTTGCCAATCTTGGTGTTCTCTGGCAAATGCCAAATGTCCTGCACGGTGTTGGGCTGTAAGCACAACTCCCACCTGTGGACGTCGGGCCCTCATACCACCCTCATGGAGTCTGTTTCTGACCGTTTGAGCAGACACATGCACATTTGTGGCCTGCTGGAGGTCATTTTGCAGGGCTCTGGCAGTGCTCCTCCTGCTCCTCCTTGCACAAAGGCGGAGGTAGCGGTCCTGCTGCTGGGTTGTTGCCCTCCTACGGCCGCCTCCACGTCTCCTGATGTACTGGCCTGTCTCCTGGTAGCGCCTCCATGCTCTGGACACTACGCTGACAGACACAGCAAACCTTCTTGCCACAGCTCGCATTGATGTGCCATCCTGGATGAGCTGCACTACCTGAGACACTTGTGTGGGTTGTAGACTCCGTCTCATGCTACCACTAGAGTGAAAGCACCGCCAGCATTCAAAAGTGACCAAAACATCAGCCAGGAAGCATAGGAACTGAGAAGTGGTCTGTGGTCACCACCTGCAGAACCACTTTTTTATTGGGGGTGTCTTGCTAATTGCCTATAATTTCCACCTGTTGTCTATTCCATTTGCACAACAGCATGTGAAATGTCAATCAGTGTTGCTTCCTAAGTGGACAGTTTGATTTCACAGAAGTGTGATTGACTTGGAGTTACATTGTGTTGTTTAAGTGTTCCCTTTATTTTTTGAGCAGTGTATGTATGTGTATATGTGTGTGTGTATGTGTGTGTGTGTGTATGTGTGTGTGTGTATATATATATATATATATATATTTATATATACACACACACACTACAGTTCAAAAGTTTAGGGTCACTTAGAAATGTCCTTGTTTTCCATGAAAACATACATGAAATGAGTTTGTATTGGAAATATAGCAAAATGCATAGGAAATGTAGTCATTGACAAGGTTAGAAATAATGATTTTTAATATAAATAATAATTGTGTTCTTCAATCTTTGCTTCCGTCAAATAATCCTTAATTTGCAGCAATTACAGCCTTGCAGACCTTTGGCATTCTAGTTGTCAATTTGTTGAGGTAATCTGAAGAGATTTCACCCCATGCTTCCTGAAGCACCTCCCACAAGTTGGATTGACTTGATGGGCACTTTTTACGTACCATACGGTCAAGCTTCTCCCACAACAGCTTAATAGGGTTGAGATCCGGTGACTGTGCAGGCCACTCCATTATAGACAGAATACCAGCTGACTGCTTCTTCCCTAAATAGTTATTGCATAGTTTGGAGCTGTGCTTTGGGTCATTGTCCGGTTGTAGGAGGAAATTGGCTCCAATCAAGCGCCGTCTACAGGGTATGGCATGGCGTTGCAAAATGGAGTGATAGCCTTCCTTCTTCAAGATCCCTTTTGTCCTTTACAAATCTCCCACTTTACCACCACCAAAGAACCCCCAGACCATCACATTGCCTCCACCATGCTTGACGGATGGCATCAAGCACTCCTCCAGCATCTTTTCATTTGGTTTGCGTTTCACAAATGTTCTTCTTTGTGATCCGAACACCTCAAACTTCGATTCGTCTGTCCATAACACTTTTTTCCAATCTTCCTCTGTCCAGTGTCTGTGTTCATTTGCCCATCTTAATCTTTTATTTTTATTGGCCAGTCTGAGATATGGCTTTTTCTTTGCAACTCTGCCTAGAAGGTCAGCATCCCGGAGTCGCCTCTTCACTGTTGACGTTGAGACTGGTGTTTTGCGGGTACTATTTAATGAAGCTGCCAGTTGAGGACCTGTGAGGCATCTGTTTCTCAAACTAGACACTCATGTATTTGTCCTCTTGCTCAGTTGTGCACCGGGGCCTCCCACTCCTCTTTCTATTCTGGTTAGAGCCAGTTTGCGCTGTTTTTGGAAGGGAGTAGTACACAGCGTTGTACGAGATCTTCAGTTTCTTGGCAATTTCTCGCATGGAATAGCCTTCATTTCTCAGAACAAGAATAGACTGACAAGTTTCAGAAGAAAGTTATTTGTTTCTGGCCATTTTGAGCCTGTAATCGAACCCCCAATTGCTGATGCTCCAGATACTCAACTAGTCTAAAGAAGGGCAGTTTTATTGCTTCTTTAATCAGCACAGCAGTTTTCAGCTGTGCTAACATAATTGCAAACAGGTTTTCTAATGATCAATTAGCCTTTTTAAAATGATAAACTTGGATTAGCAAACACAACGTGCCATTGGAACACAGGACTGATGGTTGCTGATAATGGACCTCTGTATGCCTATGTAGATATTCCATTAAAAATCAGCCGTTTCCAGCTACAATAGCCATTTACAACATTAACAATGTCCACACTGTATTTCTGATCAATTTTATGTTATTTTAATGGACAAAAAATTGCTTTTCTTTCGAAAACAAGGACATTTCTAAGTGACCCCAAACTTTTGAACGGTAGTATGTGTGTGTGTGTGTATGTATGTGTGTATGTGTATATATATATATATATATGATGGGATGGGATTAGAAATGATGCAGGTAATTTGATAGACTTCAATTCTATCTGCTAATTTCAATTTTTTCACCTAAATAAATAAATATCCTTGGCGTGACCCTGGACAACTCCCAGTCGTTCGCTGCAAACATCAAAGCAGTGACTTACTCCTGCAGCTTCATGCTCTACAACATCTGTAGAATATGACCTTTCCTCACACAGGAAGCGGCGCAGGTCCTAATCCAGGCACTCGTCATATCCCATCTGGAATTCTATTGGCTGGGCTCCCCGAATGTGCCATCAAACCCCTGGAATTTATCCAGAACGCCGCAGCCTGCCTGGTGTTAAACCTTCCCAAGTTTAACGTTAGCTAGCGAGCCAGCAAGCTAACGTTCGCTAGCTAGCTAACAGTACGCTTTAACTTGTAATGAAAACGACTTCTGACAAAATTAGAAACGTATATCTGAGAATGTAGCTAGATTCTTACCCGTATACATTAATGAACGCTTCACGCAGACTGGAACCATTTAACTCCGTTTTGTTTGGCCAGCGTTGTGTCAAAGGGAGGTAGCTCAGTTGGTAGAGCATGGCGTTTGCAACGCCAGGGTTGTGGGTTCGATTCCCACGGGGTATGATTGATTATTAATTAAAAATAATGTAAGTCGCTCTGGATAAGAGCGTCTGCTAAATGACTAAAATGTAAATGTAAGTCACTCCGGTTCACACTGACCGTGGTGTGTGCAGAAAGTAGCGCATCACTTTTTCCAACTGATTTGTCGTTAGTGCCTGCTAAATTCAGGGCATCAATGTTGTTGGGAAAAGTAGCAAAATTGTTGTAGTTCTCGATGGCTAACATTATATCTTTCAAAAATGGCGCGGTAGATAGGACTATCAACACATACTGAGCAGCTCACGTTATCGACAGCCGCATGCTACATGGCAGACAACTCATCTCCCGGCATGTCCAGCCCATCCATTATCTCAGCAAATCATGGCTAGCGGGAAGATCCCTGTCTCTTTCCGTGGCTAAACCAACTAGGCTCGTAATTTAACAATTTTATTCGTATTTACAGATGGAATACAAGTTTGTTATTAAGGCACTTGAAAGTTCACATGTTCCAGAAGGCATTTCTGCCAAAAAACACATTTTGATCAAATTCATGTTTACGTTCAAATGCCTCTACTGTGAAGTAGTGATGTGTGACATACGCCTAGTTTCCTGAAACGAGTCATGTGGTTGTCTCACCTAGCTATCCTAAGATGAACGAACTAGCTGTAAATCGCTCTGGATAAGAGCGTCTGCTAAATTACTAAAATGTACATCTGAAATGTCAGACTACATTGCAAGAACAGATAAGTCTGGAGTCAGATGTTAACAGAATGCGTAATTTAGCCTGTTAAACACAACTGTTTCTAGAGAGAATTAGGCAGGTCTGATGCCGATAAAGAAAAGAAAAGTAGTGTTTATTTCCAGTAGTTGGCCACACCGTTACATGGCAAAAAAAGTAATTAACTACTGAAAACACTACCTAGATTAGAATATTTGATTTTGATTTGGGGAGGGGAGGTAGCATCTAACGATTGGATTTAATTATTTCTTTGGCACTGCTCGGTGATGTAAAGGATGCCTTTTTAATCACAATGTTCTACCGATTACGGATATACCTTCCATGTCGCTAAACAGGTACATGGTTTGCTAGTGATATGCAGATAGACCTCGTTCATCAAGGTGTATAACATGGGCTAGAGGCCTATCCATATAGCAGTTCTGAAATTGAATCCTGTGAATTCTTCCTTTCAGATGTAAACAATGGTTGAATAATTGTCATCGAACTGACTTGGAGCCAAAAACCCCTGAGGAGTTGCACAATTCCTTCAAAATGTGTGCAAATCATTTTGAGCCTTCCTTGATCTGTTGTGACGTAAGTATCTACTGAAGAAACCATTTATATTTCCAAAAAGCATTCCTTTTACACTTTCATTCAGTTATATTGTTCAGGAATAGAGGGGTCTTGAGTTACAGACTATCTATTCAGGATGTGATTCATCTATGCATTAGCTAATAGACCCAATGAGTGGGTTTGGGATGTAGGCTTACATTAAATAGTGTGCAATCCCTTATTAACTGTACTTTTAAAGATATGTTATTGTTCATTAGCATTAGCAAGCTAGCTAAGTTGCTGGCTGTTCCATTGAAACACCTCCCAAGTTTGCTAGCTTGTGCAATATATCATATTGTTTTATGTTAATGGCTCTCAAACAAAAAAATAAACTCTTGCACGCCCGAAATAACGTCTTGTCACGCGCTTAGGATAATTAAAAACTGTAGTACACACATACTGTGTGACGTGACGTTTAAGTCATGTATACCTTTGTTGGGACTAGCTTAATCATAATCAAATCAAATCAAATTGTATTGGTCACATGCGCCGAATACAACAGGTGCAGACATTACAGTGAAATGCTTACTTACAGCCCTTAACCAACAGTGCATTTATTTTAAACAAAAAAAGTAAAAATAAAACAACAAAAAAAGTGTTGAGAAAAAAAGAGCAGAAGTAAAATAAAATAACAGTAGGGAGGCTATATATACAGGGGGGTAACGGTGCAGAGTCAATGTGCGGGGGCACCGGCTAGTTGAGATAGTTGGAGTAATATGTACATGTGGGTAGAGTTAAAGTGACTATGCATAAATAATTAACAGAGTAGCAGCAGCGTAAAAAGGATGGGGTGAGGGGGCAGTGCAAATAGTCCGGGTAGCCATGATTAGCTGTTCAGGAGTCTTATGGCTTGGGGGTAGAAGCTGTTGAGAAGTCTTTTGGACCTAGACTTGGCACTCCGGTACCGCTTGCCGTGCGGTAGCAGAGAGAACAGTCTATGACTAGGGTGGCTGGAGTCTTTGACAATTTTGAGGGCCTTCCTCTGTTTTTCTGAAGGCCACAGGTAGGTCGTCATTGAAAATAAGGTATTATCAGTATTAAAAGGTAATGCATCTCCCTGGAGGTTCTTAGTATCAGGCATGCAACAGTGGCAATGAAATAGTCATAATAAGGATTGCTTGTTTCTTTTTCAGAGCACTTTAAGAACATCCTTGAAAGAGGGTGCTATGCCAACCATATTTGATTTTACAAGCCATTTGAACAAGCCATCAGGCCGCAACAGGAATAAGAGAATAAGAGAACCTGTAAGTATTGTCATGTTTAAACCACACAATGTTGTACCCAATATAGTCATCCTAACCTGATCTCAGTAAGTGTATAATCTGATACTATTGCATTAACTCCAGTCTACGTCTAATTATATATTTGATTCCTTTAGGCTGAGGCAGAGTTTGCATCCTTGAAGAAAGCTAAAGGTGATTGGTTTGGTAAATCCATTTATTTTACTAATTTGTTGTTTGTTTTACCATAACAATTTAAGATTTCCATATTTGGCCATCTATTTTCCTACCCAAAAGGACATTTAAATAATTGGGTCAACTTCATGGCAGTGCATAGTCATGTGGTCTGTATTGGGATAGCCTATATGTTAAGTAAGAAAAGTACACCCTTTTAATAGGATATTTGTAGAAATGTCTCAACATATTTATTCAATATTTGTTCTATCGCCTGTCCATGTTTTCTCCTTTACTACAGAAGATGCTCCACCTGAGGTAAAAGATAAGCCAGGAGAGAATAGTGCAACATGTGATTTACAGCAAGAGGACCAAAGGAGAGAGGATGTCTACAACTCCAAATCAAAGGAAATCCTTAAAGTCTACTTCAAGGAAACTCTTGCGTTCACTGGATTCAGCATAGGGAACGATGCAAACCCCAACACTGATGAGCCAATGGGAGGCCACAGGGGGCAACAGTCTCTCAACCCCATCTGTGTTGAAAGAATCGACCAGAAAGAAGTCCTCCAGTTTAGCGAGAACCTCATGCGGGAGGAGATCCGGAACAGTTTAAGGTTGGCACGCTTTTTCTCCATTCTGCTGCAAGATGTCACAAACATAGAGGGAAAAGATCAGATCCCAGTTTTCATCAGGTCAGTCACTGTGGCAGGATTCCCTCAGAAACACCTCATGGGGTTCCTGCCCTGTGATGCAGATGCTGAGGGTCTGTTTTACATGCTGCTCTCAGAAATACGGAATAAGTGGGGGCTGCGGATGGAGCATTGTCGAGGACTTACCTACCTAACCACAGGCAGTCTATGTCAGAAAATGAAAGATCTCACCAGCAGGATTCTGCAGGAGTTTCCTCAGGTAGTGCTAGCACCTAGTGACCCATACGCCTTTAACATGTGGCTCATCCGCTCCATGCCCATGCCTTCCATCCAGAAGGTTGTGAACACTGTGGAGGAGGTCGCCACAATGCTTAGAGGGTCCCCAGATCTTTGGGAAAGACTGGAGGGGAAGATCAAGTCATCATACGGCCACCTTAAAGGTGAAGTGGACAGAATCACAGAGGCTTGCCAGAACACCTGGGAGTATGGTGTTGATGCCTTCCAGACCATGTTGGACATTCTTGAGCCATTCCTCGTCTGCATCAACGAGGTGTGCTCGGCCGCGAACGCAGACACTGCTACTTGTGAGCAGATGGCCAAGCTCAAGCCGATCCTAAAGAACTTCAATTTCCTCATCACCCTTGTTGTTCTGAAGAATACCCTCTGCTGCGTGAGCATCCTCAACCCGAGTCTCAGGGGAGCCATCAGCATCAGCAGCACCTTGCAGTACACAATCTCCAACGCCTTAAAGCTGGTCAACAAACATCTGCAGGAGATAGCAATATTCCACAGGAAGTGGTTTTCTGACGCAGTGGGTAGGGCTAAAAAGCTGGGAGTGGAGGTTGCTAGGCCTGAGGAGAGCTCACCAGATACTGGCGAGGCAGGTGCAACTGAAACCTCTCTGGAGGATTTCTACAGAGAGACTCTGAGCAGGCAGATCTTACAGTACCTTGTTGCGGAGGTGAAGAGGGTGTTTAGCACTGAGATGGTTCGGATTCTGAGATGGCTGTCGTTGGTGCCGTCTTATATGGCTGACCACAATTTCAGTATCCGCAGGGATAAAGTGGCGGACGCGAACTTGAACAACCTCGCCCGGCCGGACACGTTTTACGATGAGCTTGGTTGCTGGGAGGTGAAGTGGAGACATGCTAGCAAGCGGAGGATCCTACCCACAACAGTGTTTGCAACATTGAAGATCCCAGACATTGCATTTTACCCAAACGTGCAGAGCCTGCTGAGAGTTCTGGGCACCATCCCCTGTGTGAACGCAGAGGCAGACGTGTATGGGCAGTACAACATGGTGCTGGAGAGGTACCAGTCCTACCTGAAAGCCACACCGGAGGATCAGAGACTGTGCAACATGGCATTTGTCTATGTCAATCAAGACGTGCACTTCAATGTTGAAGACATGGTGGAGTCCTATGTGGAGAAGCATCCTGACATATTGCACTTGTTGCATATGGTAAGTTTATTTTAATATAAAAGTTATTCATGTGTTTTTAATTTAAGTATTTGCTTAGCAATCACATAAACTGAAGATTTAAAATCATTTGAAAAACATAAAAAAATTAAGTTACCGTAGGTGGATGTTGAATAGTTCTTAACTTATTTGTTGTTATTTTACTAATATTTGCATTTGCTTTTATTTTCTATGTTCATAGGATGATGATGTGATAGAGATGCACTCTGCAGCTGGTAAGGAAATCATATTATTAATATATATTATATTTATTGCATCATTGCGTATATCAAAATATTTGCCTTAATACCGATGTTTATTCCTTCATCCTTCTTGGCTCACGCTCTTGACTGCTTGATTTCAGAACCAGTCTCTGAGAATGATGGACAACACACTCTAAAGGAGAATGTTGAAGAAACACAAAAAGAACCACGGGACATGGCCTTAGAGATGGAGACAGAGAGAGTGGAGCAACCGAAATGCGTGGCCTCAGAGACTAATAAGGAGGCACTGAAATCTGCTCTGCAGGCTGCGGTGACAGCTGCATATAACAGCCAGAGCAGAGAGCCTGGTGAGGCCTCTGCTGAACAGGATGGCGAGGTTGAAGACACATTGAAATATGTGTCGAAGTCTGAGATGAAAGAAGTTCTCAGAGTATGCGAGGATGCAGTCAGGGAGGGAATTCTTTTGGAGGTGGGCACTTCCTTTTTCTCTCTGTTCATCGACCGCGTTGTGAAGTTGGGGGATAAAAAACATCTTCCCCTCTTCCTCAGGTTTGTGGACAGTTTTGATGTCATGCGATTGGAGCTCATGGGATTTCTGGATGTGGATCTGGACTGTGATGCCATGTCAGAGCGCATATTGGAAATTGTCACCAAAGAGTGGTGTCTCAATTTGTGTTACTGCAGAGGTCAAGCCTACCTAGGATCTGGTGATGTCTCCTACAAGCTGAAAGCCTTTGCCTGCAAAATCCAGGAAAAGTACCCCCTTGCAATATGCACACACAGCTCTTGTTACTCATTTAACACATGGTGGTCAAAATCCACCCCTGTGCCGTCAGTCAAACGGGCGCTGGATGTTTTTGAAGAGGTGTTGATGTTTTTTGGGAGCACGCCTATGCTTGAGAAACAGCTGGATCATGTCATTGCATTTGGTCTTAGGGAAAGCTATGAAAAGGTTCAAGAATTGCAGGGGAAGTTCTGTACCGTCTGGCAAGAGAAGCACGATTCCTATGAAGTCTTTGTGCAGATGCTTGAGCCCCTTGTTGAATGTTTGGAGAAAATCAAGAGCAACCCACAGAGATGGAAATCCTCACTCTCTCTAAAAGCTGGAGCACTGCTGTGTTTGATAAGGGACTTTGATTTCATTGTGCCCATGGTAGCCCTGAAGAATGCCTCATCCTTCACCAGGGAGCTAAGTGCAGGACTCCAGAAGGATCATTTCAGTGCAGCATCCCAGCTCTGCCAGATCAGTGGTATAGTGGCTACTCTCAACAGGGTCAAAACAAACATCAAGGTCTTTCACCAGAATTGGTTCGACGAAGCCTGTGCCCTTGCCCAGAGTCTGGTTGTGCAGATAAAAGTGCCTGATAATTCATCTGCGGCCAGGGATAGCATGATGAAGCCAGCTCTGTATTACAAAGATGCACTGAGTGTGCCCCTAGTGGACAACCTCACCAATGCTGTGAAGGATCATTTCTCTGAGGACCACAAAGAGGCTTTAAACTTCCTATCCCTGGTTCCCTGCTCTGTGACTGTGAGTTACATGTTTGAGATCCTGAGGTCAAAGCCTCCTCTCTATGCCAGTGATCTGCCTGACTCCGACAACTTCTTCACCGAGTTGTGCTGCTGGAGGGTGAAGTGGAAGACCAAAGTTGCATCAGTGACCATCCCAGACACCATCTTTCAGACTCTCCGTCTGCCACTCATGCAATACTTTGGGAACATCAACACACTGCTGAGGATCATGTCTGTGTTACCCAGTACGGTACTGGAGAACTGTGGGGAAGCAATGCGCCACAAGATGTTCCAGGAATACCTGAGGAACACCAGCTCCAAGGACAGGTCCCCATGTCTGGCCATGCTGCAGGTGGGAACCAACTTCAGCAGAGATCTGGACCGGATGGTGACTAAGTGCTTGAAGGTCACTCCCCAGGCTTTAGAGGGTATCTGCTTGGTAAGTTTTCAAAATCCATTTACATGATTATTGTTTTGTTTAATATGTTATGCAGTCTTTCAGAGCAGCCTATACTGAGATGTTGTCCTTTTTAAATATATTATTTCCTTTTAATAATGTCTATTGAAAAACAAATTTGCAGGATAAGGAATCCAAAAGTCTGATGAAGAACTCTGAAGTCAACATGGAAGGTATGTGATAGCAAAGCTTTGTTTCAATTAATCCCTGTGTGATCATTTAGTATTTATTAGCTAATAACTGTGTAATAACACTTACCATTTAGTATATGTTGGTAATAGGGATGGGCCCAGGTTTTGTCAAGTGAAACACTTGTTCTCATTCACCTTACTATCACCTTAATTTTATTCTCAATTATTTTTCCATTTTATTTTAATGACATGAACTCTATGGTAGAGTAAATAGAATTTACTAATTCACCTTTTTTATATTTTCAGTGGATCATGACAAAGATGGAGCAGAGGAGCTTGAGAATAAACAGTCTTCTGACAAGAAAAAGGACCAGGAAATGAAAGCGGTGGATGAGAATGGGCACACTGGAGATAATCGGCAGAGTTTGGAAGCAGTGTTCAGACTGGCTGCACGTTTGGGGAAAAATAAGTGCCAGCTTTCCGAACTCTCCAAAGAAGATCAAGACCTTCTCATCCAGGATCTCAGCATGTGCCACTGGTTTGGAAGAGATGGCAAGTTCACGCTTAACGTAGGAGAGGAGGAAATGGTACAGCTGCTTACAAAATCCATCAGGGAAGTCATACTCTCAGAAATACAGGAGTCCCCCTTCTTTTCTCTTATCACAGATAAACCAGTTGTAATTGCTAATAAGAGCTATCTGCCCGTCTTTGTCAGATATGTTGGGGAATGTGCCCCCAAGGTCGAGCTCATTGGTTTTTTGCGATTTTTTGAAACCTGTGACGTTGATGTTCAAGCCAAGAATCTCTCTGTGACTCTAACTGAAGACTGGGGATTGCCAATGAGTCAGTGCCGTGGACAAGCATTAATGCGCATGGGTTATGGTTGTCACAGCCTGAAGAAGATGTCTTTGGAGTTCCTCGAGAGCTATCCTCTGTCTGTCATCACACCCAGTGAGTCTTGTGGTCTTGCCTGTTGGCTAGCAGGAAGCGTACACTGCCCACCTGTCACAAAGATGCTGCAAATTGTGGAAGACCTCCTACTGTTTTTTGACCGGTCACCTGGGCTAGAGGCAGAGCTAGCACAGGCTGTGGATGGGTTACTTAATACACCTCGGGAGGCCTTGGAGGAGATTCCAGAAACCTGTTGCTCCAGGTGGAAGAAGAGGGAGGACTTTTTTGATCTCCTAGTTGACACATTGGAGGGAGTCTTGAGTTGCCTGGATTCAGTTAGTGCCCGTGGTGCTGGAACTATGTCGCTACATGCACAGGTCCTCGCCACTGCTTTGAGAGATACAGATTTTGTCGTCACACTTGTGATCCTGAAGAACGCTTGTGCTCCTCTTCGGAACTGCAGCACTGTCTTCCGCTGTGGTAACCCTGCTGACATCATATGTGAAGTGGAGAAGATCGTACCAATCATAGAGACACTGAACAAGATGCTGGAGAACATAAGCACTGTACATTCACCTTGGTTTGAGGAAGCATTCCAACTAGCATCCAAGGTGGCCCCTCAGCAAGTGTGTTTCCCAGAGAAAGCTAACTCTTACGAGTCTCCAGAGATGTACTACAGGGACAACTTGAGTGTTCCTCTACTGAGCAGCCTCGTTGATGAAATGAAGTACAACTTCTCCGACAGTCACTTAAAAGCCCTGAAAATCTTGTCTCTGCTCCCCACCTGCAATCCACAGCCCATTTCAGAGCCAATCCGCGCAGAGTCCACAGACAAGCTATACAGTCTCTACCTGTCCGACCTCCCTGATCCCGACACAGTAGAGCAGGATATCAGTAACTGGGCCTCTGTCTGGAAAGAGAAATATCAAGACGTCTCACCACCAGCGTCTATCTCTGAGATACTGCTTCACGCTGAGTCTCAACGCCATCCCACGGTGACCAGGCTGCTCAGACTGGTGGCTGTTCTACCCAGCGTCAGTATGGAGTGGGACCTGATGAAGACCACCCTGAACTCCATGAGAGCTCTGCTGAAGAACACTGTCTGCAAGGGCAGCAAAACAGATACTGTGATGCTTCTCATGCATTACCCAACTGTTCAAAGACTAGGGGAGGTAATTGAGAAGTGCATTGAAGTTGACCCAGAAAGCAGCCCATGTCTTGAGCAGGTACATTAACAGCAATACTCCTTTTAGCATTCCAATGCTGATGTATTTATGACTGATTTTATTGGTATAGGTATGCATAAAACATTTTTATATTTTATTTATACATTTTCAGTTTTACAGACCGATAATAACAGGAAACAATACATCATCAACACCACTCACCACTTGACAAGACATGCATATTAAATGTATTGTGTTGTAAATGTACTGATTTCTGTTATATGATTTAGGTGAAGAAACAAATTCAAGGTCTGAAGCTGGAAAGTGGTAAGTGAAAGTTTTAAATCATATGAACATTCATCATGACGTGCTATTACATGGTTCATGTAGAATATGATATCATAAAGCATCATTTTTTAGGAGAGTGAAAATGAGGGAAAGGGGGGAGGTGGTTGAATTAACTTTGTGTGTTTCTGTTTAGATTGTAGAGCTTTGGATGTAAACCCTGATGGAAGACATGAGCAGGCAGTTGAGGAACACCAAGCTGGTATGTCAGAGCAACTCCCTGCAGGAGAGCTGAAGGCAGAGGAAGAGGCAGAGGACAACGTGAAAGTGGAAGATGCTGTGATAAAGGAGGACATTATGATCACAGAGGACATTGTGATCACAGAGGACTTTATGGTGGCAGAGGGCGGCAGGGTGGCAGAGGGCGGCGGTGTGGCAGAGGGCGGCGTGAAAGTAGAAGACTGCGTGATAACAGAGGAAGTTGTGTTTGCAGAGGACAATGTGAAAGCAGTGGACATCGTGTTAGCCGAGGACGGCGTGAAGGCAGAGGACGGTGTTGTGATAGTAGAGGATGGGGTCGTAGGTTTGAAGCAGGCCATGTCTTTCTACGACCCACCTGTGCGTGAGGAAATCCTCAAGGAACTCTGGGACTCACAGTTCTTTACAATAATAACGGAACGGGCGGTTGAGATTGAGGGACAGCTCTACGTCCCCCTGTGCATCAGGTACTTGGACAAACAGGACACTCAGTGCGAGGAGACTGTAGCTTTCATCCCGTTCAGCCAGGACACTGCTGTCTTGGCTGATGCTATTGAAATAGCCCTATCAGAGAAATTGGGGCTCAACATGGAGTACTGTAGAGGGCAGGCTTTGCTAAGTGTTGGTGAGGTAGGGTCTCAGATGAGGGCTGTCTCTGCTGTAATATCCCAGAAATACCCCCTGGCCATGCGAACAGTCAGCTCTGCGGTGTCTCTGAATGTGTGGCTAGCCAGGTCATCTCCTGCAGTGGCAGCAGCAGACTGTGCAGCATCTGTAGAAAACATGTTACAATGGCTCACAGAGGACACAGAACGACAGACCAAACTGGAAGACATGATCATTGCCATGTTCCAACATAATGAGGGGAAGGGTAATGAGCTTAGGGACAAGCTTATCAAGAACTGGGAGAAGAGTAATGATATGCATGAGTTGATGGTAGAGCTTCTAGAGGTAGTCATGCTGTGCTTGAATGAGCTGAAAAGTGAGGAGACTAGCTCAGGGACTGGCCAAGCACTGCTGTACTTCAATAAAGTCAGAAGTTTTGAGTTCATCTTCTCGGCTGTCGTGTTGAAGAATGTCCTGAGTTTGACCAAAAAGCTGAGCCAATCTCTTCAGGGCAAGCCTCTAGATGTGTTGCTAGCTATGAATAGCTTGCCTGACCTCCTAACTTCCCTCAATGAATTGAAGAGTGATATCGACACACATCACAATGCCTGGTTTGAGGAAGCTGTCACTTTAGCTTCCAAGCTGCAGATAACGCTGTTGCACTCTGCGCTTCTAGAACCCCTGAGTCAGTTTTACAAAATAGCGGTGAGTCAGAAGTTGGTAGAGCACTCCATTGTTGAGGTCAGTGAGCTCTTCACAGAGAAGGTCCTCAGTACCCTGAGGTGCCTGGAGATTGTGCCTTATGCCATGTCAAAGGTGGAAAACAGCAGTGTAAATGCCCATGTTTTCCGCATGTACAAAGACGACATGCCTGACCTGGCATCACTCCCCACAGAGATGAAGTCTTGGAGAGAGAAGTGGTTGGATCCCATGTCCGGGTATCTTCCAGCCACTGTGCTCGACACTCTGAAGGCATCAGACATTAGGAGCTTTAGTAACATTGAAACCCTCCTAAGGCTCCTTGTCATACTACCATTTTCCCGGAGGGAGAGTACCTTCAGGCAGGGAAAGAGAAGCCTCCAGGGGTTCATACAGCAGGAGACCAGGTCCATTTCTGAACTTCATCCTCTGTAAAAAGTTGGTGTTCCCTCAAGCTCTCAAGCAGGTTTCTGAGTTGGTGTCCTATACTGCTGACCCACTGTATCCTTGAGTAAATATCCAACCTAATTTAGGTCTCAATACAATTTTTAACTTACTAGAAGACATTTCCCTGCATACATGAATGATCTAAATATTTTGGTCATTTGTTTTCCTGCAAGCATATATATTTTTTGTTTAAGTTGTTTGGATAATTGTACTGCCTAATGGGACCAATGTCTTGCCAAAAAAAGCAATGCTCACCTGAGGGTTACCAATGCGTGTGTGCCTTTATGCATAATTAACAGTCAACCCAATGAACCATAAGAATATAGATGTCTGAAAATGACACAGTCCCATCAGGCTTTTTGAAATAACGTTTATTTTTGTCAGCACCAAATAACATTGGACTGAATTTAAGAATCACTTGCATTAATTCACTGTCAATTAATAAGTTGTATCATTGTATCATCTTCCTTGGCACAAATAGAAATGGTTAGTTCTGTCATGTAGATGTTTTATGATTATTTCCTAGGTCTTTAGGAGAGTTAATTTTCTGTGAAGAATTCTCCAATTACTGTCTCCTTAAGAGTTAAGCATTCATATATATTTGTCAAAAAAAATAATAAAAAGTTATAAAAAGACCCAATGTTCTTGTTGAATATGATTTGTCACATTGCAGTATTAGGCCTACCATAATGAGTAAATTGATTTTCAACACAGTCACAAGAGGGCGCTATAAGCCTACATTTTGAGAGGAAATTCTATTTGTATTTAATTTGGGCTATATTAAGAGTACCCTTGTCTTTATTCATATAGAAATGTTTAGTTATAAAACATATTTTAATGAACTAATTTGATGGGTTTTTTTTGTCAGACTTCAACTGAATACAGCTGTCAGCTCTGTTGAGGATTGGAGAATGTAAGAATTGCCACACCTTTGATATGGGATCCTATGCCATATAAACCATGAAGCTTTCTGTTTGTCTTACCGGTTTACAATCTTTAATGGGAATATCACAATCTTAGTGTCATGAAGGTGGTATATAGCTACACATTGAGTGATGGTGTCTACTACTTAATGGATATTATTAAAGACAAATCAATCAAACATGATGAACAAGTCTAGACAACTACAACAAAGGGAAATGTCTCCAATCTCATATTTGCTTATTGTACAGTAGGCCTATGCACTTCCACCTTCATCTGTTTCCTCCCAGTGGTCACACTTAATTCTTCACTTACATGGCGTTATTCCTCCTGTGTCAATGACATGGTTCATATTTAATGTCTTGAACATGTTGAATGGCGCAGCCTGGCCTCAGAGCCATTCGAAGCATACTATACATATTTTTATGCACCTCCAAGACATGATATGGACTGATGGTCTAGTTACTTTGAGTAAGGTGGTTTGTCGGGGGACCGCGACAGTCTCACAATCCAAAGGTTGCGTGTTCGAGTCGCGTCGAAGACAACTGTAGCGTTTTAGCTAACCCTTTTTCTAACTTTAACCTAATTCTCCTTTTACGTAAATTCTCCTAATGTTTGTCGTTTTAGTTCTCCTAACCTCTTACGTAAAATTAATTTTCCCTAAGAAAATTAGGCACTGAGCAAATTTCAGGTCTGCTGAGCGCAAACTTGAATGTTGTGAAAATTCTGTGCAACTTCCGGCGCACGTTTACTGTGAACACTGAGGTTGTACCCGCTTTAAGTTAGTTTTAACAGTGGCCAAGTAAGCTACTGTGGCTATTTGATCATAATGTAGGCCTACCAGAGTGGGCTACCATCAAAAACAATGGAGGAAAACGCATCCCATAACATTTTAACATGGAAATAGCTGTTCTATCATTCAGTAGCAGCCAATGTGTGGTGTTCAATGCCTACATTCCATGAGACTTTTGAAAAAGGGCTTTACATTAACATCTTTATCCACTTGTCCTTCAGACAAGGTGACTGAAAATGTTGTGTCTGATGCAAGAACCCACTTTACAAAATAAAATGCATTATTATTCCCATACCATTATTAGAGAGAATCAGACAAATTATGCTAAACTATTGCCTATTGGCTACTTAGCTTATTCAAGACCGTCTCAAAATTCAACACTTCCCCTTTAAGACATAGTAAAGCTCTACCTGATTCGCTTTCAAATATGGCTAGAAATGCACACATTTTGTGCTCTTGTTGGAAGCCACCACTCCCCCATTGTTGACTAGAAATTAGCTATAACTGGGCTAATAACTCACTAACTAGCAAAGAATATGAACAAATGTGCACATGTGGCTACATGAAGCTCTCACTTTGATCTCAAAACCAGCCCATCTACTTTGACTGCTCATACTGTAGCCTAAACACAGTCCAGGGGAGTTGCACATGCTTGCAGCTTAGAGGGAACATTGTGTAAAATGTACCTACAAATTGCCCTGAGACCAGGTTGAATGTGGGGTGAGTTTATTTTTTAAAGCTCCCTCTTGCCTGTTGATGATTTTCATTAAATCCTCAGCCTAGTCTCTGGACTGGGCATCCATCACTGGATAATTGTTTTCAAGCCGACATCTTCAAATCTCAAAGGGAGGCAATCAGTCTGTCTTCAGTGTGACCTTGGGCTCTGGGTCAGTTTAGGGCAATAACCTATGCTCTTTCTGGGGTTAGTGGTTGTGAACCAGAGTAAAACAAAGCTATTAACAAAACAACAATGCAATAATTGCTCCCACAAATCAACTATTTTATGGTCCTCAGTAAAACACTTGTTACATATGCAGTATTTTTGCAGAGTAATGGGCTTTTCAAAATGTATAACTATGGTGTAGACATTATACTTTGAAAATACATACTATGAAAGCAATTTTCTAATTTTGGGCGAGAGAAACCACTGTAGTATTCTGTTTTCTACATTGTGTTTGTCATCTACAGAGAAGTCTTAAAAGCCAGGAAATAGCCTTCTTGAATATATCCTGACAACCATTTCTGATGTGCTGAGAAGGTTTTGTGAAAAGATTGACGCTGTGCAGATGTGCCAAATCCTTGTTCCGCTCTTTGTTGGGAGATTTTCCCAGTCATTTCCAACGTTTTGGAGCTAGGGACTGACCAGATTTTCCACAAGTAATAAATTATTGTTATTTGTGTGATCTGCGTGACAGATTTTTGTCTTCAGTCTTTAGTGTTCAGCAGAAGGGGCAGCTTTGGACTGGGGTTCTTGTTTGCTCTCAGTACGTGTTCATATTTCAGATACCCAACTGACTTTGTAATTCCCATATAGGTATAATATCATCCTTTCCTTGTAAATCAACTTTTGTGTTTCGAAGCTATTGTTTTGAGGGGAGCGTTTGATTTGTAAAATAACTAATTATCTTAGGTAGATCCTGACTTAAAACCAAAACATCGTATTTATTTGTGTATGTTAATGGAGTTGAAGTTACCACAATAAACCGTTATGGTACTTTGGCAAAAACAACCTGATAATAAACTGGAAATATAATGTTTCTGACCCAGTGATTCTTTCAGCACAGTGAGACTCAAACACCCAGTAGAAACTGTTTATTTCCATGCATTAAGAAGCAGTGCATCCCCATCTCAAAGAATGGTGATCTCACCTAGTAGTAGTGTACTACAAGCATGGGCGCTACTTTCACTGGGGACGGGGGGTCATGTCCCCCCCACACACACACACATTCTGAAATTGTATTTTTGGCCCCCCCAGTTTTATCGTTGCAATGTGATACAAAAAGCTGCAACGGTGTGCTTTAGGGCCAGGCGGACACCTCTGAGCGGTTGGGTAGGCTGTTTGGAGTCTTCAGCCGGCTGGATTTAGGATCGCTGGCTGGACCAGCACCAGAGAGTTGAGCATAGATCAGTGTCTATGTGTTGCGCTCTTTCTCCGAGTTGTAAAAGCAAGCAGAGCAGAAACTGGCTACTCTTTAGTTGACTGATGTAGCTGGCAAGGTAACTGCTGTTTAACGTAACATACATTTTTTAAACTAGTGTTTATTTGCGGTGCTGAGCTAGTATTGTAACTGACATGTAACGTTAGCTAATGTTTCATCCCCTGTCGACTGAGATGAATGGATAAGCTATGCTAGCTAGTAGCTACCACAGCCAGGTCAGCTCTAGCCTCTAGTTATCTGTCAGATAGAGATATGAAGTGGCTATTATTACTATCTAACAGCTGATGTTTGTACGGAAACATTTTGTTGCCTTTGTTTTGTCTGTTTCAGAAGTGAATGAACTTGGCTAGCTTTCACCGGTTGATGTACCATTAGAGAGCTGGCCAAAAGTTGGCTAACGTTATCTATTATTTTTGCCTCAATCACAGTAGACCTGAATCAAATGATGAAACCATCGGCCAAATGATTGAATATTGATATTCTGATGTTTTTTCAGTGCAATGTGAGTTTTATTAGTCAGTATGGCAATGTAACGTTATTCATCTCTCAGTTTCCCTAGCTAATTCCCTACTTTTCACACTGACACAGTAATAAACAACTCTAACGTTACAAGGTTCACTGTCATGGTGCACAGTAGAGGTCTGCGCGGGCCCTATTTCTTAATTCTACTCCCACCTTTCTGTCCGACTCGCTACCGCTACTGCAAGGACTGTTCCCAAACCCAACCGCAGTCCAGCAATGTTATTTTAGGCGTATGTGACGCAGGTCACTTGCCAGTCATGCTCCCAGCAATTTTGCCCCCAATAGGCAATATCAAATGCACAAAAATAACTTAACTAATAGGTTAAATTACTGGAGATTCTCGAATGGCCCCTATATTGTATTACTGGGCTATATCAGCAAATATGCTAGATGTAGTTTGAAGAGAGCAGAGTTGGAGAGACTTGCACTTTCTCTTGCACTGTTAAAGCCTACCTTTTAGGAGTGGGAAGATTTTCAGACTGAGAAATATGGGTGATAAATATTTAGGCCTACTTCTAGGCATTGTAGTAAACTATAGACTAATCATAGGCATATTTAGGAAGTACATTTCCTTGGAAAGATAACTGCCCCTTGCTTCTCTGTCCATGCATAGGCTATAGCCTACTCCAGGGTTCTTCAATTCCGGTCCTGGAGGGCCGAAACACCTCTGTTTTTCATCCTCTCCTTCTAATCAGGGGCTAATTCAGACCTGGGACACCAGGTGAGTGCAATTAACTACCAGGTAGAAATAAAAAACAGAAGTGTTTCGGCCCTCCAGGACCGGAATTGAAGAACCCTGTCCTACTCTATTTAATTGAAACCACGCACACCTGATCTTTCAGGTATGGCTACTGAACTTGAAGCAGCAAGAATGATGACAGCGACACTTGCTACGTTTTGCATAGTCCTATAGGATGTAGCCTACCTTTTAGGAGGACGATTTGCAGGCAGAGACAAATAAATGGGTAATCAATATTTATTGAAAATGAAAAGGCGCAACCCTCGCTCACCGTAGTAGCCTAACCTATGCGTGTGTTGGCCTTTTCCTTTTCAATTATTACATGTTTTGATTGTACTTCGACTCATGTTGGTTGAGCGCTCTCTACTTCTTTCCAGTATCAATATTTATTTACAGACTGTAGTAAACATATTCAAGTTAACTGCCACATGATTCCCCGCCCATTTAGGCAGCCTATTCTATTTAAATGAGACCACACATACTAGGTGCACTTGAACTCTCACGCCCAACTAGGAGAGGTAGGCTACTGAAGTTGAAGCAGTGTGTGAATAATGCGAAAAATATGTGCTTTTAATACAATAGGTAGGCTAACGCATACAAAGCAGAAAGAGGACCATTTCCAAATAATCTGTGGGACAACAAACATATTTCATCCCAAAGTCGTCTGTCTGACAGCCCGCTCCCGGCCGCAGATGAAAAATGCCGACCATGCAGCATTGATCTCTGTCGGAACCTCTGCAGGCATCCCGCGGGAATGCAGCCCTCTAGTGCAGTCAGTACACAACACTATGCCCATCATGTCTCAGCTAGATCAGATGGTGACAGGGGTCCCAGCAGGGTCAGACAGACAGGGAAGACCAGTCTATGGAGCTCAGGTGAGTTTTGCAGTAGGCCTATATTAACAATATCAGTGAATGATACAAAGTTCCATCTTGAATTGATGGGTAGACCTATAGTAGCTATGGGACAGCATCTTAAGCTTAAAGCTACAGTCTGGGATCTGGGAATAATGGTCATTTTAATTATTGAACCATTGATTCTATTCTTGAATAATATAATGTATAAATGTACACCAAGGTAATTCTTTGTCATGCCTCATCGTAGGAGGATCAGATGGTGACAGGGGTCTCAGCAGGGTCAGGCAGCCAGGGAAGACCAGTCTGTGACGGAGGTGAGGTGAATTTTTACAGATACAACACTTTATTATCTCTGTGCAGCAAACACTGGACAAGCCAGATGCTATTTTAAGGCAGTCTGACAAACCTCAAGTTGATTTCCAAACTGTATCAAGGGTTGATAGAGGCTTTTCCCGATGACACAAAAAATGTAAAACTAAAATGTGAGGAAGACCTGGTAGAAGCTATTGATGAAGATGATGAATGGATACATATATGTTTCAATGCCAGGTCATGTTCATATATTCTCAGACATAAATTACTGCAGTTTAAGGTCATCCATAGAATGTACTATATGCCAGTGAAACTGAATAACATGCACTCAGAAATGTAATTCCTCTGCTGGAGGTGTAAAACACAAAAGGGGACATATTTGCATATGTTATGGTCTTGTGAAGGCTGATTGAATTCTGGCAAAGAGTATGTTCTTTTATCTCAGCATGTCTACAAATTCTCCCTTATCCCTGTTTTTGTTTGCTTGGAAATGTTGATACTGGAGACTGTTATCTGAAGAAACTGTGTAACCAAGCATTAATAGCGGTTAAGAAATGCATTGCCATTAATTGGAAGGTTGGTTATCCTCCCATAATGTCAAGTTATGTATCACTAGATTTGATTTATTACAAGATTAAGGATATACTGGGCAACTTTCATAAGGTCTGGATGTCTTATATATAATACAGTATGACTAAAGGAGTCTGTATTGAAAACATGCCCACGTCAGGGGAGATACCTATTTAGGCAATCCCTAGCGGCTGGGCTGCTCTGTCCTGGCCCTGGGGGTCTGCCATCCTGTGGGTTGTCACTCTGGCCTTGGCCTAACACACCCGAAACCAATAATGAATGTTTCACTAAGATCCTAAAGCTGAGTGAGGTGTGTTGGGTTGGGGCGCTGCAGGGCCGTGGACCCATAGGGACGGGGCGACCCAGCTATATTGTGTGCAAGTAAAAAGAGCTCTACAGTACCATTAGGCCTCTGAGATTAATTATATGGAGGATTTGCTGTTTCTGTGTGTTAATGTTATTTGAGGTGTTTGTGGGTTTTTTTGTTTAGTTTTTTGTTTCCAAACCTTTCCATTGGGAATTTAAAAAATTGAAGGTGTGAACTGGGAAGTAAATTGTGTTTGGAGAGAGTTGAGTTATTGACTGGTGGGGGTCGGGCGTGCAGGCGGCTCTGGCTGAAATTTGATATAGAGGATGTCTTAATAAAGACAATTAAAAGTATTTGTATATTTACAACATGTATTATTAAATTACCTTTGATCTAGTTTAGTCTTATCAATCACTTAAACATATTTAATAATGATCTCTTACCTAGCTTGATGACTGTGGGCATTTTTGCTTACTTTTTCTCCTAAATAGAGACGGCATATTGGATTGTGTAAAAATGCAGGAAATTAGCTTTAGATGCCCAAAACAATTCTCGGGAGGACCCCCAGATCCCCCGCCAGGTTATGTCCCCCTCCACTTCTAAAACCAAAGTGGTGCCCCTGACTACAAAGGAAATGTATTCTTCCTGTGAGCTGTAACAGCAGAACCCTCCCTGACAAAGAGTTGATTATTGGTGCTCAGCTCAGTGTGAAAGGAACATCTCCATGTCCTCAGTCAGCTGCTGAGCAAACAGATCAGTCTCTGTCTCTGCTGTGCTGTGGGTCGTCAACGACAAGCCAGGAGCCTTGTTTGCCTCCCGGATTACAGTCTACAGCCGGGGCCATTATCCTGGATGTGGCCACTAGGGTTGTGGTCAATTATTTTTCAATTCAGGAAGTACACTAAAATTCTAATTTTCCTCAATGCTTCTCTCTGAGAAAATGTTCGGTTTACATCTTGAACTGACTGAATTGAAATGGAAATTACCCCAACCCTGTTGGCCCAACCTGGTCTCAGTGCATTTTGTATTATTCTGTACGTAAATCAGAGACACTCCATTTAGTATGATATGTTACGTTTTGTATGGCATGTATTAATTTGTGGATGTCCATGACCGATTTTGCATGATATGTTACGAATTACAATTCTATTATATGTTAAGTATTTGCAAAACGTACAATATGTTACTAATTCGCAAAACGTACAATATGTTATGAATTTGAAAAATGTATGATATGTTACGAATTCTAGCTAGGTGGGTAACGTTAGCTAGCGGGATAACGTTAGCTAGGCTTGGGGTTAGGGTTAAGTTTAGGAGTTAGGTTAAAGGGTTAAGGTTAGGGGAAGGTTAGCTAAAATGCTAAGTAGTTGCAAAGTAGCTAAAAAGTAGTAAGTAGTTGAAAAGTTGCTAATTTGCTAAAATGCTTAAGTTGTCCATGATGAGATTCAAACTCGCAACCTTTGAGTTGCTAGACATTCCCCGTTATACAATCACCCAAATCAACCACGTTACTTTTGTTTTTGCCTTAAGTAACCATCTGTCTTATGTAACCATACCAAACGTAATATATCATACTAATTTGAGTGATCCGGATTTATTTTACTATGTTACGTCTAGTCGATGAGATCAGGCTGGGTGGCCACAGCCCACTAAGGAACTTAGCTCTACACAGTCCTGTGTAGCTCAGTTGGTAGAGCATGGCGCTTGCAACGCCAGGGTTGTGGGTTCGATTCCCACGGGGGGCCAGTATGAAAAATGTATGCACTCACTAACTGTAAGTCACTCTGGATAAGAGCGTCTGCTAAATGACTAAAATGTAATGTATACCTCTCAACCCCTCTCATGCAGTAATAAAGGTGGACCTCGTTTCAGTTCAGTTGTACTCCTCTCTTGATCTCTAATGTTGAATATTTTTGGTTGGTTGTTTTTGAGGCCCCTTGCTATACCAAGCAAGAAATGCCTTCTCCAATCAAAACAAGGAATTGCCATAATTAAACTTCTGTGCTGGTTTCCTGTTGGATGTCAAGGTTCTGCACTGATGTAAGACCTGTGGCACTAACCATGTCCATACACTGCTAGTATTTAACTTAATTAATTTAACTTCACTCTGGAGAGGAATGCAGATGGGCTTAACTGGATTTTATTTCATGGTTCCTTTTGCAGGGAAGAAATGGCAGCCCGACCAGAATTCAGAACCACCGACAAATAGACCATTTGGTTTGAGTTATTGCAGCGCAAAGTCTGCCGATCAGACCGGAAACACTTTTTTATGCACTCGACAGACCTACTGTTGAATTGATATCTCTGTCACATGTATAGGAATAACATTGATGAACCTGTTTCTTCCAAAGCTGTATGCAGTGCTAATAGTTCCCTAAATCCACTCTCTCTCCTAAAGCCAGGGCAGGCATCAGCAATGGGTCACTGATTGCTCTTGTACGGAGGTTGGCCCAGTAAAAATGTGCCCCTTTACCAGCAGAGGGCAAGGAGGATTACCTTGTGATTTGAAGTGATTAGGTTACTGCCTTAGTAACCCCTTTTTCTCCTGCTGCTCCACTTTCAGAATTAAGCGTCACCCATTTATAAAGAGTGCTCCAGTACTCTGATACCCCTCCACCCATTCTGAGAAGGAGGATAAGAAACAGATGTATCTTTCTGCTGCACAATTTATCTATTGTGCTGCCTAGAGGCCTATGGTCCTGTGGTGGCAGCACTTGCCCCTGTTGGCTTCTCCATCTTTCTCTGGGTCAGTGTTCCTGAGAGGTGTTAGCAGAGTGAATCTGATCTGTGAAGGGAAGCACCATGAAATCATCACCTCACCCAGGTGGTTTATCTCCATCCTGCCACTGCCCTTATCACCTGCTCTCCCGTTTCCTCCTCTTTCAGCAACACCTTGTCAGATATAATAATATTATGCTCTCATATGATGGTGGGCCTGTAGAAGCCGACACTGCCATCTCTTTTCATGTTACATGAAATGTCTTTCTGTCCCCTTTCTTTAAGTGTGCATGTGGTGAAATAGGCTTTTGATTTTCTTAACCTTGTGCCATAATACCCGAAAAGAAATAGATGTATTTTGTTCAGTATTTGAACTCTCATTATTATTTTGTTTTATTGCACAATGGCCTCAGGGAACAACATTCATCATCTTTGTGAAGTCCTTCATACGGTGCATTCGGAAAGTATTCAGACCTCTTGACTTTTTCCACATTTTGTTACTTTACAGCCTTATTCTAAAATGGATTAAATAATAATAATAATCCTCATCAATCTGCACACAATACCCCATAAAGACAAAGTGAAAACAGGTTTTTAGACATTTTTGCAAATGTATTAAAAAATAAACAACAGAAATACCTTATTTACATAAGTATTCAGACCCTTTGCTATGAGACCCGAAATTGAGCTCAGGTGCATCCTGTTTCCATTGATCATCCTTGAGATGTTTCTACAACTTGATTGGAGTCCACCTGTGGTAAATTCAATTGATTGGACATGATTTGGAAAGGCACACACCTATCTATTTAAGGTCCCACAGTTGACAGTGCATGTCAGAGCAAAAACCAAGCCATGAGGTCGAAGGAATTGTACGTAGAGCTCCGAGACAGGATTGTGTCGAGGCACAGATCTGGGGAAAGGTACCAAAAAATGTCTGCAGCATTGAAGGTCCCCAAGAACATAGTGGCCTCCATCATTCTTAAATGGAAGAAGTTAGGAACCACCAAGACTCTTCCTAGAGCTGGCTGCCTGGCCAAACTGAGCAATCGGGGGAGAAGGGCCTTGGTCAGGGATGTGACCAAGAACCCGATGGTCACTCTGACAGCGCTCCAGAGTTCCTCTGTGGAGATGGGAGAAACTTCCAGAAGGACAACCATCTCTGCAGCACTCCACCAATCAAGCCTTAATGGTAGAGTGGCCAGATGGAAGCCACTCCTTAGTAAAAGACACATGACAGCCCGCTTGGAGTTTGCCAAAAGGCACCTAAACGACTCTCAGATCATGAGAAACAAGATTCTCTGATCTGATTAAACCAAGATTGAACTCTTTGGCCTGAATGCCAAGCGTCATGTCTGGAGGAAACCTGGCAACATCCCTACGGTGAAGCATGGTGGTGGCAGCATCATGCTGTGGGGATGTTTTTCAGCGGCATGGACTAGGAGTCTAGTCAGGATCAAGGGAAAGATGAATGGAGTAAAGTACAGAGAGATCCTTGATGAAAACCTGCTCCAGTGTGCTAAGGACCTCAGACTGGGGCGAAGGTTCACCTTCCAACAGGACAACGACCCTAAGCACAGAGCCAAGACAACGCAGGAGTGGCTTCGGGACAAGTCTCTGATTGTCCTTGAGTGGCCAAGTCAGAGCCCAGACTTGAATCCAATCGAACATCTCTGAGAGACCTGAAAATAGCTGTACAGCGATGCTCCCCATCCAACCTGACAGAGCTTGAGAGGATCTGCAGAGAAGAATACAGGTGTGCCAAGCTTATAGCGTCATATCCAAGAAGACTCAAGGCTGTAATCGCTGCCAAAGGTGCTACAACAAAGTACTGAGTAAAGGGTCTGAATACTTATGTAAATGTCATATTTCGTTATTTATTTTTAATTTGCAAACATTTCTTTTTTGTTTTTGCTTTGTCATTATAGGGTATTTTGTGTAGATTGATGAGGGAAAAAAACTAAATGTGGACAAAGTCAAGGGGTCTGAATGAACTGTATGTGCTTTATAAGCGGTTTATAAACCCTGACAGTTCCAGCAAAGTAAATCGAGAAATCTGTAAATATTGTGTGGCCAGATTGTAGTATGGAACTATATCACATCTATCATCATATGTACTTGTCCATTCCCTTTAGTCCTGGTTACACCTTGCAATAGCATGTGGTTGTCGTCATCCGATCAAGATGATCCGATCACTATCTGATTGAGATTTGTTGGATCTACACATGGTAATAAAATGTGTCTCTTATCTGCCCACAGTGTCTATACTGTGACGAGATTCCCTGGTCCCTCCCTGTATGCAAATGAATCCAACCTGCCTTGGATCTTCCTTGACACAAGCTTTATAAATCGACAGAAAACCGCACACTTTTATAGTCAATAGTTTTACACTGATTATTACAGCCTATATTTGTTATCCAACTATTTAAGACTGGGCATAATAGGCTACTGTCCCGATATCCTCCACCTGTCCACAGCCATACAAATAAATATTTCAAATATCCTCCTGTTTTCAAAACAGTAAAACAGCTTTGTAGGCCTAAGTGCATTGGTTGTGTTTAGGCAGGTCTTAAGAAGAATTGGCATACCAAAAGTTTGTATTTCGAAGAACCTCTAATATGATAATCTATAGCCAGACATGTTGTCAAATTATGAAAATTGATAAAAGCGGCAATGGATAATATATAAAGCCATACTATGGCTTTATAAAGGAATAATTGTCAATCTAAAAGTAGCATAAAGAGTCCTTAATATTTTATATCAAATTGGACAGTGGCCTTGCTCATGCTTACAGAAAGCTATGCGCCTTTACGCATCCGTTTGGACATATTCTGTACTTTATTGCTAGCAATTTGTCTGGAAAATACTCAAAGATTCACAGAATACAATATAATATAATACAATCGAAAAGGATTGCATTGTATTCCAGGAGAGCGATTGTTATTTAGTATAGGCCTAAACAGTTTTACCAAAGAAAAAGAAAAATGCTACATACTGGGAGAAAAACAAGGTTTGGTTTCCTCCAAATCATTGATGAGTGATAATTCAGTAACAAATTCTCTTTCACTCAGGGAGGGTTTATAGACTGGTATACTAGCATTACAGAATTTTAACTAAACTACAAATGTATTGGGGAAGCATGGGATGGACTGATGGAGTCGCAGCAGAAGAGCGCAGTGCATGACAAGTGTATTGCAAGGTACTGTATAATGTGTAGGCCAAATTTTCCACCTGTACCTTTAGATCTAGCCAGAGGGGATTTTTTTTATAAAGTATCCATAGGAAAGCCACTGTATTATTTTCATATCTGATATAGCCAAAAAAGTTGATAAAGCGCCCAGCAGCTTTCCCTCAATATTGCCACATCACTGTCCAGAATGAACGGTGGGATGGTCACCCAATAGCATGTCCAGCTATGAATAAAATGGGCATTGGGTTCTCCCATTCCCACTACTGCTATAACAGTCCTTGGCCTTTCTGTACGATGTTTTCAAAATGTTTGATTTTGCGCTGGCATTGGGAGTGGGAACGGGGAACCCTTTTTCTCTCATTAGGGATGATACAGTATCTCTTCATAAGTGTCTTTATTTCTATATGCGTGATCTAATTTCGATTAGACTGTGGAATCCGACCCCAGTGCCGGTAGGCACTTGGTTTCTAATGAAGATCATGATCTTAATTCTGGAGGAATTGCAGAGGTATCGTTGTCAATAATGACTACCTCAACTGGCTGGTGTGATTTTTTTGAGAGGGCGGGAATATCGTGACGTTGGCCAAATGTATAGCATTAGTTGTCAGGGTACATTTACACTTCAAGGCTATCCGTACAAGATGCTTCTTCGATTACCTCCGGAGGTGGTCAGAAAAATCTTATCACAATCAGATCGCAATGCGTCTTTTGATTGTCTACACCTGCCAATGGTGTTGGATTCTGGATCCAGAAAATAAGGCCTACAGTTTCATAAATGGATAAACAGTCCTATACACTGTGTAGATGCAGGCCTGAGCACTCCTCTTTGAAGACCACATATAATGTTTTAAAAAGTGCCACCCATTTGTCACTTGAAAGGACTTAGGCTACTCAAAGCAGAGGTATAGAATGGTTATGAACAAATGGTACACAAAAGATGTGTTCCAATCTTCTCCTGAGTGTAGGCCAGAATGTAGAGCATTGGATGGTGATCGTTTTTACTGAGGTGGACCCTGCTGTGAGGTACGCTCTGGCCTGTTTTCACAAGAAGAGCACCTGAAAATGCATACTTCAAGATTACATTTTCACATTGGTAAGCTGCACTCAATAAATGTTATTTGATGGTGTGTTTTCCCTATGTTGGTGTTTATAGGGCAGAGGTCGGTAACAGGCGGCCCGCGAGCCAAAACCGTCTGCGAGCAATTTTCTTTTGGCCCTCAAAGTTTTTAGTAAAAAATTATATTTTAGTTTTTGGTAAAAAAAGACTGTAGAATGACCAGGAATTCAGCTAAAAATTAGTTTAATTAGGAATTCTGTTCCCAAGAAACATATGTGATCGTGTTTCAATGTAATTCAAGGTATGAAATTATTGTTATTTTCAAATACAATCTCTTTCTACACATAGTTAGTTGTGGTCTATGAAAAAATTAAAATGTATGCACTCACTAACTGTAAGTCGCTCTGGATAGGAGTGTCTGCTAAATGAAAAAAATAAAAAATAAAGTTCAATGTGCAGTGTACAAATTATTATAATTATGTTCCGACCATCCGCTCCGACAAAAATCGTCCCGCGGCTGAATCTAGTTGCCTACCCCGTTATAGGGAAATCTTAGCGCTTTCATTGGTTATGGTGCTATGTTATGTAGGATGTCGTAGACACAAATGCTTTATATCAGTACAAACTGACAATAGCATCCTGTAGTGTTTGGTTGTGGACATTTGATGAACAATGCAAACTAAACATTTTTGTGGGTATGAAATCTATTGTTTCCATCTGGAGGCTCTTTTTAAAGTTTTGGTTTTGCTTGGGCAGATTTTTTAAATGTTGATTATTGATCTCTATGCTGTGAATCATAGTTGTGTTTTGAATAATATCTACTGGTGAAAGATAGCACAATAGAGTAATAATTTATGAATTGAAGTTGTTGCATTAATTGTAACAAGCCAGGAAGCGCTACAATATGTCAGTGTGTTAGAAATGTTCTGGGAAAAAGCTGGGACTAACTTGTATCATCAACAAGAGGACACTTCATTCAATCGCATTGTATGTCAACTTTCAGATCTTTCTCACGATAATGCAATGGCATTCACATTAGTGACTTGATTTAACTAACAACAATCTTGTGAGCCAGTAGATGGGAGTATGTGAGCGTTAAAACATGTTTATGCATCATGATGAAACTTTCCAGTCTGGTGGTGGTGCTTAGAAACACGGGACTGGAGGGAAAGAGGGATAAAAGGCAAGTGTTGAATGGATGCCAGACAGGTAAATCTTTTCATGGGGTAGTTGGGTAGCTGTGACTCAGGACCCATTCAGGCCTGGATCCCAGGAGGTGAAAGGTAAGTGGTCTTATCTTCTCCTGGCCAGCCTCCAGCCTCTTGATATATCTGATACTCTTGAGATAGGGGAGACAATGGGACAACATTGTGAGCTGGAAGAGCTATTCCTCTCAAACGTTTAAGCATGTTTCCTTCCCAAACGTTTAAGCATGTTTCCCTCCCAAATGTTTAAGCACTGTATTCAGATCACTTTAGGCTCTTTCTTTGGGGTTCGTTCTACATATACAGAGAATAATTGTACAAAGGCAACCCACTGGGCACAGATGTCAATTCAACGTCTATTCCATATTGGTTCAATGTCATTTCATTGAAATGACATGGAAACAACATTGATTCAACCAGTGTGTGCCCAGTGGGCAAGTTGTATCAACATTAAATAGCATGATGTTAACTAACTATGAGTAGCTAATTGATAAAACAAAAGTAATGCTATCTCACCATTCTGGTTTGCAGGTACTAAATCTAAACAAACAAACATACTTTTTGATGAAGGTTTGGCTATTATCTGGTAAAGAACTAAGAGTTATTTAATTTGTGTCCACTCAGAACAGCCAAAAGGTTTCATTTCCCCTATGTGTTGGTTAAAAGGTGAGATGGGAGATCAAAGGACTGTGTGTTGATCCTGGCTTAAACAGGAATGGAGAGCCTCTGTGTAAAATGGTCAACCCTGAGACGCTGCTATGGTGCTCCAGCGACAGTATGCTCTGCTGAAGCCCCCTCCTTCCCCACACACAGTATAACCCATGCCCATTCACAGTTGACTGCAATAAAACATATTTCGCCCACTCTGCCAGAACCAGAAACACGGCATAGTGCAGTCACACTACAAATAGGATACATGCTTAAAGGCCCATTGGAGTCAAAAACATGATTTTCCTGTGTTTTATAAATATATGATAATGCCATTTTATTGGAAGAGCTGTTTAAAAAGACCACCTGAAATTTCAGCCTGTTTTGGTGGGATGGAGTTTTGGCGTGCCTGGCGACATCACCAAGTGGTATAAGTATAAAGTTGAAGTCGGAAGTTTACATACACTTAGGTTGGAGTCATTAAAACTTGTTTTCCAACCACTCCACACATTTCTTGTTAACAAACTATAGTTTTGGCAAGTCGGTTAGGACATCTACTTTGTGCATGACACAAGTAATTCTTCCAACAATTGTTTACAGACAGATTATTTCACTTATAATTCACTGTATCACAATTCCAGTGGGTCAGAAGTTTACATACACTAAGTTGACTGTGCCTTTAAACAGCTTGGAAAATTCCAGAAAATTATGGCTTTAGAAGCTACTGATAGGCTAATTGACATAATTTGAGTCAATTGGAGGTGTACCTGTGGATGTATTTTAAGGCCTAGCTTCAAACTCAGTGCCTCTTTGCTTGACATCATGGGAAAATCAAAAGAAATCAGCCAAGACCTCAGAAAATAATTTGTGGACCTCCACAAGTCTGGTTCATCCTTGGGAGCAATTTCCAAACGCCTGAAGGTACCACGTTCATCTGTACAAACAATAGTACGCAAGTATAAACACCATGGGACCACACAGCCGTCATACCGCTCATGAAGGAGATACGTTCTGTCTCCTAGAGATGAACGTACTTTGGTGCGAAAAGTGCAAATCAATCCCAGAACAACAGCAAAGGACCTTGTGAAGATGCTGGAGGAAACAGGTACAAAAGTATCTATATTAACAGTAAAACGAGTCCTATATCGACATAACCTTTTTACCTCCCGAGTGGTGCAGTGGTCTAAGGCACTGCATTGCAGTGCTAGCTGTGCCACTAGAGATCCTGGTTCGAATCCAGGCTCTGCTGTAGCCGGCCGCAACCGGGAGACCAATGAGGCGGCGCACAATTGGCCCAGCGTCGTCCAGGGTAGGGGAGGGAATGGCAGGCAGGGAGGTAGCTCAGTTGGTAGAGCATGGCGTTTGCAACGCCAGGGTTGTGGGTTTGATTCCCACGGGGGGCCAGTATGAAAAAAAAAATATATATATATATTAAGAATAATGTATGCACTAACTTTAAGTCGCTCTGGATAAGAGCGTCTGCTAAATGACGAAAATGTAAATGTAACCTGAAAGGCCGCTCAGCAAGGAAGAAGCCACTGCTCCAAAAACGCCATAAAAAAGCCAGACTACGGTTTGCAACTGCACATGGGGACTTTTTGGAGAAATGTCCTCTGGTGTGATGAAACAAAAATATAACTGTTTGGCCATAATGACCATCGTAATGTTTGGAGGAAAAAGGGGGGGCTTGCAAGCCGAAGAACACCATCCCAACCGTGAAGCACGGGGGTGGTAGCATCATGCTGTGGGGGTGCTTTGCTGCAGGAGGGACTGGTGCACTTCACAAAATAGATGGCATCATGAGGAAGCAAAAGTATGTGGATATATTGAAGCAACATCTCAAGACATCAGTCAGGAAGTTAAAGCTTGGTCGCAAATGGGTCTTCCAAATGGACAATGACCCCAAGCATACTTCCAAAGTTGTGGCAAAATGGCTTAAGGACAACAAAGTAAAGGTATTGGAGTGGCCATCACAAACCCCTGACCTCAATCCTATAGAAAATATGTGGGCAGAACTGAAAAAGCGTGTGCGAGCAAGGAGGCCTACAAACCTGACTCAGTTACACCAGCTCTCTCAGGGGAAATGGGCCAAAATTCACCCAACTTATTGTGGGAAGCTTGTGGAAGGCTACTCGAAACGTTTGACCCAAGTTAAACAATTTAAAAGCAATGCTACCAAATACTAATTGAGTGTATGTAAACTTCTGGCCCACTGGGAACGTGATGAAAGAAATAAAAGCTGAAATAAATCATTCTCTCTACTATTAATCTGACATTTCACATTCTTAAAATAAAGTGGTGATCCTAACTGACCTAAAACAGGGAATTTTTACTAGGATTAAATGTCAGGAATTGTGAAAAACTGAGTTTAAACGTATTTGGCTAAGGTGTATGTAAACTTCCGACTTCAACTGTATATATATACTGAACAAAAATAGAAACGCAAAATTCTGCCAATTGAAATAAATAAATTAGGCCCTAATTTATGGATTTCACATGACTGGGCAAGGGTGCAGCCATGGGTGGGCTTGGGAGGGCAATGGCCCACCCACTGGTGAGTGAGACCCAGCCAGTCAGAATGAGTTTTTCTCCATAAAAGGGCTTTATTACAGACAGAAATACGCCTCAGTTTCATCGGCTGTCCGGGTGGCTGGTTTCAGACGATCCCGTAGGTAAAGAAGCCGGATGTGGAGGTCCTGGGCTGGCGTGGTTACATGTAGTCTGTGGTTGTGAGGCCGGTTGGACGTACTGCCAAATTCTCTAAAACGACGTTGGAGGAGGCTTATGGTAGAGAAATGAACATTCAATTATCTGGCAACAGCTCTGGTGGACATTCCTGCAGTCAGCATGCCAATTGTATGCTCCTTCAAAACTTGAGACATCTGTGGCATTGTGCTGTGTGACAAAACTGCAAATTTTAGAGTGGCCCTTTATTGTCCCCAGCGCAAGGTGCACCTGTGTAATGATCATGCTGTTTAATCGGCTTCTTTATATGCCACACCTGTTAGGTGGATGGATTATCTTGGCAAAGGAGAAATGCTCACTAACATGGATGTAAACATAATTTGAGAGAAGTAAGCTTATTGTGCGTCTGGAAGATTTCTGGGATCTTTTATTTCAGCTCATGAAACATGGGACCAACACTTTACATGTTGAGTTTATATTTTTGTTCAGTATACAGCACCAGTCAAAAGTTTGGACACACCTACTCATTCAAGGGTTTTTCTTTATTTTTACTATTTTCTACATTGTAGAATAATAGTGAAGACTTCAAAACTATGAAATAACACATATGGAAACATGTAGTAACCAAAAAAGTGTTATACAAATCAAAATATATTTTATATTAGAGATTCTTCAAATAGCCACCCTTTGCCTTGATGACAGCTTTGCACACTCTTGGCATTCTCTCAACCAGCTTCACCAGGAATGCTTTTCCTACAATCTTGAAGGAGTTCCCACATATGCTGAGCACTTGTTGGCTGCTTTTCCTTCACTCTGCCGTCCGACTCATCCCAAACCATCTCAATTGGGTTGAGGTCGGGGGATTGTGGAGGCCAGGTCATCTGATGCAGCACTCCATCACTCTCCTTCTTGGTAAAATAGCCCTTACACAGCCTGAAAGTGTGTTGAGTCATTGTCCTGTTGAAAAACAAATGATAGTCCCACAAAGCCCAAACCAGATGGGATGGCGTATCACTGCAGAATGCTGTGGTAGCCATGCTGGTTAAGTGTGCCTTGAATTCTAAATAAATCACAGACAGTGTCACCAGCAAAGCACCCCCACACCATAATACCTTCTCCTCCATGCTATACGGTGGGAACTACACATGCGGAGATCATCCGTTCACCAACACCACGTCTCACAAAGACACGGCGGTTAGAACCAAAAATCTCCAATTTGGACTTCAGACCAAAGGACACATTTCCACCGGTTTAATGTCCATTGCTCATATTTCTTGGCCCAAGCAGGTCTCTTCTTCTTATTGGTGACCTTTAGTAGTGGTTTCTTTGCAGCAATTCGACCATGAAGGCCTGATTCACACAGTCCCCTCTGAACAGTTTTTGTTGAGATGTGTCTGTGACTTGAAGTCTGTGAAGCATTTATTTGGGCTGCAATTTCTGAGGCTGGTAACTCTAATGAACTTATCCTCTGCAGCAGAGGTAACTCTGGGTCTTCCATTCCTGTGGTGGTCCTCGTGAGAGCCAGTTTCATCTTAGCGCTTGATGGTTTTTGCGACTGCACTTGAAGAAACTTTCAAAGTGTTTGACATTTTCCATATTGACTGACCTTCATGTCTTAAAGTAATGATGGACTGTCGTTTCTCTTTGCTTATTTGAGCTGTTCTTGCCATAATATGGACTTGGTCTTTTACCAAATAGGGCTTGTCACAACACAACTGATTTGCTCAAAACATTAAGAAGGAAAGAAATTCCACAAATTAACTTTTAAGAAGGCACACCTGTTAATTGAAATGCATTCCAGGTGACTACCTCATGAAGCTGGTTGAGAGAATGCCAAAAGTGTGCAAAGCTGTCATCAAGGCAAAGGGTGGCTATTTGAAGAATCTCAAATATAAAATGTATTTTGATTTGTTAAACATTTTTTGGTTACTATATGATTCCATATGTGTTATTTCATAGTTTTGATGTATTTGCTACCATTATACAATGTAAAAAAAAATCAGGTTACAGATCCCTCACATTAGGCTTGTCCAATTATCACCCTCACTCAGACCACTCCCAGACAAGCCTAGCAAATTTCTTGCTTGAGAAATTGCTCTTTGCTAATAAGCTATTTTTGATGAAGGGAGAAAAAGTGGCTGTGATAATGTTAATGGTTTCTCTTGACAATATAACTTTCTCTACACTGAAAACTCAAAATATACAGTCAGGTCCAAAAGTATTGGTACCCTTCATAAAGATAATAAGCTATATTGTATGCTAAATAAATATATTATTTTATACAATACAATTTCTCAGAGAGAGATATTTTGTTTAACAAGTAATTAAAAAAAATCTTTAAAAGATAGTTGTCAAAATGATTGGCACCCCTGTTTTCAATACTCCGGTACCCTCCCCTTGCGACGATAAAGGCACTGAGACTTTTTCTAAAATGTTTTATGAGATTGGAGAACACATTGGGAGGGATCTTAGGCCATTTCTCCGTACAGAATCTTTCCAGATCTTTGATATCCTTCAGTCTTTGCTTATGGATTGCCCTCTTCAATTCAAACCATAGGTTTTCAATGGGGTTCAAGTCCAGAGACTGAGATGGCAATTGCAAAAATTTTATTTTGTGGTCACTTAACCATTTCTTTGTGGATTATGATGTGTGCTTGGAGTTATTGTCTTGCTGGAAGAGCCACTTGTGGCCAAGTTTCAGCTTCCTGGCAGAGGCAACCAGGTATTTGGCTATAATCAGTCCCTCCAGGATTTTGTGATTCTGCGATTTTTTTAGCAAAATCAACAGTTCCCTGCATATTATGGGCTCCCGAGTGGCGCAGCGGTCTAAGGCACTGCATCTCAGTGCTTGAGGCGTCACTACAGACCTCCTGGTTTGATTCCAGGCTGTATCACAACCGGCCGTGATTGGGAGTCCCATAGGGCGGCATACAATTGGCCCAGCATCGTCCGGGTTTGGCTGGTGTAGGCCGTCATTGTAAATAAGAATTTGTTCTTAACTGACTTGTCTAGTTAAATAAAGGTAAAATAAAATTATGTGAGGGCTTGCAATTTCAACCAATCACCACACATTTACAGAATCATATGGTTCAATCAGCCACACGTCAAACTTTTCCCCCTCGTCAGCGCATTTTCATGTAAGATTTGACAAAATCATTGCATATTGCCATGCAAAATGTCAAAATTGACACACCAAAATCAAGCATTTTTGCCCGCAAATATTTAAAAAAAATCGCTGTGAAATGCTGGAATGACTGTAAAATGTCCTGGTACTTGATAGAGTTTATGATGCCATTGACCTTAACAAGAGCCCCAGGACCAGTGGAAGCAAAACAGCCCCATACCATCCATTTTTTACAGTAGGTATGAGGTACTTTTCTGCATATGCATCCTTCTTTCGACGAAAAGCTCACCACTGGTGTGCGAAGCCAAAGAGCTCTATTTTCGTGTCATCTGACCCTAGCACCGGTTTCAATCCAAGTGACAATGCCGTTTAGCAAACTCCGGGCGTTTACATTTGTTGGTTTCAGGATTTTTTCAGGCAACCCTTCCAAAGAGCCTATTGGCATGAAGGTAGCGTCTAACTGTACATTTCGAGACAAGTTCTGTAATTCTCCAACTTTGGCCCTTAGATTTGTATTTTCCTCCTGAACCATCTTCCTCACTGTGCGTGGGGACAAGCTAGGCCTACCAGGCAAGTGTAACACTGTTCCAATAGTTTTAAACTTCTTAAAGTTTGCCCTAATAGTGGTAAGTGGCATATTTCATTTTTTAGCTATTTTTTGTACTCATTGCCTGATTTATGGTCAACAACCAGTTGTCTTGTTTTTGAGCTATTTGCCTTTACCAATGGTGATGAGTGACACAGGGATTTTACATGCTTGTTACTTCATTTTTATACCCCAGTGAAACAGGAAGCCCAGCATTGTAAAATCTGAAGAATTGTGGTCTTGCTTTAATTAATATCATAAAAATACTTTTCCAGTTTGTCTTTTGTTTTTGCAAAGACTGTATCAGGTTTTCAACATTGTTTTAGGCCTATACACTATTTGGCAAAGTGTCCCATAACATAACTGCCATCCATAAAAACTTGAATAGGTTTGAGTTATTGAATGAATAATAAAGTTGAATACTAAATGTTCAATTATAACTGAATTAATTTAATTCTGGGCTGGCTAAGCCAGTTAAATAAAATGCCATCCCTCTTTTAATCTGTGTCATTAGGACCAAGCTTTTTGAACATGAATTGTAGCCTGTAGGAAGCCTATACATTGTTCTCCTCTCCTTTCTCTCATGAAGTTTTTTTTCCCCATTAAAGAAAAACACCCGCACTAATTACCGGCGGTGGTTCCCGCTCAGTCAGACAACACACTGGAACAGTGTTAACAGTGGAAACATTCTTAATGAATGTGTCTTAAATGCATGGTTATTAAGGATCGTGGGTATGTGGTTGTTTTACTGTGGGGGAGCACTGAGCGTTACGGAATTCTCTGCAGGTGGCGAAGTGAGCAGAGAGAGCCAGGTAATAGAAAATGAACATGGTGATGCATGGGAACATGAAGCTATAAAGAGAAACTATAAAGCAATAGTTACCTCTCTTGCTTGTAAAAAATTACGAGGTGACCATGATGGAATCATATGTGCGTTACATATTTTCAATATGTTTTTGTTTAATATTATCGAATATATTTAAGAAAACTCAGCATATACAAATGAAATAATAATTTAATTAAAAACTGTTTTAATTAGATAGATGATGCTGATAAGAAAACAATAGGCCCAATGAAGGTAATGATAGTATAATATAATAATAATAGGCAAATTAAATAATTATAATAATAATAATAATAATAATAATATGCCATTTTTAGCAGACGATTTTATCCAAAGCGACTTACAGTCATGTGTGCATACATTTTTACATATGGGTGGTCCCGGGGATCGAACCCACTACCCTGGCGTTACAAGCGCCATGCTCTACCAATTGAGCTATAGAGGACCACATAATAATAACAATAACAAAAACAATAATAATAAAACACATAACAATAACCGTAATAATCACAATTATAATGACCATAATAATAATAGCCTACATTTTATTATTCGAGATTTCTATTATATATTATCATCATTATTGTGAGCATTAGGCTATTGTTGTAGGCAACCTCGAAAATAACACAGCACAAAAATATATATATAACAAAACATCACCTTTAACACAATTGTCTATCATGTAGAACAAGATTGGACAATGAGTATTTTACCCCTTTTCTTGGAAGTCCAAATCCAACGCGCTTTGTTATGCTAATTGTGCCTGACATCACCAGTGAGATCAAAGCGGTGCAGGAGTACTTATGAGTTGAGGCTGCCCAACTGCCATGAGTCCGACACATTCAGAAGCTCGAGACACATCACCCTGAAGAACCTGCGAGAGAAGAGAGCCACTGCTGCTGGGGAGTAAACGATGCTTTCCTCTTTTTTGGATTCATTCGAATTGCGAAATTGTGGATTTATACGTGTTTGTGGAAGATATTGAATTCATAAGGATATTAGGCTACACGGAATTGATACTTAATCATCATTAAAGGTGAGGAGCAATGGTATAGTTTTCCATGTCATGACTATCATAGTCTAAAGTTATCGATAACATGCTTATTTTGTTGTTGTTTTAAAGCTTGTTTTAACATGAGTTAGGCTATTTAAAGCTTATATTTTATGAAGTCCTACCCTTGATTTTAGTTTGGCTAGATTGTATCCAACATATTGTTGGAATAACGACTCGATAGGCCACTTCATGCAGTTGAACGTGACTCAAAGTATTTACATTTTAACTGGTGAAGGCCTTGAGGCCGATAAGTATAGCTTAATAAAGAACATTGATACTAGCAAGAGCAGTGTGCGGGTTTCTCTTTCCTTTCACGTTATTACATTGTTACCATGCACCTGCAACAAAGATAGCTCAGATGTGCGAGTGCTTTTTTGAAATTTCCTTGCGTTCCCACAGGGACTGAATAGAAATAGAAGGCTTAATAATAAGAAGACAGCTTCAAACATGCATTCATGGGGGAAATTGAAAGAGAACGATGTGGGAAAAGTTCCACCGCTTTAGGTTGAGCGGCTGATATGGCTAACATAGGGAAATTAACAGATATTTGTTGAATATTATCATGGAAAAACAATTCATTTAATTGACAGTTACACCACACATAAAATCCCAGTTTCCCTCGCATAAACCCAATGCACCTTATGTAAAATGTGAGCTCGGGATTAATAGAACTAGGCTACTAACTAGCTACCACAACTGTAGGGGTCGGTAGTGAAATGTTAATGCAATGTTAAAGAAATGTTAATAATGTAGAATTGGATTTTCTTCTCTAGTCTAAATTGATGGTTGATTGCCAGCGCGTATAGGCTACCAAATGCGCTTCCTATCCCAATTTAGATGACAACACTAAACGGGTCTATAAACTAGGATGGATCATCATTACACACATGGTTAAAGATGCTTATGAATATTTGGCCCTGGTGATAATAGTGATATATGTCTTATTGTTTGTGGTTATAATAATTATTAATCAACTACACTTCCCACTGTAAATATCACTACAATCAGTCAGAGTGTTTTGTTTTATGCATAGATGTAAAGCTCTGTTAAAAGAGATTCCTTATCATCAAATGGACAATAAAAGGCCCTATCTGATGGAGGTAATGCCCTGTAGGCCTACAACCGTGTCCGCTGGAGGCTATAGGCCTACTGTGCTGGTTTGTTGTTGCCTTCCACTATCATCCTACTATCTAAAATTCCTTCTGAGATTTGTCCAAAGTTAAGCAGAAATTACAATTCAGTTTGTGGTTATATCCTACCTAGCCTAAATTACATTTTAATTGCTAAATAATATATATATAGTATATTTAGTGCAGAATTGGTCATAGTTGGGCATTTGTAGGAGGGTAGCAGTTATGGGAGGGTAACCTTTTATCATTAACTCAATTGTGGGAATTTGTGAGATTCTGTCAACTTTTGGGAGAGTTTCTGTAACTTATATGATCAGTGTTTCCCAAATGTATCATTGGAATTTATGAGCAAACTCAGCAAAGTTTATATGCTGCTATAAACTTTGCTATGCTCAATATGCGTTTTGGTGTTGTTGCAGTGGGAAAGAGACTTCCATAATTAATACATTTATTGAAATAGAGTTTTAGATTTCTCTATTACTTTTCCACTATATTTGAAAAATGTGACAATGAACAAAACAATATAGCATAGATTATCTTTTGTCATTTTTGTTTTGAATATTTGCTGTGGAATGTTGCTTTAAAGTAACTGTCCAGTGTTTCCAGATTTGTATGAAATATGACCTATAATTAATGACAATATGAGTTAAATAGTTTTCCTTCCAACAAATGGTAATTAATTATGTTAAAATGAAGCTTTTCTGTGTTGGAATGGTGTGGGCATATACCGGTCATTAAATATATTCACGCAAGTAGACCGCTGATTGGCTAGCTCATCCTTCTCAGGAGGATGACATCATCCTCTATGAGCAAATATAACTATCTTGTATGTCTGTTTGAGATACAAGTTTGAGGTGTTTTTCTTTTCTTCTCCAATTTATGCTTTGGCCACATATGAGTATAGGATGAGTCAACAACATTATTTAGGTATGAGTTAACAGAATATGAACTTTTAAAAGTGAGATTCTCACTGGAGGTGCATTTTAATGGTGCATTTTTCTATTCCACCAAACAGGGGATAGAGGGTGAGACGGTGCCATGACAGTTGACTTGTGATTGCATCTAGAAGAGCCTAGAAGCCAACAGTCACCTGCATTACCGTCATCTCTAAGTTGGAACATTATCATCATGAAGAAAATGTCTAACACCCTCCCACTCAGTCTGCTTACCGTTCTGCTGTTGTCCCAGATCTGCTCCGGCATCAAATGGCTGTAAGGACCTTTCCTTTTCTTGTTTTTGTGTCTGCATTTTTCCTTTATTGTGGACTATGTTGTACAGAAGATGGTGCTCTCCAAGTCCTTCTAGTTTTTTACTTTATTGATTCTTAATCTGTTATAGAAAAGAACAGAATATAATATAACTTTATTGTCCATCTGAAGATGAAAATTTGCCATATTGTCTATGTGGGTAAAAAGAAAGGCAGGTTGTGTGTTTTAGTTCATGTTCTGACATTGAATGAGGTTCTCAATTTGTCCCCTGATGAATGTTAATAAGAAGATTTGAACTGGAATTAGAGAGTGGAAAATGTATGCTCTACAGCAGGGATGGGCAACTGGCGCATCAATCTGTTGCCACAAAGTTGGAAGCACAGAATCGTCTAGAATGACATTGTATGCTGTTGCGTTAAGATTTCCCTTCACTGGAACTAAGGGGCCTAGCCCTAACCATGAAAAACAGGGGCAGGTAGTGTTCTCCTGGCATCTGCCAAACCCAGATTCATCCGTCGGACTGCCAGATGGTGAAGCGTGATTCATCACTCCAGAGAATGCGTTTCCACTGCGCCAGAGTCCAATGGCGGCAAGCTTTACACCACTCCGGCTGACGCTTGGCATTGAACATGGTGATCTTAGGCTTGTGTGTGGCTGCTCGGCCATGGAAGCCCATTTCATGAAGCTCCCGACAAACAGTTATTGTGCTGACGTTGCTTCCAGAGGCAGTTTGGAACTCGGTAGTGAGTGTTGCAACCTAGGACCAACGATTTTAAGGCGCTACGCGCTTTAGCACTCAGCGGTCCCGTTCTGTGAGCTTGTGTGGCCTACCACTTTGCGGCTGAGCCGTTGTTGCTCCTAGACGTTTCCACTTCACAATAACAGCACTTACAGTTGACCGGGGCAGCTCTAGCAGGGGAGAAATTTGACGAACTGACTTGTTGGAAAGGTGGCATCCTATGACGGTGCCACGTTGAAAGTCACTGAGCTCTTCAGTAAGGCCATTCTAATGCCAATGTTTGTCTATGGAGACTGCATGGCTGTGTGCTCGATTTTATACACCTGTCAGCAACAGGTGTGGCTGAAATAGCCGAATCCACTAATTTGTATATGTATCATTTTTTGGGAACTCAGTGGATACTAACTGTTGAGAGTTAGAATAGTAAAATACAGAAGATACAATTTCGAAATGTGGTTGTGCATCAGCAGTTTTTCTCTTGTTATGTCAGTCACTGACAGTCACTGAATTAGCCGAAGTCAGCTAACATTTTTTAGATTGGTAAGTTAGTCTAGCAGCCAGCTATTTTAAAAACTGCAAATATTTCTCAACACCCTATGGCAAAATGTGTAGAAATGAAGGAAATTAGCTGTAAAACTGCACATTTTTCTCTCCGCCCATGGCAAAATGTGTGCAGAATTGCAGGAAATTAACTATAAAACGAAAAATGAATTGAATTAAATGTGTTATAAAATTGCAAAATATTCTCTCTGCCCCAGGGCAAAATGTGTAGAATTGCAGCAAACTTGCTTTAAAACTGCAACATTTTCTCTACGCCCCACAGCAAAATGTGTGCAGAATTGCAGGAAATTAACTCTAAAACGAAAAATGTTTTCTTTCCACTGTCAAGAGGGGGGCTGCAAATATTTTTGCTTAGAGCCACCAAAAGGCTGGCTCTGACTGCATGTGTCGGTATGGATGTGGGTACGCAGACCAGCGAGGCATTGCGTCCTCTCATGATGAGTTACGGATTTTTGTGGCCCCCACCCCCATCAAAGTTGCCCATCCCTGCTTTACAGCAACACTTGACTGCTTGACTGTTACTCATCACTATAACCAAGAGTGACATCATTTGAATGTTTGTCTCTCAGATGTACAAATTCTGTAGTGATTTTGGTACATATTTTTCTTCTGTTCATAGATTAATGGACATTTTAAGCCTGCACATGATTTGGAATGGTTATTTAGCATCTGTAGCATCTGAAACCTATAAGAGTGAGTTGTTGCTAATATTTCTCTGGGCTATAACCATTGAGCAGCAAATGTGCCTCAGAGAGAGAGAGAGAGAGAGAGAGAGAGAGAGAGATTGGGGATTGCATGACATTGTGCTAAATCCTATAGTAGAAAGGATCTCTCCCAGCCTTGATATTGCTACGGGGCCTGGACGTGAAACAGATGGGGCCATAAACACTTGTGAGTGCTGGGTTACCATGAGTACAGGGGAGTCACAGTGGAGTGGCCGCCCTCTTCCTCCTAATCCCAAACAGGCCAAGGTGCAGGAGGCATTGGCTGGTTCTCATGGAACTCTCTCTCCCTCGCAGTGCTCCTGCAAGACATAGAAAACAGAGATCAGGAACTGACTGACTGACCAGGTTCTCTGGTGGTTTTTCTATGAACTAATCTTCTATTCAGTCTAAGTGAAAACAAAGTATGTGTGCCCCCCTTTTAGATTTCCGCGATCAGATGACTTATGTCACAGTAAAGTCTCGGTATAATGAAATCCTTTAAACCATTGAAGAATGTAAATGATGCTAGATGGATAGATGTAGTGCTGTCAGATCTGGCTTTTTGCCTATAATGAATTCATTATTTGGCATGTTCTGGAACCTCCTTTAGTGAACTGAATCAGGAGAATAACCTGATGCCAAGCTGTGGTCTGTTATGTTTTACCTGTTCGTGACTTCTTGAGAGATTTCCATTGGCATTTCCATTGTATCTCCTAAGTCAAGTGGTTCAAATGCCAAAATATTTCCCTATTCCAAACAGCTCTGATTATGTGTTTGATTGGTTGAAAACATGTGGCTCAGTATATGACATAAGTGAGAAAATGACTTTGTATTGGCTTTTGCATGTCTATTTCTGTTCCAGGGCCCTATCACACACACCTGTGTCCTTACACATCAACCAGACCCACCACTGCAAGCTGCTGCCGGGCCTGGTGTCTTCACAAGCCCAGCTGTGTCGGAGCAACCTGGAGCTCATGCAGACCATCATCGCTGCAGCCCGCGAGGTCAAGAAGACCTGCCAGAAGACCTTCGCTGACATGCGCTGGAACTGTTCCTCTATTGATATCCCCAGTGACTCCTCAAGGTATCGACCAGACCTTGACAGAGGTAGGCCTACTAGTCACAATTTACTATTTATGGTGGTTAGAACTAGGCGTAAAATAAGGAATACAACTCCAGCACACTGGAGTAAACTATGTGAAGATCTATTGACTGAAATGGTGGTGTGAGATCCATTGTGCTAGGTGTGCATATTATACGTTTTTTTCAAACGAACTAGGAGTGATCATCTCTGACCAAATTATTAGTACAGTAGAAACTCTGTGTCCTTGGTGGGATTCAAAAAGCTAATCTAAGTGTCACAGGAGATTATTTACAAGAGAGAGTTTAACGCTTTAATCATCGTCCTTGGTGGTCTTTTGTGCTCTGAGGGCAGAGCCGACTGTGACAAGCAAAGGCTACCATTCTTCTTTGTGTCCCCTTGAAAGAAAGAAAATCATCCACTATCACCCTAGCCACTCACCTCCATAATATCGGTGCTACAAAGTTATTCTCTTTAAGATTCCACTATGTGAAAGATAGTATTGAGTTGGACAGTGACTATTAGAAGGGATCTAGACATCTTTTTTGTGGCATCTCATCCTTCTTAGTTTTAAATCCATTTTATGGCATACATTACATACATTACATACATGCATCTGTTTTTCTATAGTAAAGCATGATGTGAAATATTGCCAGCGATCTCTGCGGAACATACGTCTTTTGAATAGGTAGGTTCTTAGTCGCTTCCTTCAGCACAAAGCATTAGTAATGTATACAGTGCGTGCCTACATTTTAAAAATCAATCCTCGTTTCATTAAGTCTCCCGAGTGGCGCAGTGGTCTAAGGCACTGTGCCACTAGAGATCCTGGTTCGAATCCAGGCTCTGTTGTAGCCGACCGGGAGACCCATGGGGCGGCGCACAATTGGCCCAGAGTAGGGGAGGGAATGGCCGGCAGGGATGTAGCTCAGTTGGTTGAGCATGGTGTTTGCAACGCCAGGGTTGTGGGTTTGATTCCCACGGGGGGGTATGAAAAAATAAATAATGTATGCACTAACTGTAAGTCGCTCTGGATAAGAGCGTCTGCTAAATGACTAAAATGTAATTAAATGCCCGCTCCTTGTAGTGTTTTGAGAGTCTTTCCGTGTTCTGGACTTGTACTTTGATGGGTTTATTTCTATTGCCAAAAGGATCTTTGCTGAGCCAGACAGAGCCAATGCCAGTTCCAGTTTTACTGAGTTTGGGTGAAGATGTAAAAACCCCACAACAAAGAGCTGGCTCCTAATCAAAGGTTTAGTGAGATAGCTCCATGATGATGCGCCTCAGGAGAAGACAGGCTCCATCTGTCAACTGTTAGACCAGTCTTAAGAAGCCCCTGGCAGACTCTAGACTAGTGCTCTTTTTCATACAGGGATGTCTTTGATGGCCTGAATGGTTCTTTCTTCCTGTCTCCTACCTCCATCATCCAGCATTGACATATCTTCCCTCTGTGTGTACACACTTCATTACCTATACACTGAATGTACAAAACATTAGGAACAACTTCCTAATATTAAGTTGCACCCCCCCTTTTGCCCTCAGAACAGCCTCAGTTCATCGGGGCATGGACTCTACAAGGCGTCGAAAGTGTTCCACAGGGATGCAGGCCCATATTGACTCCAATGCTTCTCAAAGTTGTGTCATTCTTTAACCTGTCTCCTCCCCTTCATCTACATTGATTGAAGTGGATTTAACAAGTGATATCAATAAGGGATCATAGCGTTCACCTGGATTCACCTGGTCAGTCTGTCAATGTTTTGTACACTCAGTGTATAACATCCATATTATTCACTCTGGCAGTATAACCATATCTGTCTAGTGACTTTCTCATGTTACCCTCACTGAGAGTACAGGTTAGGGTTAAATTAAGGTTACATGAATGAAAAGCAAAAGCAGTTAATCTACAGAAGTCAGTTCCCTCACTTACAAGGATTTGTCTTGTTGTTCTCAACAGGCACGAGGGAGTCGGCATTCGTGTACGCCCTGTCCGCGGCAGCCATCAGCCACACCATTGCGCGGGCATGCACATCGGGGGACCTGCGGCTGTGTTCGTGCGGCCCCATCCCCGGAGAGATCCCTGAGCCAGGCTACCGCTGGGGCGGCTGTGCAGACAACCTGCACTACGGCCTGGTCATGGGCTCCAAGTTCTCTGACGCCCCCATGAAGATGAAGAAGGCAGGCTCCCATGCCAACAAGCTGATGCATCTGCACAACAGTGAAGTGGGGAGACAGGTAGTTACACACGCAGATCACGGATATACTCACTGTTTATGCTAATCAGATATAGTAGTAGTAGTAGTAGTAGTAGTAGTAGTAGTAGTAGTAGTAGTTGTAGTAGTAGTAGTAGTAGCAGCAGCAGTCTGGTTTGAAAGAGGGAGATATGAATATATGGGTGGACATATGAGTAGGGCTGTGGCGGTCATGACATTTTGTCAGCAGGGGATTGTCAAGCAAATAACTGCCATCTCACGGTAATTGACCGTTAATTATCATAAACATATTTAGCATCTCCTGGCTTCCTACAAGCCACTGATGCAGACCTTTGGAACATCTACGTTTTAAAAAGTAGAATAAATCCATGTAATATAGCCTACTCCATCCCAATAAAAACCATTATTTATTTTAGACAGGTCTAAAGAAATATGATATGAAGAAAATGTTGTCTATTTCAGAAGAACAGAATAGCGTTCTCTGAGTTGTCCTTATGTTAGGCCCTGATCTGGCTATGCCATATGGCTGTGGGCTACACTAGTTCATTTAGCAGAAAAGATTTGCTTAGAATTCCATGGCATTATTTTATATTAGTTTATAGTATGAAGAGTACAATTGAACATAGCTGAATAAAATAGAAAGGATATTTTCTCCTAACGATTTGAGGGCGTGCACACATGTGGCTGTTCTGTGTTGAGCGGTTAACAAAGAAACAGGCACTCCTATATGCTTAATTTAGAGATATTTATGTAACTTTAGTTGTGATAGAAATGTTGGGCTGTATGTTTAACATTTTTTTAAGGCTGCATGATGTGACTCTAATGATGATTTGAAAAAAGTTGCATGAAAGACGTGCTCTGCTTTGTTTTTTACGCAGTCTGTACACACTTCATCCGTCTCTCATTCACAATTTGACAGGCACTTGATAATGCCTCGAATTTCCCAGCTGCATCCCCTTTGTGTGGCCGTAATGCCCCCTAAAAAAATCTATGCCTTATAATTCCCTTCTCCCACCTCTCACTCACATGGCTTTCCGTCACGTGGTCGGGTCTTTCTCACAGGCTACAAGTGAAGACAGACACATCCGGGACACAACTGCACGCGTCCTTATCCAATTCCGAGGCGCATATTGAAGATATTGGAAGAACTGTCCACATTTACTTTTCGTCAGCCAACAAGATGAGTAGGTCTAACGAACAGCAAAAGCACTAGCCTATGTCAATATATTATCCCCCACAGTACAAAAGCTGACCTATTCTATTCTGTGCGATAAACTGGGGCATTTGTGGGATGCGATAGATTCCAAATCAATACAACCACTAGCATCAAAAACCTGTTTTAAGCAATGAGCCTGACGCAACAGATGAGAACGTTTAGCTTAAAATGTTGATTAACTATTAGGCTATTTCTTAACATTATAAGTGCAGCAATGCGCACACGGCAGTAGGTTATAAGCACAAATGTTCCATTAGCAGGAAAACACTATTCTCAAAAGTGACCACAAATGCGATTATGCACATATTTATTTTATTATAAAGGTGCATTTTTATGGTGAAAATGATCTTTCCCAAACTTTAAACTCACACCCTGCGTATGAATGCCAGTTAGGCTCTACACCCATTTTAAAGCGAATTAATGTGCTTCATTTTAAGAAGTTAGTTGGCCACTTTAGTTGTGATACAAACCTTATCAAAACATATACAGTGGCTTGCGAAAGTATTCAACCCCCTTGGCATTTTTCCTAATTTGTTGCCTTACAACCTGGAATTAAAATTGTTTTTTTGGGGGGGTTGTATCATTTGATTTACACAACATGCCTACCACTTTGAAGATGCCAAATATTTCTTATTGTGAAACAAACAAGAAATGAGACAAAAAAAAACAGAAAATTTGAGTGTGCATAACTATTCACCCCCCCAAAGTCAATACTTTGTAGAGCCACCTTTTGCAGCAATTACATCTTCAAGTCTCATGGGGTATGTCTCTATAAGCTTGGAACATCTAGCCACTGGGATTTTTGCCCATTCTTCAAGGCAAAACTGCTCCAGCTCCTTCAAGTTGGATGGGTTCCGCTGCTGTACAGCAATCTTTAAGTCATACCACAGATTCTCAATTGGATTGAGGTCTGAGCTTTTACTAGGCCATTCCAAGACATTTAAATGTTTCCCCTTAAACCACTCAAGTGTTGCTTTAGCAGTATGCTTAGGGTCATTATCCTGCTGGAAGGTGAAACAGGTTCCCCTCAAGAATTTGCCTGTATTTAGCGCCATCCATCATTCCTTCAATTCTGACCAGTTTCCCAGTCCCTGATGAAAAACATCCCCACAGCATGATGCTGCCACCACCATGCTTCACTTTTTGGATGGTGTTCTCGGGGTGATGAGAGGTGTTGGGTTTGCGCCAGACATAGCGTTTTCCTTGATGGCCAAAAAGCTCAATTTTAGTCTCATCTGACCAGAGTACCTTCTTCCATATGTTTGGGGAGTCTCCCATATGGCTTTTGGTGAACACCAAACGTGTTTGCTTATTTTTTTCTTTAAGCAATGGCTTTTTTCTGGCCACTCTTCCGTAAAGCCCAGCTCTGTGGAGTGTATGGCTTAAATTGTCCTATGGACAGATTCTCCAATCTCCGCTGTGGAGCTTTGCAGTTCCTTCAGAGTTATCTTTGGTCTCTTTGTTGCCTCTCTGATTAATGCCCTCCTTGCCTGGTCCGTGAGTTTTGCTGGGCGGCCCTCTCTTGGCAGGTTTGTTGTGGTGCCATATCCTTTACATTTTTAAATAATGGATTTATTGGTGCTCCGTGGGATGTTCAAAGTTTCGGATATTTTTTTATAACCCAACACTGATCTGTACTTCTCCACAACTTTGTCCCTGACCTGTTTGGAGAGCTCCTTGGTCTTCATAGTGCTGCTTGCTTGGTGGTGCCCCTTGCTTAGGGGTGTTGCAGACTCTGGGGCCTTTCAGAACAGGTGTATATATACTGAGATCATGTGACAGATCATGTGACACTTAGATTGCACACAGGTGGACTTAATTTAACTAATTATGTGACTTCTGAAGGAAATTGGTTGCACCAGATCTTATTTAGGGTCTTCATAGCAAAGGAGATGAATACATACATTGTGCAAGTTCTCCCACTTAAAATGATGAGAGAGGCCTGTAATTTTCATCATAGGTACACATCAACTATGACAGACAAATTGAAAAATGTTTCCAGAAAATCACATTGTAGGATTTTTAATGAATTTATTTGCAAATTATGGTGGAAAATAAGTATTTGGTCACCTACAAACAAGCAAGATTTCTGGCTCTCACAGACCTGTAACTTCTTCTTTAAGAGGCTCCTCTGTCCTCCATTCGTTACCTGTATTAATGGCACCTGTTTGAACTTGTTATCAGTATAAAAGACACCTGTCCACAACCTCAAACAGTCACACTCCAAACTCCACTATGGCCAAGACCAAAGAGCTGTCAAAGGACACCAGAAACAAAATTGTAGACCTACACCAGGTTGGGAAGACTGAATCTGCAATAGGTAAGCAGCTTGGTTTGAAGAAATCAACTGTGGGAGCAATTATTAGGAAATGGAAGACATACAAGGCCACTGATAATCTCCCTCGATCTGGGGCTCCACGCAAGATCTCACCCCGTGGGGTCAAAATGATCACAAGAACGGTGAGCCCAGAACCACACAGGGGGACCTAGTGAATGACCTGCAGAGAGCTGGGACCAAAGTAACAAAGCCTACCATCAGTAACACACTACGCCGCCAGGGACTCAAATCCTGCAGTGCCAGACGTGTCCCCCTGCTTAAGCCAGTACATGTCCAGGCCCGTCTGAAGTTTGCTAGAGTGCATTTGGATGATCCAGAAGAGGATTGGGAGAATGTCATATGGTCAGATGAAACCAAAATAGAACTTTTTGGTAAAAACTCAACTCATCGTGTTTGGAGGACAAAGAATGCTGAGTTGCATCCAAAGAACACCATACCTACTGTGAAGCATGGGGGTGGAAACATCATGCTTTCGGGCTGTTTTTCTGCAAAGGGACCAGGACGACTGATCCATGTAAAGGAAAGAATGAATGGGGCCATGTATCGTGAGATTTTGAGTGAAAACCTCCTTCCATCAGCAAGGGCATTGAAGATGAAACTGGGTCTTTCAGCATGACAATGATCCCAAACACACCGCCCGGGCAACGAAGGAGTGGCTTCATAAGAAGCATTTCAAGGTCCTGGAGTGGCCTAGCCAGTTTCCAGATCTCAACCCCATAGAAAATCTTTGGAGGGAGTTGAAAGTCCGTGTTGCCCAGCGACAGCCCCAAAACATCACTGCTCTAGAGGAGCTCTGCATGGAGGAATGGGCCAAAATACCAGCAACAGTGTGTGAAAACCTTGTGAAGACTTACAGAAAACGTTTGACCTGTGTCATTGCCAACAAAAGGTATATAACAAAGTATTGAGAAACTTTTGTTATTGACCAAATACTTATTTTCCACCATAATTTCAAATAAATTCATAAAAAATCCTACAATGTGATTTTCTGGAGAAAAAAAATCTCATTTTGTCTGTCATAGTTGACGTGTACCTATGATGAAAATTACAGGCCTCTCTCATCTTTTTAAGTGGGAGAACTTGCACAATTGGTGGCTGACTAAATACTTTTTTTCCCCAATGTATGTACGCACCACTTCTCCGTTATTTCTTTTTTATATTTTTTTTAAACAAGTTATTTTTTTAATTTCACTTAACCAATTTGGACTATTTTGTGTGTGTCCATTACATGAAATCCAAATAAAAATCCATTTAAATTACAGGTTGTAATGCAACAAAATAGGAAAAATGCCAAGGGGGATGAATGCTTTTGCAAGGCACTGTAGGCCTATGGGCTAGGCTACATGAGGTGTGTGACTATGATTTTAAAAAGTCGTAAAAAAAATTATGCGCTGTTTGCCTTAAGCTGGGCATCATTCACAAGTGATAATATATTATTCACAAGTGATAGGCTAATATTGTCACCCATCACACTATTCTTGATTTAATCTTGTCTTAACATATACTAAATAATATGTGTGAAATTTGTTTTGATTTAGAATGGACCATTATCATGCACCTGTCTCGAAACAGGGGCTGCGGAAAAAAATACATGTCATCTATGCACTTAAATAGCGAATGGAGGACGCAATGTGCTTAATATTAGGAAAGTTGAGAAATAAATATAGTAGGCCTAGCAATAGAAAGCTGATAGGATCCTCCTCTTTTTAGTAGAGGCCATCACTCTGTTTTCTTGCCCAATTGCATAGCCTATAGAAATGTTGCTCAACATGAGCTAATGGGCTTTCATGAAGTGTTTGATTAGATTTTCGACAGCATTTGCATTGATGTCAGAGTGATTAGAGGGACAATAGAGTGCTGAGTACCAGGCAGTTAGCAAGTTTGGTAGGCTACGTTTGGTAGGCTACTAATGACCATCAGCAGCTTCAGAGCTTGGAAAATCTTAATTTCTGTGACTAAACGGTCATATGGAATTTGACTGCTGTCATGACACCTGACCGCCGGTGTGGTGGTAATACGGTCACCGTAACAGCCCTACATATGAGCATGTATATTTATAGCTCTTGTAAATTAGAATCCCTTTGTAGAATATTCAACGTATTTTCTGCTATAGCATTAGCGTCAGTAGTAACAGTGTCTGACATTCACGTCCTCTATCTCTCCCCCAGGCCCTGAGAGATGCGCTGGTGATGAAGTGTAAGTGTCACGGTGTGTCTGGCTCCTGCTCCATACGGACCTGCTGGAGAGGCCTGCAGGACCTGAAGGACATCGCCATGGACCTGAAGACCAAGTACCTGTCAGCCACCAAGGTGGTGCACAGACCCATGGGTACGCGCAAGCAGCTGGTCCCCAAGGACATCGACATCAGGCCCGTCAGGGAGAACGAGCTGGTCTACTTGCAGAGCTCCCCGGACTTCTGCGCCAAGAACGACAAGCTCGGCTCCGTTGGCACCCAGGACAGGTGAGACTGTTACAGGAGCTGTGTGTGTGTGTGTGTGTGTGTGCGCGTGCGTGCGTGTGTGTCTTATGTTCATAAAAGCAGGGTGTCATGGGTGGCACATTGTGGAAGTATATAGGACCGTACAAAATCATAGCTCCTCTTTTGCGAAACTCTAGATACTCAGTATACTGGCCTGGCTCTGTCTGGACCAATCCTGTTTATTTTCTCAAGCGGGTAGTTCGTCCAGGATGTTGATTTAATTAGCTGCCACCCACTCTGGTGGCAGACACCATTTTGTTTTGAGAATCTCTGATAAAGAAAGTGGTTCCAGAGATTGGCCTGTCTGTGGTATGTCTGAGCACGTGTCACTGACATGACCGTTGTGACTTGGGCCCTTGTGTTGCTATCAGATAGGGGTGAGTAATGTGGTTATTCTTAGGGCCTGAGTGCATTCAGCTGATACAGGTAATGGTCCCCAAAGATAAAACAAGACTCTCTATTCATCTGAAGTGTTTTATTAGGAATTATAAACTGGTTGGTTCGAGCCCTGAATGCTGATTGGCTGACAGCCATGGTATATCAGACCGTATACCACGGGTATGACAAAATATTTATTTATACTGCTTTAATTACATTGGTAACCAGTTTATAATAGCAATAAGGCACCTCGGGGGTTTGTGGTATATGGCCAATATACCACGGCTAAGGCTTGTATCCAGGCACTCCGCGTTGCGTCGTACATAAGAACAGCGATTAGCCTTGGTATATTGGCCATATACCACACTCCCTCAGGCATTATTGCTTAAATATATGTTGCATGTTGTCAGTCTGACCACTGTGAGAACTTAGTGGGAAGTAAGGGGTATTTTCTTTGTCTGAGGTAAGGGCCAGATATAGAGAGTCTGGCCACCCCCCTTCTACAAAAACATCTAGCCATCTTTGGCAGCCTAGTGGATTTTCTGCCTTTTGCATCTTTTGCCATGGGTATCCATTTTAGCAGCGTAGCTGAATCTCTGCTATTTGGTTTTGGACTGCAGAAGACGTATGACAAATTTAAAAAAGGAGGAGGGTTTAGTGGTCTGCAGCTCTTGGAGCTGGAAATGCAGACGAACATATGAGGACCATTGAAAACAATTAATGCAAATGTCTCTTTACTGTTCCTGGAGGCAGCTATAGTTCAAATGTGCCTAGCCCTGAGCCTCTGAGCAGAAGGCCACTTAACAGATACTGTAACCTGAAGACATATTGCGCGTCAGGTGCACTCACTGTGCTCCATGCATCTGCTGCCCCCAACCTGATAAGGGTCCCACCACACGTGGTCTATAGCATATACAGTATTTAGTCCTTTATGCCGTGTCTCAAGGCACCATCAGCCTCTTGCAATCGTTGGTGGCAGTCTGCAAGGGGGCGTGTGACACTGATGTGCCGTGTGGTGTGTGCTTCCATGAGGGTCCCAGAGGTCTAGGGATGTTTTAACCGCCCCATCCCACACCTCCTCCTCCCCATCACATGGCCTCATCACAGCACCATACTCCTCATGACCATGATCCCTAGCCACTCCACAAGAGCTAGTGGGAGACCCTGACAGAGCCATGTTCAGTGGTGCACACTTCAGGATGGCCTTATCTGTGTTTACCCTCCAAGTGAGTTCTAATCTCACTACTCCTCACCATGAATATCTTTGACCCCGTTGATAATACCTGGAGTGGAGTAGCAGCAAACATGAAGCCTACTCAGTTAGGGACAGAAATGCTGGACGCCTCTTCTGTAGAAAGCTGTCCTTTGTCTTTCCAGTGATATACACTTGTTCTGCTGTGAGCCTTGTAGCGACGTTCGTTGTGGGGTTAGAATGTGTTCTGTAATAATAAGAAATGCATAACAAGTTACATTTCAATAACATCCCCAGAGCTGAGGGATGATCAGTGTCTCAAAGGCAACAAGCACTGTGGGTCTTGCGTGACGGCACCATCGAAAGATGTGTTTTAATTCAGAATGAGATTAGTAGCTCTGACTGTGAGTGACAGCTGTGTGAGAGCAATGTGGAGTTAACAGACTGTGCTGTCCTTTTGATCCATTAACTTGCACCAGATAGGGCAGATTTTCCCTGACAAAACATGTCTGTGTAGAGCTATTATTAATTGCCCCATCCCAAAGGCCATTATTGTAAGGAGCCTGTCCTACGTATTCCAATGACTCTCATTCCCTCCCTCCCACCTTCCCTCCCTACCCGCCAACCCTACCCTTCTTTTCCCTCCTCTGTGTCAGCAGCCTTCAGCTATCCTCTCAGTGTCTCTGTCTCTCACCACGCTGGCCATTAACACTCTGCTATTATAAAACAATGCAATTATGTGGAGAGAGAGAGGGTTAAATAGAGGGAGGGCTCCCCTGTGTATTCACTGTGATTTATGATATAGCTATTCTCTGCTCACTTAAGATGCCCCCAGGCTTAAGAAATTAAAGGGTCCCAATTGAAGCATCTGCTGCCCTCAGACAAAACACAAGGGAGAATGTTTGGGTGAATGCACAATAAGCATTCGTCAAGCTCCCCCTTTTAAATACATTTGTGAGGCTTCCGTTGGACTCAGAGTTGTCCAAAACGTTTTTTGGGGTTGATATTTGAGAGAGGAACTATTCTAAGATCAATGGGGTTGTTTGAGTGGGGAATTCATTGGGGAGACCGTGTTTATGTGTGCGTGTGCGTGTCATCGTGTGTGTAAATATGTTGGGGACCTTGAGGGCTTTCCATAGACCAAAATGTATTACCGGTGTATAGAATGGTTTGTTTCTCTGTCATTTGTTTGGGGGCAGACAGTGTCATTTAGTGACGCAAAAAATGATGAAACCTAGTTTTATCTCACTCTCTCGCTCTCTCTGTCCATTCCAGGCAGTGCAACAAGACGTCCATCGGCAGCGACAGCTGCGACCTGATGTGCTGTGGGCGAGGCTACAACCCCTACACAGAGAAGCTGGTGGAGCGCTGCCACTGCAAGTACCACTGGTGCTGCTATGTCACGTGTAAGAAGTGTGAGAGGATTGTGGAGAGATATGTCTGCAAATGAATCCATGTTGTCTACTTCATCCATCCATCCACCCACCCACCTAACCGCCCCACGTCTCTGGGCTGGGGCCACAGATAACCAAAGCACTACGTTTACGAGATGGCTTACTTTTGTCTTAAGCTTTAGCATGTATATTTTGACAAGAAACAGTTTATTTTTGTTCATAATTTTTTATTCAACTCTGACCCACAAGCTGGACTAAAAAGTTTTAAAATTTTACGAACGTGGTCAAATAGGTGTTGTGACAATGCCTATCGGTTTACGTGAAGACCACCGTCCTCAAGGGTTTTGTCTTTCCTTACACTTTCCTTACACTTGCCATACTTGGATATCAAAAGTCTATTTTCGTATACCTTTATTAAAATAAATGATATTGGATGTTTGTTTTTTTGTACTTCTGGTCACGCTCTGATGTTGATGTTCACCGTTTCCACGGAATTCAAAGGGTTCTGAAGGATCCATATTTTTTATTGCTCAAATGGTACTTGTTTTTTCAAGAGCGAAAGAGACGGAAAGAAAGAGAGGAAAAAGGTGCTAAACACACAAAGGGAACTTCAAGTACTTTCAGTTGTGGAACTTTTTTAGTAACTGGTGTTGAACTCTGGACACTTGAGCACTGGAGCTCGACTGGGGACTCGCCTGCAGGCAGACAATTCTGTGTGAATCCTCAGAAAAAGGAAAAATAACTCCCAGTGTTAGAAACAGCACATTATCCCTATAATGTCTGACATGCAGGTAGTCCAAAGCCTAACACTCAGAGTATGCGAAAGGAACACATGGGTCTCATATAATCCTGTGTTATTATGAACCACTCTTGTGTTGATGTACATACTGTCTTTTTGTATGCTGAATTAAATAATTAAATATTTATAAACTAATTAAAGAATCTTTACCAAGCTCTTTAGAAATTACATGTTTTTCCTTTCCCAAGACCGCACATCATCATCATCATCATGATGAAAAACATGTTGGTCATTTACAAAAAACTTGGCAAGAGAACTACATAACCTCACAGGCTGATGTTTTTGGAATAGACTAGCTATATTTCTTCCCCTCAAAGCATTACTGTTTTAATCTCCAAGTGTTAAGAAAATATCAATTTCAGACAATGATCTGTGATGCTAAGATAAATGAACAGACTTGTAATGTGTTGTAGTGTTCAATCTAAAGGCCAATTTGGATCAATGTCTCAATTACAAAAAACCTGGGAAGGTGTTTGTTTGGACATTCCTCACTGTCACAAAGACCATTCTAAGAAACCATGAATTATATCACAGGTTTAGCCTAACGCTCATATGAATAAGGAGAGATCTTGGAAATGGTTGAACCTCCAAATAAAAAACAAAATACATTTAATTTATTTAAATACAAAGGGTTAGGTTGTTACTAAAAGGAACAGAACTTGTCAGTTGGCACTCTGTAAGTCAGAAGTATTACCCGCTGACCAAACCTTGTGTTGCCTTGTGGTTCTCATGATTCTGAACAGACACAAACAGCTAGCGAGGGCTTGAATCTAAGCATCTTGGCCAATGCTGTGCTCTGACACATTGAGGCTCCAACTTGAACAAGCCGAACACATGTACCAGTATTGACCTAGCCTGCCCATGGGGGCACAGATGCTGCCAACACAGCTAGAACAATATAGAACTGCAGGGGAGGTATGTTTAATAGAACGCAATCATTGTTACGTTAGCTTTTCTGAGGCCTTTTATGAGCTCGGTTTGTGTTTGCAGCAGTCAATTACTGCTAACAAATTGGTTGATAGGCATGTTTTAACAGATTAAAGTCTTTCTATTTTAGGAATTATTAGAAATGTACAGCGGAGTGGATTCCAGATACACTGGTAAGGCGAAAGTAGCCAACTGTAAATGGAAGTCGACGAGTAAAGTCGGGGGAGGTACATAGGCACCGACAGCAAGTCGGACAACTTCTGCTGTTTCTAGGAAACGTGACAATGGGAGAGGCAATCGCCTTTGTTATTGCCGATGAAGTTGAAGTTATCAAAATTCCACTTCTACACGAAGCTAAACATGATCAACATGTTCCAAGGAAGGAATATTTTGATGATAAGGAAATAAGATACCAGTCCAAGCTCTTTATAACATTCACAAGACTTGTTTGGTATTGGTATTCTCAAAATATAACCAGGTAGTGAGTGCTACTAGAAGGCTACTAGAATGAGAACATGCATACCTCTGTAATTATTGGTACAGTGAAGCATTTTGTCTTCTTTTGTCTTTGTACTCCAGCATTTTGGATTTGAAATGATACAATGGCGATGAGGTTAAAGTGCAGACTGTCAGCTTTAATTTGAGGGTATTTAGTTTAGAATTTGGTCCAATATTCCTAGCACGCAATGATTGCATCAAGCTTGTGACTCTACAAACTTGTTGGATGCATTTTCTGTTTGTTTTGGTTGTGTTTCAGATTATTTTGTGCCCAATAGAAATTAATGGTAACTAATGTATTGTGTCATTTTGAAGTCATTTATATTGTAAATAATAATAGCATATGTTTCTAAACACTTCTACATTAACGTGGATGCTACCATGACTACGTATAGTCCTGAATGAATCGTCAATAATGATGAGTGAGAAAGTTACTGACGCACAAATATCATATCCCCCAAAAAATGCTAACCTCCCGTGTTACTTGTCATTACTTCATGCCTTGTACCTTCCTCATTATTACTTGTGATTGTGCAACATGGAATTATAACAGATGTGATTAAATGGAGTCCACAAAGATTCTTCCTGTATGGTAATTGATTGCATGTCAGCATCTCTATAGACTGCAGTGTATTTCTTTAATTCTCAACCTTTATGTTGCTTTTGTCAGTAAGCATGTAAAGAACAGAATTTGATTCAAATCACATGAATGACAAAGCACTCACTGTACAGTATAAGTTACTGGGTAAAAAACATGACAATAATTATACTACACATGTACATGCACATCAGTTCACATAAGTTACAGGGTAGCCATTATGCCAAGCACTCAAATGCACTTTGTATTGAACCCACAACTGGTGTCTGGGGTACTTCAAATCAAATGTAATATCATTTTATATATGTCACATGCTTCGTAAACAACAGGTGTGGACTAACAGTGAAATGCTTACTTAAAAAGGGCCCTTCCCAACAATGCAGAGACAAAGAAAATAGAGAAATAATAGAAAAATCAAATACGTAATAAAAGTAATAATAGATACACAATGAGTAACAATAACTTGGCTATATACAAGGGGTACCAGTACAGAGTTGATGTGCAGGGGTACGAGGTAATTGAGGTAGATATGTACATTTAACTATAAATAAAGTGACAGATAGTAAACAGTAGCAGCATCGTAAGTGATGAGTCAAAAAAGTTTGTGCAAAAAGGGTCAATGCAGATAGTCCGAGTAGCTATTTGGTTAACTAACTATTTAGCAGTCTTATGGCTTGGGGGTAGAAGCTGTTCAGGGTCCTGTTGGTTCCAGACTTGGTGCATCGGTACCGCTTGCCATGCGGTAGCAGAGAGAACAGTCTATGACATAGGCGGCTGGAGTCTTTAAATATTTTTAGGGCCTTCCTCTGACACCACCTGGTATAGAGGATCTGGATGGCAGGGAGCTCAGTCCCAGTGATGTACTGGGCCATCCGCACTACTCTCTGTGGCGCCTTGCGGTCAGATGCCAAGCGGTTGCCATACCAAGCGGTGATGCACCCAGTCAAGATGCTCTCAATGGGGCAGGTGTAAAACTTTTTGACAATCTGAGGACCCATGCCAAGTCTTTTCAGTGTCTTGAGGGGGAAGAGCCATTGTCGTGCCCTCTTCACGACTGTGTTGGTGTGTTTGGACCATGATAGATCCTTAGCTCTCGACTCGCTCCACTACCGCCCTGTCGATGTGAATGAAGGCGTGCTCGGTTTCCTGTAGTCCACGATCAGCTCCTTTGTCTAGCTGATGTTAAGGGAGAAGTTGTTGTCCTGGCACCACACTACCTGGTCTCTAACTTCCTCCCTATAGGCTGTCTCATCGTTGTCTGTGATCAGGCCTACCACCGCCGTGTCGTCGGCAAATGTAATGATGGTGTTGGAGTCTTGCGCGGCCACATAGTCGTGGGTGAACAGGGAGTACAGGAGGGGACTAAGCATGCACCCCTGAGGGGCACCCGTGTTGAGGGTCAGTGTGGCGGATGTGTTGTTACCTACCCTCACCACCTGGGGGTGTCCCATCAGGAAGTCCAGGATCCAGTTGCAGAGGGAGGTGTCCAGTCCCAGGGTCCTTAGCTTAGTTATGAGCTTGGAGGGCACTATAGAGTTGAATGCTGAGCTGTAGTCAATAAACATCATTCTCACATACTGTAGGTGTTACTTTTGTCCAAGTGGGAAAGGGCAGTGTGCAGTGCAATAAAGATTGAGTCATCTGCAGATCTGTTGGGGCAGTGTGCTAATTGGATTGGGTCCAGGGTGTCTGGGATGATGGTGTTGATGTGAGCCATGACCAGCCTTTCAAAGCATTTCATGGCTGCAGATGTCATTTAGGCAGGTTACCTTAGCATTCTTGGGAACAGGGACTATGGTGGTCTGCTTGAAACATGTAGGTATAAAATCTGGTCAGTGCATGTTCTGAGTACGCATCCTGGTAATCTGTCTGCTCATTAAGGGACTATTTCCCAGACACAGATTAAGCCTCTAAAATTCACACTTAAGAGACAATCAACACATTTGCATTTGTTTGGTGACAACAATATTACAGACTAGACAAATTGTAGACTATAACATGGGACACAACATTACAGTAACATCTAGATAAAAACATTAGCTACATTGTCACAGGTAGGATATTTCATTTATTTATTTTAGAAATGTGGATCACATGTAGGCCTATGTAATTAGATCATAAGGATGTAAGAATAAAGTTGTATTTAAACTCTAAACAGTCATCCACCCAAAAGAGTAAACATCGCATTGATAATAACCAATGATAGGTGGTGACATCAACCATTTATGAGCATGTAGTGCCTTTTGCTTCCAAAAAAACAGAAGAAGGTTGTCTCCCACAATGCTTTGGTTCCGACTTCAAGTTGCAGTTGGTGAGGAGCAACTGCAGAAATGTCCAGTCGACTGCAGTCGAAAGTTCATGACCTTTGATCACATGATTGTTGTAAAGTTCATGCAGTTGACATGTAGTCGCATGTCGGACAATTTTTATACCCATAATGCAACACATTTGAAAGGCGGTGACCAACGTTGGTCAACGTTTTGACAAAAGTGATCCGCTCGAACGCGCCCACAATGTTGACTGTAATCCAGCCAAGCCAGTGTCATACATAACCCTATTTTCGTGCTGTGTTAGAACAGCATATACAGTTGAAGTCGGAAGTTTACATACACTTAGGTTGGAGTCATTAAAACTTATTTTTCAACCACTCCACACATTTCTTGTTAACAAACTATAGTTTTGGTAAGTCGGTTAGGACATCTACTTTGTGCATGACACAAGTAATTTTTCCAACAATTGTTTACAGACAGATTATTTCACTTATAATTCACTGGATCACAATTCCAGTGGGTCAGAAGTTTACATACACTAAATTGGAAAACTCCAAAAAATTATGTCATGGCTTTAGAAGATTCTGATAGGCTAATTGACATAATTTGAGTCAATTGGAGGTGTACCTGTGGATGTATTTCAAGGCCTACCTTCAAACTCAGTGCCTCTTTGCTTGACATCATGAGAAAATCAAAAGAAATCAGCCAAGACCTCAGAAAATAAATTGTAGACCTCCACAAGTCTGGTTCATCCTTGGGAGCAATTTCCAAAGGCCTGAACGTACCACATTCATCTATACAAACAATAGTACGCAAGTATAAACACCATGGGACCACGCAGCCGTCATACTCCTCAGGAAGGAGACTCATTCTGTCTCCTAGAGATGAACGTACTTTGGTGCGAAAAGTGCAAATCAATCCCAGAACAACAGCAAAGGACCTTGTGAAGATGCTGGAGGAAACAGGTACAAAAGTATCTATATCCACAGTAAAACGAGTCCTATATCGACATAACCTGAAAGGCCGCTCAGCAAGGAAGAAGCCACTACTCCAAAACCACCATAAAAAAGCCAGACTACAGTTTGCAACTGCACATGGGGACAAAGATCGTACCTTTTGGAGAAATGTCCTCTGGTCTGATTAAACAAAAATAGAACTGTTTGGCCATAATCACCATCGTTATGTTTGGAGGAAAAAGGGGGCAGCTTGCAAGCCGAAGAACACCATCCCAACCGTGAAGCACGGGGGTGGCAGCATCATGCTGTGGGGGTGCTTTGCTGCAGGAGGGACTGGTGCACTTCACAAAATAGATTATGGAAAATTGAAAATTATGTGGATATATTGAAGCAACATCTCAAGACATCTGTCAGGAAGTTAAAGCTTGGTCGCAAATGGGTCTTCCAAATGGACAATGACCCCAAGCACACTTCCAAAGTTGTGGCAAAATGGCTTAAGGACAACAAAGTCAAGGTATTGGAGTGGCCATCACAAAGCCCTGACCTCAATCCTATAGAAAATGTGTGGGCAGAACTGAAAAAGCGTGTGCGAGCAAGGAGGCCTACAAACCTGACTCAGTTACACCAGCTCTGTCAGGAGGAATGGGCCAAAATTCACCCAACTTATTGTGGGAAGCTTGTGGAAGGCTACCCGAAACGTTTGACCCAAGTTAAACAATTTAAAGGCAATGCTACCAAATACTAATTGAGTGTATGTAAACTTCTGACCCACTGGGAATGTGATGAAAGAACTAAAAGCTGAAATAAATCATTCTCTCTACTATTATTCTGATATTTCACATTTCACATTCTTAAAATAAAGTGGTGATCCTAACTAACCTAAAACAGGGAATTTTTGTCAGGAATTGTGAAAAACTGAGTTTAAATGTATTTGGCTAAGGTGTATGTAAACTTCCGACATCAACTGTACATAGAAACACAGTGTAGAAGGAGTGAACAATGGACACTATCTACTTAGAACCTTCAAAGGGCCTCCTGTGAACCTACCTGTCAGCATTCTAAAAGCAGTGCCAGCAAATAAGGATGGACACAATCTGTCGTGATGGGGAATGGGTGTGGGGGGTAAATGGGTGTTGGGGGTAAATGGGTGTTGGAGGTAATTGGGTGTTGGAGAAGGAGGGTGGGGCATGTAGGGTTAGAGGTCTGGGAGAAAGAATAGTGAGCAGCACTCTGTGAGGCCACAGAGTGAGTCCACTAAAGCCATGCTGTCATAGACTGTGTGCAGGCTGGTCTCATAGACTAGACGTAACATATGAAACTGAATTAGTATGATATGTAATGTTTGGTATGGTTACATAAGACCGAAGGTTACTTAAGGCAAAAACGAAAGGAGGGTGGTTGGTCGGGGTGGATGGGTAGACATATAACACGAATGTCTAGCAACCCAAAGGTTGCATGTTCGAATCTCATCTTGGACAACTTTAGAATTTTAGCTAATTAGCAACTTTGCAACTACTTACTACTCTTTAGCTACTTTGCAACTACTTAGCATGTAAGCTAACCCTTCCCCTAACCCTAACCTTGACCCTTTAACCTAACTCCTAACCCAAACCTTAACCCCTAACCCTAAGCCTAGCTAACGTTAGCCAACTAGCTAACATTCACGTTAGCCACTTAGCTAACGTTACCCTCAACAAATTGTAATTCATAACATATCATACGTATTGTAATTCGTAACATATCATACGAATTGTAATTCGTAACATATCATCCGAAATGGATGATGGACATCCACAAATTAATACATACCATGTTTACCATGTTACGTCTACCCCGAGTCCAGGTTGGTGTGTGTGGGTGTGATGTGAATGGACGGTATATGGCTGTATGTTGACTCTTGACTTGGAGTGCAATAGTAAACACCACCCTTTCACAAGGCTTCCACTTGACCCCTTGAACACAAAGCTAAAGACAGTGCCCTTTTACTAATGGTGACATGAAGGACTTTCCACAGCCTGGCCTTAGAGCCATACAAAATAGACTACACGTATTTCTGAGCACCTCCAAGACGTATATTATGTAATGTACTAATGGTCTAGTGACTTTAGACAGAAACGAAAGTAGGGAGGTTGGTCGAGGAGAATGGGTGGGCGTATGCAGTGAACGTCTAACAATCCAAAGGTTGCGTGTTGGATTTGCTTCGGGGACAACTGTAGCATTTTAGCGAACCCTTCCCCGAACCCTTATTCTAACCTTAACCCAATTCACCTAACCTGCTACGTAAATTCTCCTAACCTTTGTCGTTTTAGCTCTCCTAACCCTTTATGTAAATTATCCTAACCTTTGTCGTTAGTTCCTAACCACCAACGTAAATTCTCTACTTAATTCTCCTTTATTGTTAAAATGCAATAAGCAACCTGGTCTCAGAGAAAGACTTACAATACTTTATGTCCTCCAAGATATATGATAAATTATATCATCCAATTCGTATGTTATTGTACGATTGGTAAAAGGCTGATCCACAGATCACTCAGTCATTTACTGTGTTGGGTGGAGTCAGATTCTTTGGAGCAATGCACACCTTTTGGTAACATGATACCCTCGCCGGTCCATGTGTTCCTAGACCCCCGAATAGCAACATTCATAAGGCGGCGATAGCAGAGATTTTGTTGTTGTTGTCTCCCCATGTGGTAAAAGCAAATCAGAATCATGTTGAAAACATCATCACAACTGTTAGCTAATTTCAAAGAAAACCAACTGCATATTTGAATAATAGCTATAGTACATGTAATGAACGTTTAGGTTTGTTTTACATTACCTCGTTTTGTGCTTGCCAGTTGTCTGTAGGCTATTCTGCTAGCAGCTTGCTAGCTAGCTGGCTAAAACCAGCAAACAAATTAGCCTTTTAGCTTACCACATCTCCCTCATGTGAAATAATCTGATTAAAAATTAAATAATATTCCCTGGCAAATATTCTTAAACTTGCCAGAGTAACCTACAACATTATCCCAGTTTAATATGCTGCCTGAATGTATTCGCTCCCATATCAGCTAAAAATAGAATGTCATAATTTTTGCTCCTGGAGAAAAACCACACGGCTAGCAGCTATTTTTACTCTTTCAAAATTAGAAGTTATTACTTCTAAACAAAATAACTTTTGGGGGGGTTCTAATAAGGCTACAATGTTATTTGGTTTATTGTTTGAACAGTTGCTGGGATTATATTTGTCTATCAATGCAAAATATGCTACTTTGATAGATAGCCTATAGATCAGATCAAGGAACGACGTTTATACTTTCATCACTTTTGTTTTCATGGATTTATAGCAACACTTTATTATTTTTCAGAGCAGTTTAAATTGATCGATGTAGAGTTCATTTTTTGTGAAACTATTTTTTTGTGTCAAAAGAGAAAGAGGAACAAAATATATGTTTCTGGTTCCATTTCAACCAAGCGAATTTGATGGTAAAATACAGCCTCATTGAGAAAGGGTACATTCCACAGCTAAGGCGTGGCAACGCAACAACCAATGGTTTGCGTGCCATGTCATCAACTGTGTCATCGACTGACAAATTGCTATAACATATGATAATGTTAGCTGATACATAAATACCTATCCAGGCGTTGTAAGAATACCTATCCAGGCTGCGCAAGGAATTATCCGTCCCCTTACAATATTTGAGTGGAACAGATCTGTGTTGTGAGCAGCATAAGTAGGACTACGTAAGGAGCCGCCCATTTTGTGACAAAAAATGATATTCATGTACTGCGTTACGCTACGAATCGTTGCATTGCATAAGGTCTGCAGAGCCTCTAAGACGTATGATACTATACATCCTCTAATTCGTATGATATTATACGACCGCTATTAATGTAACCTAACGTAACGTAATATATCATACTAAATGTAGGGAACAGATTTACGTACCAAATCCTACGAATTACCCTGAGACCAGGTTGTTACCAACGTAACTAAATATTTACTCATATAAGTCTATAAATCCACTAAATGTATACTCAATATAAAAAAAAAATATGTGAACACAATACTGAATTTAGCCTAATAATAGTCTTGTTGAAAATCATTCTCAGAATTTTTTTACAGGAGATTTGCAATGCCTTAGAATCACTTCTGTGTTCTGAGTTCTGTTAGCATGCTTCAATTCCACTGACCTCTATCTGACCTCTCTACATCTGATTGAACAATGTCGTTGAAATATCTCACAGAAGCACAGAAATTAAGAAGATTTGACTAATACTTTCACTCTGCGAAACAATTCAGATAATCCATGAAAGCATGGTTGATTCTACCCACATGATAAAATACTATAGTTTATTACTATAGTTAAACTGTAGTGTTTTTGTGGACTGTAGTGTTTTTACAGACTGTAGTATACTGTAGTATTTACTATAGTATTCTAAAGTATACTACAAAATTATATAGTAAGTACTACACACATTGAGGGATACTGTGTAGTTTACTGTAGAATACTATAGTAAGTACTGTAGTATTCTATAGTAAACTGTAGTACTTTTTCATGTGGGTATCCATTTTAGAGAGGACCACTAGTAGCTAAATGCAAATAAACTTGTTGCACATTCTGTCTGTTCTGTGAGCTAATGTGAACAGAATGGCCAGGCAGTTTTGTTGCTCAGCCTTTTACCACCACTGCAGCTTTAGAACACTCATAGTCCCAAGCCATTAAAAATCAACACGGAACTAATTGTTACTAAAGTTAACGTTTATATGTATTTTCCAGAGATATCTGTTTAGCCAGAGCGGTGGTAGTGGAGTTGGTATGACCCTGGCTCTGCGGGCATTGGCATGTAATCGACAGGGGAAAGGAGAGTTTATGGACAGCAGTGAAAATCTCTAGGGCTTGATGTCAGCCAAGACCATAATAATGGCAATTGCCTTTGTGTAACTTCTGGTCTAGATACTTGCTGTGATTGAAGGAGACAAAGAATTTGACTGGAGTGGTAAAGGCTTTTAGATGTACTGACCCGTACTGTAAATTGACTTTTGTGAGCCACTCCCCACCCACCCTCCGGCCCTTTGTAAATAGGGCCCAGCAGTATGTGCTGTTAAATGCTGTTTTTTTGTTGTTTTCTGTGATCAGGCAGCTGGCCAGTGCAGTTAGGATGTGTCCTGAGGCATCTTGCCTGGGAGATAGCACAGCAACATCCCAGATAAAGACTAACTGGTAAGATGGATGAGATGGGGATCAGGGGAACTGGTGAAGGAAGTTTATGGAGATCGGTTTAGTTTAGAAATATGTAGATATAACGGGTAATTTCCAGAGAAATAGAATTACAGGTTATTCTATTTCTATGGTGCTTTTCCCCCAAAATCAAGTCAGTCAACGATCATCATAGATACGGTACAGATGCTCTCATAATATTGAAGATCAAGATTCTTGACATAGAGAGCAGTCATTATTGACAGTGTCTCAGCACTAAAAGAAGTAGTTACGAAGGAGTTACGAAACATGCCATGCGATTTAGATAAAAAGGCCACCATTCATGTTAATTGATATCTTTAGATACTTGTTCCAATTGCATTAACCTCTAAATACACTTGCAGAAAAATCATATGAAAACGTGTTTTTGGAACACTTCACATGTGATCACGTTTTCACGTGTCGTTTGGTGTTATCACATGTTGCTTTACATGTTGTCATGTTATCACATTAACTTCACATTCAGTGCATTCAGAAAGTATTCAGACCCCTTGACCTTTTCTACATTTTGTTACTTTACAGCCTTATTCTACAATGGATTAAATCGTTTTTCCCTCATCAATCTACAAACAATACCCCATAATGACAAAGCAAAAACAGGTTTTTAGAAATGTTAGCTAATCTATAAAAAAAAAAAAATGAAATATCTCATTTACATAAGTATTCAGACCCTTTACTCTGCACTTTGTTGAAGCACCTTCGGCAGCGATTACAGCCTTGAGTCTTCTTGGGTATGACCTGTATTTGGGGAGTTTCTGCATTCTTCTCTGCAGATCTTCTCAATCTCTGTCAGGTTGGATGGGGAGCATCGCTGCACAGATATTTTCAAGTCTCTCCAGAGATGTTCAATCGGGTTCAAGTCCGGGCTCTGGCTGGGCCACTCAAGGACATTCAGAGACTTGTTCCGAAGCCACTTCTGCGTTGTCTTGGCTGTGTGCTTAGGGTCGGTGTCCTGTTGGAAGGTGAACCTTCGCCCAAGTCTGAGGTCCTGAGCGCTCTGGAGCAGGTTTTCATCAAGGATCTCTCTGTACTTTGCTCTGTTCATCTTTCCCTCGATCCTGACTAGTCTCCCAGTCCCTGCCGCTGAAAAACATCCCCACCGCATGATGCTGCCACCACCATGCCTCACCGTAGGGATGGTGCCAGGTTTCCTCCAGACGTGACGCTTGACATTCAGGCCAAAGAGTTCAATCTTGGTTTCCTCAGACCAGAGAATCTTGTTTCTCATGGTCTGAGAGTCCTTCAGGTGCCTTTTGGCAAACTCCAAGTGGGCTGTCATGTGCCTTTTACTGAGGAGTGGCTTCCGTCTGGCCACTCTACCATAAAGGCCTGATTGGTGGAGTGCTGCAGAGATGGTTGTCCTTCTGGAAGGTTCTCCCATCTCCACAGAGGACCTCTGGAGCTCTGTCAGAGTGACCATCGGGTTCTTGGTCACCTCCCTGACCAAGGCCCTTCTCCCCCGATTGCTCAGTGTGGCCGGGCGGCCAGCTCTAGGAAGAGTCTTGGTGGTTCCAAACTTCTTCCATTTAAGAATGATGGAGGCCACTGTGTTCTTGGGGACCTTCAATACTGCAGAAATGTTTTGGTACCGTTCCCCAGATCTGTGCCTTGACACAATCCTGTCTCGGAGCTCTACAGAGAATTCCTTCGACCTCATGGCTTGGTTTTTGCTCTGACATGCACTGTCAACTGTGGGACCAGTTGACCATGTAGACAAATCATGTCCAATCAATAGAATTTACCACAGGTGGACTCCAATCCAGTTGTAGAAACATCTTTAGGATGATCAATGGAAACAGGATGCACCTGAGCTCAATTTTGATGTTTCATAGCAAAGGGTCTGAATACTTATGTAAATAAGATATTTCTGTTTTAGTTTTTTTTACATTTCCTAAGATTTCTAAAAACCAGTTTTTGCTTCATCATTACGGGGTATTGTGTGTAGATTGATGAGGAAAAACATTTATTTAATCCATTTTAGAATAAGGCTGTAACGTAACAAAATGTGATAAAAGGAAAGGGGTCTGAATACTTTCTGAATGCTCTGTAAGATCATATGAAAACATGTGTTTTTGGAACACTTCACATGTGAAATTCATGTGTTTTTTCCATAAGGGTAGTTCTACAATGGAAAAAGATTTTCATTACACAAAGCTAACTAGGCCATCATTGTAAATAAGAATTTGTTCTTAACTGACTTGCCTAGTTAAATAAACTGACAACCATATATTGCCTCCTTTAATAATACTGCTTTTTGACACTGTTACAATTAAACTTAAAAAGTTAACATAAATCTCCATGCATTGAGAACATCAGTGTCTTTTTAAAGGCGTAAGTCAATGGTGTATTACCAAAACAGAGCGAAGAGGAAGAAAGAGAGCAAAACAAAAAGAGAGGGAGCGGGGATGAAAGAAGCATAGAGAGCTAAGTACTCTGGGAAAAGTAAACAGCGAGCCATGTAATCACAGTGGATCTGAACAGAGGGCCTACGGAAAAGTCTGCACCCTGAGGAGTCAACAAACCCAGGGGGAAAATGGCTAACTAATTTACATTACTGAGCAGGGTTGAGGACACACACGCACGCATGCACGAGAGCGCGCGCACACACACACACACACACACACACACACACACAGTTATATAGGCCCTGTGAGTTTGTTGTGTGTCTTTTGACTCACTGTATTGTTATCCTGAAGGGCCACCGTGCTTTGGCTAAACATTGTTGTTATGCTATCTCAGGAACATGAGCATGTTAGAGTGATAGCTAATAAACCCGAGCCGTTTTTTAAAGAACAAAATCTAATTCTTCCAACACAACACTGGCATTTCAGCACCGTTTGTGATGTATTTATCCTGATGGTATTATAATGTGATATACAGCTGGACTGGGCCTTTAATGTTAAGACTGGCACAAGCCTACTGCTCTCAGGAATCTGACACATACAGTGGGGAAAAAAAGTATTTAGTCAGCCACCAATTGTGCAAGTTCTCCCACTTAAAAAGAAGAGAGAGGCCTGTAATTTTCATCATAGGTACACGTCAACTATGACAGACAAAATGAGAAAAAAAATCCAGAAAATCACATTGTAGGATTTTTAATGAATTTATTTGCAAATTATGGTGGAAAATAAGTATTTGGTCAATAACAAAAGTTTCTCAATACTTTGTTATATACCCTTTGTTGGCAATGACACAGGTCAAACGTTTTCTGTAAGTCTTCACAAGGTTTTCACACACTGTTGCTGGTATTTTGGCCCATTCCTCCATGCAGATCTCCTCTAGAGCAGTGATGTTTTGGGGCTGTCGCTGGGAAACACGGACTTTCAACTCCCTCCAAAGATTTTCTATGGGGTTGAGATCTGGAGACTGGCTAGGCCACTCCAGGACCTTGAAATGCTTCTTACGAAGCCACTCCTTCGTTGCCCGGGCGGTGTGTTTGGGATCATTGTCATGCTGAAAGACCCAGCCACGTTTCATCTTCAATGCCCTTGCTGATGGAAGGAGGTTTTCACTCAAAATCTCACGATACATGGCCCCATTCATTCTTTCCTTTACGCGGATCAGTCGTCCTGGTCCCTTTGCAGAAAAACAGCCCCAAAGCATGATGTTTCCACCCCCCATGCTTCACAGTAGGTATGGTGTTCTTTGTATGCAACTCAGCATTCTTTGTCCTCCAAACACGACGAGTTGAGTTTTTACCAGAAAGTTATATTTTGGTTTCATCTGACCATATGACATTCTCCAAATCCTCTTCTGGATCAGCAAAATGCACTCTAGGAAACTTCAGACGGGCCTGGACATGTACTGGCTTAAGCAGGGGGACACGTCTGGCACTGCAGGATTTGAGTCCCTGGCGGCGTAGTGTGTTACTGATGGTAGGCTTTGTTACTTTGGTCCCAGCTCTCTGCAGGTCATTCACTAGGTCCCCCCGTGTGGTTCTGGGATTTTTGCTCACCGTTCTTGTGATCATTTTGACCCCACGGGGTGAGATCTTGCGTGGAGCCCCAGATCGAGGGAGATTATCAGTGGTCTTGTATGTCTTCCATTTCCTAATAATTGCTCCCACAGTTGATTTCTTCAAACCAAGCTGCTTACCCATTGCAGATTCAGTCTTCCCAGCCTGGTGCAGGTCTACAATTTTGTTTCTGGTGTCCTTTGACAGCTCTTTGGTCTTGGCCATAGTGGAGTTTGGAGTGTGACTGTTTGAGGTTGTGGACAGGTGTCTTTTATACTGATAACAAGTTCAAACAGGTGCCATTAATACAGGTAACGAGTGGAGGACAGAGGAGCCTCTTAAAGAAGAAGTTACAGGTCTGTGAGAGCCAGAAATCTTGCTTGTTTGTAGGTGACCATATACTTATTTTCCACCATAATTTGCAAATAAATTCATTAAAAATCCTACAATGTGATTCTCTGGATTTTTTTCCCTCAATTTGTCTGTTATAGTTGATGTGTACCTATGATGAAAATTACAGGCCTCTCTCATCTTTTTAAGTGGGAGAACTTGCACAATTGGTGGCTGACTAAATACTTTTTTTCCCCACTGTATCATTCTTGGGCTGAAACACAGATGTTCAATTGAATGCAGTTTTTCCCTTAATCGTTTCTATGTTCATACGTTGCTATGTTCATCAGGCTAATAACTTAATATGGCATGATAGGGATTTTACTGTCTAGAGTAACTAATTGGATAAGTAAGGAACCATTCTGTAACTGCCACTGCCTTGGTAGGAATCCTGTACACTGCTAAACAATAAGGGTGCTTTGCGGTTCTAAGAACCTTTTTGAAGACCATATATGAAGCAAGCTATTGAACCCTTTTGGTTTTATATAGGACCATTTCTTCTAGCAGTGTACAGTACATAGTGCCAAGTAACGTACTGCCAGGATTTAAAGTGGGTTACCCTCATGAGCTCACTATATGACCCAGTCAGTCCCAGTCCTTTTCGATCAGGTTATATGTGGCCACTTTCTCTGGTTCCCAAATGAATGGCTGAGGTATAGAATTGAGATGTCCCCACTCCTTACTGAAAATCAAGCGCATCACAGTAAATGAATCAACCGGACCTCAAAATCTTTCAACTTGTGCTCTGTTTTCATAACCTTTTGTAGAGTAATAAAAATAAAGGATTTTAAGTGATTAGGGGGAAATTATATATATATATATACAGTGGGGAAAAAAAGTATTTAGTCAGCCACCAATTGTGCAAGTTCTCCCACTTAAAAAGATGAGAGAGGCCTGTAATTTTCATCATAGGTACACGTCAACTATGACAGACAAAATGAGAAATGTTTTCTCCAGAAAATCATATTGTAGGATTTTTAATGAATTTATTTGCAAATTATGGTGGAAAATAAGTATTTGGTCAATAACAAAAGTTTCTCAATACTTTGTTATATACCCTTTTATTGGCAATGACACAGGTCAAACGTTGTCTGTAAGTCTTCACAAGGTTTTCACACACTGTTGCTGGTATTTTGGCCTATTCCTCCATGCAGATCTCCTCTAGAGCAGTGATGTTTTTGGGCTGTCGCTGGGCTGTCGCTGGGCAACACGGACTTTCAACTCCCTCCAAAGATTTTCTATGGGGTTGAGATCTGGAGACTGGCTAGGCCACTCCAGGACCTTGAAATGCTTCTTACGAAGCCACTCCTTCGTTGCCCGGGCGGTGTGTTTGGGATCATTGTCATGCTGAAAGACCCAGCCACGTTTCATCTTCAATGCCCTTGCTGATGGAAGGAAGTTTTCACTCAAAATCTCACGATACATGGCCCCATTCATTCTTTCCTTTACACGGATCAGTCGTCCTGGTCCCTTTGAAGAAAAACAGCCCCAAAGCATGATGTTTCCACCCCCATGCTTCACAGTAGGTATGGTGTTATTTGGATGCAACTCAGCATTCTTTGTCCTCCAAACACGACGAGTTGAGTTTTTACCAAAAAGTTCTATTTTGGTTTCATCTGACCATATGACATTCTCCCAATCCTCTTCTGGATCATCCAAATGCACTCTAGCAAACTTCAGACGGGCATGTACTGGCTTAAGCAGGGGGACACGTCTCGCACTGCAGGATTTGAGTCCCTGGCGGCATAGTGTGTTACTGATGGTAGGCTTTGTTACTTTGGTCCCAGCTCTCTGCAGGTCATTCACTAGGTCCCCCCGTGTGGTTCTGGGATTTTTGCTCACCGTTCTTGTGATCATTTTGACCCCACGGGGTGAGATCTTGCGTGGAGCCCCAGATCGAGGGAGATTATCAGTGGTCTTGTATGTCTTCCATTTCCTAATAATTGCTCCCACAGTTCATTTCTTCAAACCAAGCTGCTTACCTATTGCAGATTCAGTCTTCCCAGCCTGGTGCAGGTCTACAATTTTGTTTCTGGTGTCCTTTGACAGCTCTTTGGTCTTGGCCATAGTGGAGTTTAGGAGTGTGACTGTTTGAGGTTGTGGACAGGTGTCTTTTATACTGATAACAAGTTCAAACAGGTGCCATTAATACAGGTAACGAGTGGAGGACAGAGGAGCCTCTTAAAGAAGAAGTTACAGGTCTGTGAGAGCCAGAAATCTTGCTTGTTTGTAGGTGACCAAATACTTATTTTCAACCATAATTTGCAAATAAATTCATAAAAAATCCTACAATGTGATTTTCTGGATTTTTTTTACCTCAATTTGTCTGTCATATTTGACTTGTACTTGTACTTGTAAATTACAGGCCTCTCTTATCTTTTTAAATGGGAGAACTTGCACAATTGGTGGCTGACTAAATACTTTTTTTCCCCACTGTATATATATATATATATATATATATATATATATATATATATCTTCCCATCCAATGTATGGGTAAGTTTGAGTGGTAGCCAGATTCCCCTCCTACTTTAATTGCTTCCATATTTATTTCAGTGGATGAGGTAATGCCATCTATTTAGTGAAGATTGAGTGGGAATGGCTGTCTGTGAAGCCATTATGTGTGATTATGAGTGTTTGCAGTAGTGATTTCTACTGAGGATCTTGTGAATTGTCTGATTAGAAACACGCACTGGGAATAGAAGGCGATTCCTATTTTTTTCCACGCTAACAATACAAATCTCTCAGTATAGATTTTTATGATTTGGTAACCAAATATGAACATCAATCATCTGATAATCCACCATAGAAAATAGTAGTACACTGAACAAAAATATACATGCAACATGTAAAGTGTTGGTCCCATGTTTCATGAGCTGAAATAAAAGATCCCAGAAATGTTCCATACGCACAAAAAGTGTATTTCTATCAAATTTTGTGCACAAATTTGTTTACATCCCTGTTAGTGAGCATTTCTCCTTTGCCAAGATAATCCATCCACCTGACAGGTGTGGCATATCAAGAAGCTGATTAAACAACATGCTCATTACACAGGTGCACCTTGTGCTGGGGACAATAAAAGGCCACTAAAATGTGCAGTTTTGTCACATAACACAATGCCACAGATTTCTCAAGTTTTGAGGGAGTATGCAATTGGCATGCTGACTGCAGGAATGTCCACCAGAGCTGTTGCCAGAGATTTGAATGTTCATTTCTCTACCATAAGCCGCCTCCAATGTCATTCCAGAGAATTTGGCAGTACGTCCAACCGGCCTCACAACCGGAGACCACGTGTAACCATGCCAGCCCAAGACCTCCACATCCGACTTCTTCACCTGCAGGATTGTCTGAGCGGGGAGGGGGGTGCTGAGGAGTATTTCTATAATAAAGCCCTTTTGTGGGGAAAAACGTATTCTGATTGGCTGGGCCTCACTCCCCAGTGGGTGGGCCTGGCTCCCCAGTCAGCTGTGCCCTTGCCCAGTCATGTGAAATCCATAGATTAGGGCCCAATTCAATGAATGACTGATTTCCTTATATGAACTGTAACTCAGTAAAATCTTTGAAATTGTTGCATGTTGCGTTTATATTTTTGTTCAGTATATGTCTAGTGAAGGTGCTGAAATCACCCATTTTCTCTGACTCTAAAGTTCGCAGTAGAATGAAGTTGCCCTAAAGCACAGATCTAGGATCAGTTTACTCAGCCTACATCCTAACCTTACCCATTGGGAAGTGGAAATTGTGAAAATGACTTTAAATCAGTGTTACCTCTCCAACTAATTTGAGAGTGACTAGAGTTGTGACTGAGGGGCTTCCTGCAAGGAGCGGCCCGTCACTCCTACTGCCACTGACCCCGTTCACAGGCCACAGGTCCACTATATCATACCTGTGTCTGATGTGACTCTGATTTACTGGGCCATATTGAAGTGTTTGGAAATGAAACCCAAATAAACTGGTGAAGCTGGATGCACACCAAGCAGCTAGCAGACACACTCTCATTACCCAGTTTGCTGCCCTCACAGTGGCCCAAGATTCAAATCTTGTTAGGGTCCAACCAAACACTGGCTCCTTGTCTACTGAAGGCAGATCCTTTAAGCTGCCCTAAAAAAGAGGTGCAACCCCCTCTCTCTCTGAACACTGCAATGAATCGGCCAATGTAACAAAAATGCACAGATACAAATGAATGCCATTTTTCCTCTGGTGAGAATGCCCTTACAGAAAAACCACGAGTTCACATTTGGAAAATCACATCAACTTCACTTAAGAGCACATGTGATCACATGAAAACATGTGTTTTTGGAAGACTTCACACATGTGAAATTCATGTGGTTTTTCCCCTAAGGGTGGGTATGGATAATGTGTAACATGATATGTAATGCAGGAGTATTTGTCTTTATTTCGGAGGATAACACTAAGGCCTAGATGACAAATGCGGTGCTCCATCTTAATTTGGCCCTGTATGTTATTCTAGAGAGGGTCTGTGTTTGCTGAGGCAGGGGATCACTGTGTGGGGGTGGGGGTGGAACAGAGGATACTGAGGAGAGACGGGGGAGGGGATGGTACAGGCCAGGGGGCTTAAGGGGAGATGGTGAAATGAAATCAGGGGCTTCATTCTGAGTGTAGCTCTTTGTTTCTATCCCCAGTCCTTGGCTGATAAGACTTTCCCAACCCTCTCCGCTCTGTGCACCTATAATACCCAGCTACTCAGTGCCCCCAGGGAGGCATGGAAGCCATTTTGGGCTCGATTTCTCATTACAACAAGCAAATATTTCCCCCATTTTGGATCGACCTCTCATTACGACAAGCAAATATTTCCCCCCAAACGGTCATGCCCATTTCCCCCATCAGTGTCTAATTATCCTGAGGAGCAAGAGGTCTGGATTCTGCTTGCCTACCCTGACCCCTCATCCAGCCTCTTGTCTCCCCCCTGCCCTGAACGTTATCTGCCCTTCTCATGCCCCCATCATGGCCTGCATGTTTCCTGCCCCTTCTAAATAGCATGTCCTAATATTTACTTCCCTTTTCAAGGCCAGGCAGAGTAGGAGCTGGCCTGGTGAAGTCAGTCTGTTGGAGGGAGGAATTGATGCTCTCATTAATTCTGCTGAGGGAAACAAACATATGTCCTTTCAAAGCCTGTGTGAGTTTGATGGGGAGGGAGGGAGGGAGGGGAGGAGGAGGGAGACGGGGGAAGCTGTGGATTAACAGCAGCAGGCTTGTTGGCCAGGTTCTTGTTTATGTAATGAAGCACGGTGTGTGATTGAGCACCCTTAGCTCTGTGCTTACAAAGAGAGAGCCATAACGCCAATGGTGGGAGACCAACCTCAATACTATGCATGCATAGTATACGTCTTAGCAGTACATGTACAGATATGTGTATGTTTGTGAATACTGGTCACATACTTTACATGTGTGTGTGAGTACTGTTGTTCATGTGGACTGTGGGCTCTCTTTCTCCGTGGCTGACATGAGTAAGACATTTAAGCATGTTAACCCTCGCAAGGCTGCCGGCCCAGACGGCATCCCTAGCCGCGTTCTCAGAGCATGCGCAGACATATTCAATCTCTCCCTATCCCAGTCTACTGTCCCCACTTGCTTCAAGATGTCCACCATTGTTCCTGTACCCAAGAAAGCAAAGGTAACTGAACTAAATGACTATCGCCCCGTAGCACTCACTTCTGTCATCATGAAGTGCTTTGAGAGGTTAGTTAAGGATCATATCACCTCTACCTTACCTTACCTGGTGTACAAAATCAAATACTAAGGAAGTCTCGAGGTTTTGCTCGCCTGAGGTAGAGTATCTTATGATAAGCTGTAGACCACACTATTTACCAAGAGAGTTTTCAGCTATATTTTTCATAGCTGTCTATTTACCACCACAAACCAATGCTGGCATTAAGATTGCACTGAATGAGTTGTACAAGGCCATTAATCAACAGGAAACGCTCATCCAGATGCAGCGCTCCTAGTGGCCGGGACTTTAATGCAGGGAAACTTAAATCCGTTCTACCTAATTTCTACCAGCATGTCAAATGTGCAACCAGAGGGAAAAAAACTCTAGACCACCTTTACTCCACACACAGAGACGCATACAAAGCTCTCCCTCGCCCTCCATTTGGCAAATCTGACCATAACTCTATCCTCCTGATTCCTGCTTATAAGCAAAAACTGAAGCAGGAAGCACCAGTGATTCGGTTAATAAAAAAGTGGTCAGATGACGCAGATGCCAAGCTACAGGACTGTTTTGCTAGCACAGACTGGAACATGTTCCGGGATTCTTCAGACAGCATTGAGGAGTACACCACATCAGTCACTGGCTTCATCAATAAGTGCATCGATGATGTCGTCCCCCACAGTGACCGTACGTACATACCCCCAACCAGAAGCCATGGATTACAGGCAACATCCGCACTGAGCTAAAGGGTAGAGCTGCCGCTTTCAAGGAACGGGACTCTAACCCGGAAGCTTATAAGAAATCCCGCTATGACCTCCGACGAACCATCAAACAGGCAAAGAGTCAATACAGGTCTAAGATTGAATCATACTACACTGGCTCTGACGCTCGTCGGATGTGGCAGGGCTTGAAAACTATTACAGACTACAAAGGGAAGCACAGCCGCGAGCTGCCCAGTGACACAAGCCTACCAGACGAGCTAAACCACTTCTATGCTCGCTTCGAGGCAAGCAACACTGAAGCATGCATGAGAGCACCAGCTGTTCCGGACGACTATGTGATCACGCTCTCCGTAGCCGATGTGAGTAAGACTTTTAAGCAAGTCAACATTCACAAGGCCGCTGGGCCAGACGGATTACCAGGGCGTGTACTCCGAGCATGTGCTGACCAACTGGCAAGTGTCTTCACTGACATTTTCAACATGTCCCTGACCGAGTCTGTAATACCAACATGTTTCAAGCAGACCACCATAGTCCCCGTGCCCAAGAACTCTAAGATAACCTGCCTAAATGACTACCGACCCGTGGCACTGACGTCTGTAGCCATGAAGTGCTTTGAAAGACTGGTCATGGCTCACATCAACAGCATAATCCCAGAAACCCTAGACCCACTCCAATTTGCATACCGCCCCAACAGATCCACAGATGATGCAATCTCTATCGCACTCCACACTGCCCTTTCCCACCTGGACAAGAGGAACACCTACGTGAGAATGCTATTCATTGACTACAGCTCAGCATTCAACACCATAGTGCCCTCTAAGCTCATCACTAAGCTAAGGATCCTGGGACTAAACACCTCCCTCTGCAACTGGATCCTGGACTTCCTGACGGGCCGCCCCCAGGTGGTAGGGGTAGGTAACAACACATCTGCCACACTGATCCTCAACACGGGGGCCCCTCAGGGTGCGTGCTCAGTCCCCTCCTGTACTCTCTGTTCACCCATGACTGCATGGCCAGGCACGACTCCAACACCATCATTAAGTTTGCCGACGACACAACAGTGGTAGGCCTGATCACCGACAACGATGAGACAGCCTATAGGGGAGGAGGTCAGAGATCTGGCCGTGTGGTGCCAGGACAACAACCTCTCCCTCAACGTGACCAAGACAAAGGAGATGATTGTGGACTACAGGAAAAAAAAGAGGACTGAGCACGCCCCCCATTCTCATCGACGGGGCTGTAGTGGAACAGGTTGAGAGCTTCAAGTTCCTTGGTGTCCACATCACCAACGAACTATCATGGTCCAAGCACACCAAGACAGTCGTGAAGAGGGCACGACAAAGCCTATTCCCCCTCAGGAGACTAAAAAGATTTGGCATGGGTCCTCAGATCCTCAAAAAATTCTACAGCTGCACCATCGAGAGCATCCTGACTGGTTGCATCACCGCCTGGTATGGCAACTGCTTGGCCTCTGACCGCAAGGCACTACAGAGGGTAGTGCGTACGGCCCAGTACATCACTGGGGCAAAGCTCCCTGCCATCCAAGACCTCTATACCAGGCGGTGTCAGAGGAAGGCCCTCAAAATTGTCAAAGACTCCAGCCACCCTAGTCATAGACTGTTCTCTCTACTACCGCACGGCAAGCGGTACCGGAGTGCCAAGTCTAGGTCCAAAAGACTTCTCAACAGCTTCTACCCACAAGCCATAAGACTCCTGAACAGCTAATCATGGCTACCCGGACTATTTGCACTGCCCCCCCACCCCATCCTTTTTACGCTGCTGCTACTCTGTTAAGTATTTATGCATAGTCACTTTAACTCTACCCACATGTACATATTACCTCAACTACCTCAACTAGCCGGTGCCCCCGCACATTGACTCTGCACCGTTACCCCCCTGTATATATAGCCTCCCTACTGTCACTTTATTTTACTTCTGCTCTTTGTTTTTCTCAACCCTTTTTTTTTTTTTTTTTTTTGTTGTTGTTTTATTCTTACTTTTTTTGTTTAAAATAAACGCACTGTTGGTTAAGGGCTGTAAGTAAGCATTTCACTGTAATGTCTGCACTTGTTGTATTCGGCGCATGTGACCAATAAAATTTGATTTGATTTGATTTGACACCCTAGACCCACTTCAATTTGCTTACCGCCCCAATAGATCCACAGACGATGCAATCGCCATCGCACTGCCCTATCCCATCTGGACAAGAGGAATACCTATGTAAGAATAATGTTAATTGACTATAGCTCAGCATTCAACACCATAGTACCCTCCAAGCTCAGTTTGTGTGTGTGGCATTTGGTCACACACTAGCTTGGTTTAAAGACAGTCAATGATTCAAGAAAGCTCTTGTCTCCAAAATGCTGGGCTGTCAGCTGCAGCCAAGGCTGTGTGACTGTATCCAATAGCTATTAAATAAACACAGGCAATACAAAAGGCATCTGCTGTGTTCAAAAGGTCAGAGTAGTCTGATCAATGGTAAAGCAGCGGAAGGCCACTCTCTACAGAGGCTGTTAGATTGGATTGGACTTCATATTGGGAAAAGATAATTAATACATCAACAAGATGTGTATTTGATCTAAGAGAATAACACATTAAACACTTCTTTCCAAAGCGGTCCTCAGTGTTAAAGCTGCATGGAGGATCCAGGTACGGACCTGACGGGGCAGGGTGAGGGAGCTGTGTTGTGTGTATTACCACGCTCTGAGACGGTGCTCTTTCCCCCTTGACTGCAGGTAAATTAGACAGATGAAGATTTAGACAGATGATTGATCACTTTAGGCCAAGGAATGCTTTTCCTTTCCCTCTATTCTTCTTCGCATCCCTCCATCTCTTCTTTCCCACTTTCTCTTCCTTCTCTTTCCTCTTCTGTGGTGGAACCAGATTGTTGTGAGCTGTTGTCTCCCATCGCCAGGGAGTTTTGATCCTGGTGCACAGCACATTCCAACATGAACTCCTTTCCCCTTTGGAATTTACATTGATACTCACAGAATCATTAGTGTCATGTTCACAATAAGATTCATGGCTTTGCTGCATGCAGAGAGACACGAGAAATGAACTGCATTCCCACAGGACAGAGAAGCATCTTGACTTGTGTACAAAGATCTGAAACAACAGCTTTATGATATGATTAAGGCTTACTAGAATATTATTTTTGACGTTGTTACTGATAAAGAAATATCTAAGTTTTAGTGTTTTTACTTCATCACTGCCAACCTCTAAAATGATATTCAAGCAGTGACTGGTATCAAGTGCATGGTTCTCCTCTTTGGAGGACAGCTTCTATTAAAACTAACACAAATATTGGTGTCAGTTATCTGAGGAACGGGTCAGCAACATCAAAGGGACGATGGTTGAAAAACACTGAACTAGCTCGACCATAAAGCTCTCATTAAAGATCCTTGAGACTGGAATCAAGGTTCCATGGCCCTTTGACATGAGTTTGACAGAGCAGACCCATACCACTTCAGCCTGTGATGGAAGGCCTCAGCACGTAGTCACTCACATCTCTTCAGCCTGCCAATTGGGGATTATCACTACAGCCTCGGCTCCTGCCCCCAACCCCCCAAATCACCCTCCAACCTCCAAACCTCCCAACCACTGATACAACCCTAACCCTCCGTCCCCCCATCCTCCCTCCAAACCGAGCAACAACAATCCGCGCTGCATCAAATGCTTCCCAGCCCCTCTGACGGTGCTGTTCTGGGCAGAGGGATTCGGGGACCCGGCGGCTGGTGCCAACATTCCAGCCTGGCAGGCGTTTTGTTGGAGGGATTTCCTGAAGGCTTTCATGCCAGCGTTGCGCCTGTGATCCCCAATCACTGCTGCTCCGCCTCTGCAATCACTACCCGTGACAGGTGGAAAAGACATGGGGAATTCCAGTAATGGACCCCGCAAACAATAGTTGTTCTAACCTGGCTTTCAGATACCACTCCACTCGCCCGCTACCGTCAACGATCGGTCACTGTGAGGTGCTGCCTGTTTCTGCATCTAGGCTTGGACATCTTCTTGGCAAACCTTCGGTTAAATGATTTATGGTGGATACATTTTGGCCCTATTAGGTACTAAGGGACAGCAGATAAAGATCTCAGTGATTTAGCTACAATGTTATTGGATATATTTTTTTTATTGCTATGTATAATTGCACTGTTGGAGCTAGAAACACAACCATTTCGCAAATCTGTGTACGAGACCAATAAACTTTGATTTGAACAGTCTGAGGGACAAGAACAGACTTCACTGACTAGACTACAGGATGCTGAGGATCAGGACTCCCGTTGGCGTGTCCGGCCTTTAACTTGGCTGGGAATCAGACTGGGTTATCTGAGAGGACAGGGAGATAGCTCTGGTAATGACCGGCTGCTGCTCAGGTCAGGCTGATCTATGAGGGAGATGTAGTGCTGCTTCCAGAAGGGACCTGTTAAAGGGAAGGCAAGATAGACTGACAGAGAGAATATCTAGGGTAGGATTCTATCTAAATACTGAGGACAGATTCCTAAGACAGACAATGTCGTATCTATTTTCTTAGCAAAGTCATGTGTGATCAGAAATAATGAAACTACGGCAGAAATATTTTTCAGCTATCTTAAGATGAATGCACTAACTAAATCGCTCTGGATAACAGCGTCTGCTAAATGACTAAAAGGTCATTGTAAAATATATACGCACACACTTCTCTCTATCCGCTCTTTTCTCTCTCTCTATTCTGTCACCTGGTTTGCATTGGGTGGGTGTCAGAGCACAGATGCCAGTTAAATGGCCTTAAGAAGGCCTGATTAGCAGCGAACAAAAAAGAGGTCTTGAGATTATTTGGACCCTGTTGATAGAACGAGGGGGAGACTCCTGGGCTGCATTCATGCATACATTTCCAAGCCTACACGCTCAGTCCACAAAAATCTATTTTCAATGGTACCATATGAGATAGCAAATGGATTTGTAGCTGCTGTTGAAAAATGTTCCTCCCCATCAATAGTACTGTCAAGCGCCAAGGGTTCAATTGCTCACAGAATGTTGTCTCTCCCCAACCTCCCAGAGGAGTGCAGGCAGATTATTGAGCGCACTGAGAGAGACTGATGGCACATGGCTACAATGGCTACATCGATGGGGCCGCAGTGGAGATGGTAAAAAGCTTCAAGTTCCTAGGCGCACACATCACTGAGGACATGAAATCTTCTCACATTCGCAACAGCGCCTCTTCAACCTCAGGCAGCTGAAGAAGTTTGGCATGGCCCCTAAGACCCTCACAAACTTCTACAGTTGCACCATTGAGAACATTCTGTCGGGCTGCATCACTGCCTGGTACCGCAACTGCACCGCCCTCAACCGCATGGCTCTCCAGAGGGTGGTGCGGACATTTACAGCATCAAGTGTCAAAAGAAGACCAAGAAGATCATTAAGGACCTAAGTCACCCAAGCCATGGTCTGTTCACTCTGTTACCATCTAGCGGACAGAGGTGCATCAGAGCCGGGATCGAGAGATGTGAAAAACAGCTTCTATCACCAGGCCATCAGACTGTTGAACAGCCATCACTAGCCGGCTACCTGCCCGGTACTCTGCCCTGCACCTTGAGACTAATACCCCATGTATATAAAGACATTGAACACTGGTCACTTCATATACTGTTAATATACTGTTGTTTACTCACTGTGTATGCACAGTGGGGTCTGAAATGATTGACACCCTTGATAAAGATGAGCAAAAATTACTGTATAAAATAAATAATTCAAATACTGAGCTATTTGTATGGTCAAAACAATTCAGAAATTATATTATTTTATACTAATACAACTGCTCAGTGAAATAGATTTTTAACAAGTAATATATTTTATTTCTCCAAAAAGTAGAGGTCAAAATTATTGACACCCCTTTTTTCAATATCTTTCAAAACCCCACCTTGCACTGAGCCTTTTTCTAAAATGAATTATGAGTTGGAGAACACATTGGGAGGGATCTAGGACCAAATCCTCCATACAGAATCCTTCCAGATCCTTGATATCTGTCACGATCGTTTATCGACGGGACGGACCAAGGCGCAGCGTGATAAGCATACATGTTTATTTAAACGAATAAACACACGACAAAACAACAAACGAAACGTGAAGTCCAAGGTAGCATACAAACAACATACCTTACACGGAACAAGATCCCACAACTAACAGGTGCCAAAAGGCTGCCTAAGTATGGTCCCCAATCAGAGTGTCACGGTTTCGGCCGAGGCTGCTCCTTCTCCTTGTTCGGGCAGGCTTCGGCGGTCGTCGTCCCCGTAGTACTAGCTACCACCGTTCGATGTTTCATGTTTGTTTGGTTTTGTCTAGTTGTACACCTGTCCCTTGTTAGTGTTTGATTTTGTTTCCTATTTAGTTATCGTGTGTTGGGTCAGGTGTTATGTGTGATTATTGTTGTCAGCTGTTGCCATTGAGGAGTTTCCTCTCTCATATTGTTGTATCTTGAGAGTTCGCACTGCGTGCGCTTTTTTCTTGTTTTCGCACTGTTGTTGCTGTGCGTAATTGTTCGTGCCACCCGGTTGGGTTGGCGACTCATTCCTGTTTGGATTTACTAAAGTCTGTTGACGAACACCCCTGTTCCTGCGCTTGATTCCCTGCACCACATCCACAAGCAGCGTTCTGACAGAATCACACATCACACTATGGAATCAGCAGGAGCAGCCGCGCCAACGGACATTATGGAAGACCGTCTTCGTGGGCAGGAGGACAGGATCAACCAGATCGGTCACGCCCTGGATCAGGTGATGAACACTCTCCACCGATGGGAGACCAGCGGGGTACCCACGCCCCCACCTACCGGACCATCCCCATCGGTCAGTCCTCCTGTCCCCCTTCCGGAACCCAGCGGGATTCGGCTCTCCCTCCCGAGGGCGTACGGCGGCTCCGCTGCCGGGTGTCAAGGGTTCTTGCTGCAAGTGGAGCTCTACCTCGCCACCGTACACCCGGCTCCCTCGGGACACGAGGCGTCTCCGCCCTCATCTCCTGTCTCACCGGCAAGGCGTTGGGTGGGCCAACGCCGAATGGAGGAGAATAGACGCCGCTACTGTTACCTATGCGGAGTTCTCCCGCCGCTTCCGTGCCGTGTTTGACCATCCACCGGAGGGGAAGGCGGCGGGGAGTGTCTGTTCTACCTCCGACAGGGGATGAGGAGCGCACAGGCTTTTGCATTGGAGTTCCGGACTCTAGCGGCAGATGCAGGGTGGAATGAGCGGGCCCTCATAGACCACTTCCGCTGCAGCCTCCGGGAGGACGTCCAGAGAGAGTTGGCGTGCAGGGATACCACGTTGTCGTTTGACCAACTGGTCGACATGGCCATTCGGCTGGACACCCTGCTCGCTACCCGTGGAACGTCCCCGGGTGGGGGTTGCCCATTCCACCTTCCAGCACCTCCGAGCCGAGCCCTATGGAGCTCGGAGGTGCTGGCGCTAGGGAACGGAGGAGTAGGAACCCGAGGGGGGCCGTTCCCTGCACCAACTGTGGCCGTGGAGGACACACCGCGGCTAGGTGTTGGGGAGGGTCCCCTGGTGGAGGTGAGGTCAGGCCAGGCATTGGGGAGTCCTCCCAGGTGAGTAGGCGCCCTACTTACCCAGAGCTTTCTGTCGTTCACCTAACCTTGCCTGTTTGTTTTCCACAGGTTGCACCTCGTTCCCAGCATAAGGCGCTGGTAGATTCAGGCGCAGCTGGGAATTTTATAGATCGCCAGTTCTGTGTAAAGTTAGGGATTCCCCTCCGTCCTGTTGATAAGCCTTTCCCTGTACATGCCCTAGATAGCCGTCCGTTAGGATCTGGGTTGATTAGGGAGGTCACAGCGCCTCTTAAGATGGTGACGCAGGGGGGTCATGAGGAGACGATTCAGCTCTATCTGATTGACTCTCCTGCGTATCCGGTGGTGCTGGGGCTTCCCTGGTTAATTACCCATGACCCTACTATTTCGTGGCGAGAGAAAGCTCTTACAGGGTGGTCTGCTCAGTGTGTGGGGCTGTGTCTGGGTGTTTCCATAGGGGCGACCTCGGTGGAGAGTCCGAATCTAATGCCAGCACTGCAGATTCCCCCTGAGTATGAGGATTTGAAACTTGTGTTCAGTAAGACTAGGGCAGCGCAGCTGCCGCCTCATAGACAGGGGGATTGTGCGATAGATCTCCAGTCAGGAGCAGCCCTCCCGCGGAGCCATGTGTATCCCTTGTCCCAAGAGGAGAGGAAGGCAATGGAAACTTACATCGCCGAGTCTCTGAGACAGGGATACATACGGGCCTCCACTTCACCCGCTTCCTCTAGCTTCTTTTTTGTGAAGAAAAAAGATGGAGGTCTGCGCCCGTGTATTGATTACCGCGGTCTCAATCAGATTACAGTGAAGTACAGCTATCCACTTCCTCTGATTGCGACTATGACGGAGTCATTACACGGTGCTCAGTTCTTCACAAAATTGGATCTTAGGAGCGCATATAACTTGGTGCGCATTAGAGAGGGCGATGAATGGAAGACAGCATTTAGCACGACCTCCGGTCATTACGAGTATCTCGTCATGCCATATGGGTTAATGAATGCTCCCTCAGTCTTCCAATCCTTTGTAGATGAGATTTTCCGGGACATGCAGGGGCAGGGAGTAGTCGTGTACATAGATGATATTCTAGTGTACAGTTCTACCCGAGCTGAGCATGTAGCCCTGGTGCGCCGAGTGTTGAGGAGGCTGTTGGAGCATGACCTATATGTCAAGGCAGAGAAATGTCTGTTCTTTCAGAAGTCGGTCTCCTTTTTGGGTTATCAATTGTCTGCGTCAGGGGTGAAGATGGAGGTTGACCGGGTGTCAGCTGTGCGTAATTGCCAAACCCCAACCACTGTGAAAGAGGTGCAACAGTTCTTGGGCTTTGCGAATTATTACCGGAGGTTTATCCGGGGTTTTGGACAGGTGGCAGCTCCCATTACGTCTCTGTTGAAGGGGGGTCCGGTGCGCTTGCAGTGGTCAGCTGAGGCGGACAGGGCTTTTGGGAGACTGAAGGACCTGTTTACCTCAGCGCCGGTGTTGGCGCATCCGGATCCCGCTTTGCCTTTCCAGGTGGAGGTAGACGCGTCCGAGGCTGGTATTGGGGCCGTTCTCTCACAACGGTCTGGCACACCACCTAAACTCCGCCCCTGTGCTTTTTATTCTAAGAAGCTCAGTCCGGCGGAGCGGAATTATGACGTAGGGGACAGGGAGCTGTTAGCCGTGGTACAGGCCCTAAAGGTGTGGAGGCATTGGCTTGAGGGGGCTCAGCACCCTTTCCTCATTCTAACTGACCACCGTAACCTGGAATACATCCGGGCAGCTAGGAGACTGAATCCTCGCCAGGCCCGCTGGACTATGTTTCTAGCCCGGTTTGTGTTTAAAATCACTTACATCCCTGGGTCCCAGAACGGGAAGGCAGATGCCCTGTCTCGGCGATATGACACGGAGGAGAGGTCCGTTGAGCCCACTCCCATACTACCGAAGTCGTGTCTGGTTGCACCGGTGGTGTGGGAGGTCGATGACGAGATCGAGCGGGCGTTACGCACCGACCCATGTCCTCCCCAGTGTCCTGTGGGTCGGACGTACGTTCCGCTCGAGGTACGCGATCGCCTCATTTATTGGGCTCATACGTCCCCCTCCTCTGGACATCCAGGTATCGGCCGGACAGTTCACTGCCTTAGCACTAAGTACTGGTGGCCAACGTTAGCCAGGGATGTGAGGATTTATGTCTCCTCCTGTTCGGTGTGTGCCCAGTGTAAGGCGCCCAGACATTTGCCCAGGGGTAAGCTACAACCCCTGCCCGTTCCACAACGACCCTGGTCCCACCTCTCGGTGGATTTAATTACAGACCTTCCCCTCTCACAGGGGAATACTACCATCCTGGTCGTTGTGGATCGGTTCTCGAAGGCCTGTCGTCTCCTACCCATGCCGGGTCTACCTACTGCCCTACAGACCGCTGAGGCTCTGTTTACCCATGTCTTCCGGCATTACGGGGTACCCGAGGATATAGTGTCTGATCGAGGCCCCCAGTTCACCTCCAGAGTGTGGAGAGCGTTTATGGAACGGTTGGGGGTTTCGGTGAGCCTTACCTCGGGTTACCACCCGGAGAGTAATGGGCAGGTTGAACGTGTCAACCAGGATGTGGGGAGGTTTCTGAGGTCTTATTGCCAGGGCCGGCCGGAGGAGTGGGCGAGATACGTTCCGTGGGCCGAGATGGCGCAGAACTCTCTCCGCCACTCCTCCACCCAACTAACCCCTTTCCAGTGTGTGTTAGGGTACCAGCCGGTTCTGGCACCTTGGCACGAGAGCCAGATCGAGGCCCCTGCGGTGGATGAGTGGGTGCGGCGCTCGGAGGAGACGTGGAACGCTGCCCACGTTCATCTGCAGCGAACCATCCGTCGGCATAAGACGAGCGCCGATCTCCACCGCAGTGAGGGGCCTGTGTACGCACCTGGAGATCGAGTCTGGCTCTCAACCAGAAACCTGCCCCTCCGCCTGCCCTGCCGGAAGCTGGGTCGGCGGTTTGTGGGGCCATTTAAAGTCCTGAGGAGGTTGAACGAGGTGTGTTACAGGTTAGAACTGCCTATTGATTACAGGAGTATTAACCCCTCGTTTCATGTGTCTCTCCTCAGGCCGGTGGTAGCTGGTCCACTCCAGGATTATGAGATAGAGGAGATTCCTCCGCCCCCGTTGGACATCGAGGGGGCTCCGGCGTACACTGTGAGGTCCATCCTTGATTCGAGACGCCGGATGGGGGGTCTCCAATATCTCGTGGAGTGGGAGGGTACGGCCCGGAGGAGCGGTGCTGGGTGCCGAGGAGGGACATACTAGACCTGTCCCTGCTGACCGAGTTCCATCGGGGTCATCCTACGCGCCCTGCTCCGCGTCGTCCTGGTCGTCCCCGAGGCCGGGATCGGCGCACAGCTGGAGCCGCGCGTCAAGGGGGGGGTACTGTCACGGTTTCGGCCGAGGCTGCTCCTTCTCCTTGTTCGGGCAGGCTTCGGCGGTCGTCGTCCCCGGAGTACTAGCTACCACCGTTCGATGTTTCATGTTTGTTTGGTTTTGTCTAGTTGTACACCTGTCCCTTGTTAGTGTTTGATTTTGTTTCCTATTTAGTTATCGTGTGTTGGGTCAGGTGTTATGTGTGATTATTGTTGTCAGCTGTTGCCATTGAGGAGTTTCCTCTCTCATATTGTTGTATCTTGAGAGTTCGCACTGCGTGCGCTTTTTTCTTGTTTTCGCACTGTTGTTGCTGTGCGTAATTGTTCGTGCCACCCGGTTGGGTTGGCGACTCATTCCTGTTTGGATTTACTAAAGTCTGTTGACGAACACCCCTGTTCCTGCGCTTGATTCCCTGCACCACATCCACAAGCAGCGTTCTGACACAGAGACAACGAGCTACAGCTGCCTCTGATTGGGAACCACCCCGGCCAACATAGATCTACACATTCTAGATCTAAAACATAGAAAACAACCTAGCAAACACAACACAGAAAATACACACCCTGACTCAACAAATACAAGTCCTCAGAGTCAGGGCATGACAGTACCCCCCTCCAAAGGTGCAGACTCTTACCGCGCCACATAAACATAACAGGGTAGGGGCTGGGTGGGCATTCCGCCTCGGAGGCGTATCCGGCTCCGGGCATGACCACCACTTACTCTCCACCTCCCTGTTGCGCCCCTGGTCTGGTCTGGACCTCGGCGCGCTGCTTCCCCTCTCCTTCCTCCCACGACGTACCAAGCCCTGTCTGGACCCTGGTGTGGGAGATTCCGAACCTGGAGAGGGGCTGACGTCTGGGTCTGGACTGGAACCGCTGACTGGAGCTGGACCCGACGATGGTGGATCGAACTGCTCTGGCTCCGGAGTGGAGCCGCTGACCGGAGCTGGATCAGGCACCGGTGGAGCGGACTGCTCTGGCTCCGGAGTGGAGCGGCTGACCGGAGCTGGACTGGACCCCGGTGGAGCGGATTGCTCTGGCTCCGGAGTGGATCAGCTGACCGGAGTAGGACTGGACCCCGGTGGAGCGGATTGCTCTGGCTCCGGAGTGGAGCAGCTGACCGGTGCCGGACCAGGCACCGGTGGAACAGGCACGGGCCGTGCCGGACTGGGCTGACGACACGCACCACTGGCTTGGTGCGGGGAGCAGGAACAGGCCGGGCCGGGCTGGCGACGCGCACCACTGGCTTGGTGCGAGAGACAGGAACAGGCCGGACCGGGCTGGTGACGCGCACCACTGGCTTGGTGCGAGGAACAGGCACCGGGCCGTGCCGGACTGGACACACGCACCACTGGCTTGGTGCGGGAGCAGGAACAGGCCGGACCGGGCTGGCGACACGCACCACTGGCTTGGTGCGGGGAGCAGGAACAGGCTGGGCCGGGCTGGCGACGCGCACCACTGGCTTGGTGCGAGAGACAGGAACAGGCCGGACCGGGCTGGTGACGCGCACCACTGGCTTGGTGCGAGGAACAGGCACGGGCCGTGCCGGACTGGACACACGCACCACTGGCTTGGTGCGGGGAGCAGGAACAGGCCGGACCGGGCTGACGACACGCACCACTGGCTTGGTGCGGGGAGCAGGAACAGGCTGGGCCGGGCTGGCGACGCGCACCACTGGCTTGGTGCGAGGGGCAGGAACAGGCCGGACCGGGCTGGCGACGCGCACCACTGGCTTGGTGCGAGGGACAGGAACAGGCCGGACCGGGCTGGCGACGCGCACCACTGGCTTGGTGCGAGGAACAGGAACAGGCCGGGCCGGGCTGGCGACGCGCACCACTGGTTTGGTGCGAGGGAAGGAACAGGCCGGGCCGGGCTGGCGACGCGCACCACTGGTTTGGTGCGAGGGGCAGGAACAGGCCGGACCGGGCTGGCGACGCGCACCACCGGTTTGGTGCGAGGAGCAGGAACAGGCCGGGCCGGGCTGGCGACGCGCACCACTGGCTTAGTGTGGGGAGCAGGAACGGGTCGGGCCGTACTGGGAACACGCACCACTGGCTTAGTGCGGGGAGCAGGAACGGGCCGGACCGTACTGGGAACACACACCACTGGCTTAGTGCGGGGAGCAGGAACGGGTCGGGCCGTACTGGGAACACGCACCACTGGCTTAGTATGGGGAGCAGGAACGGGCCGGACCGTACTGGGAACACACACCACTGGCCTTGTGCGGGAAGCAGGAATGGGTCGGGCCGTACTGGGAACACGCACCACTGGCTTAGTGCGGGGGATCAGGAACGGGCCGGACCGGACTGGCGACACGCACCACTTGCTTGGTGCGAGGAGCGGGACTGGTCCCCGCACTAAGCCAGTGGTGCGTGGGTTCCCTTATAAACTCCCGCTCCTTCTGCTGCCTAACCAGCTCCTCTCGCCGTGCCTCTACACTCTCCTTCTCCCTTATAGCCTCCTGTAGCACCTCCCTCTGACCAAATAACTCCTGCTCTCTCTGAACCAATAGCCCCCGTAACATGGTGGCCTCCTCTCCTAACCTGCAGAATCACCCTGTCGCTGCCTCCTGCTTCTTCGTCGTCCACACCGTGTGCCCCCCCAAAAATGTTCTTGGGGTTGCCTCTCGGGTCTCCGTCGTCGGCACTGTTGGCGCCGTTTCACCTCTCCTACCTGGGCATCCTCCTTCATCGCCTTCCAGTAGCGGACGGCCTCCTCCTCCGTAATTCTCCCCCAACCGAGGAGGACATCTACTAAAGTAACCTCCTGTTTAATTCCCGGTGTTTGCTCCTGAACACGCTGCTTGGTCCTCGTTTGGTGGGATCTTCTGTCACGATCGTTTATAGACTGGACGGACCAAGGCACAGCGTGATAAGCATACATGTTTATTTAAACGACAAAACAACAAACGAAACGTGAAGTCCAAGGTAACACACAAACATACCATAACTGGAACAAGATCCCACAACTAACAGGTGCCAAAAGGCTGCCTAAGTATGGTCCCCAATCAGAGACAACGAGCTACAGCTGCCTCCGATTGGGAACCACCCCGGCCAACATAGATCTACACATTCTAGAAAACAACATAGCAAACACAACACAGAAAATACACACCCTGACTCAACATATACAAGTCCTCAGAGTCAGGGCGTGACAATATCCTTCATCTACGCATATGGACTGCCCTCTTCAATTCAAACCACAGGTTTTCAAAGGGTTTCAAGTCCGGAGACTGAGATGGCCATTGCAAAATGTTGATTTTTGTGGCCAATTAACAATTAATTTTGATGTGTTCTTGGGGTTATTGTCTTGCTGGAAGATCCACTTGTGGCCAAGTTTCAGCCTCCTGGCAGAGGCAACCCGGTTTTTGCAAAAATGTCCTGGTACTTGGTAAAGTTCATTATGCCGTTGACCTTAACAAGGGCCCCAGGACCAGTGGAAGCAAAATAGCCACATAACATCAACGATCTACCACCATATTTTACAGTAGGTATGGGGTTATTTTCTGCTTATGCATTCTCATTTCGACCCAAACCCACCACTGGTGTGCGTGGCCAAAGATATCTATTTTCATGTCATCTGACCAAAGCACTGGTTCCAATCCAAGTGCCAATGCCGTTTATCAAACTGCAGGTGTTTACATTTGTTTGATGACATGAAAATAGAGCTCTTTGGCCACGCACACCAGTGGAAAGAAAGGGGAGAGCATTGGGCAATTGATCCTTTGCCATCAGAGAGAGAGAGAGAGAGAAAGCCGCAGAGGGCACATGATGGTCCTGGTCCCACATGACAGGATCTGGTTGTTCTATCATCGTCCGCTCTTTCTGAATACCCCTTTTGAACTCTGCCCTTTTGATTTTGATATGCAATGTTTATTTGTTTGTTTCTTGGCTCGTGTTTTGATGCTGACAGCTGAGTTTGCTTGTGGCTGTTGTATTATTTCTCATCTCTCCTCAGACATGGATGACGTGCTTGAATGGAGTGTTTGGATTGGAATGTATGAAGAAGAAGAAAATACAGGAATACATCTGGAGTAAGTCTCTTAGGTTTTCTATTATTGGAGTGGCACTGATCCTTTTCGTAACATTATCAGGTATGTATTACTGATGGTCAGCAGGCACTGGCAGACTCCATTTGTTTTGGTTCAAAACTTGGTCTAATTGTGAGGCAAATCTCTCCTGCCAGAACCAATTACCAGACTTGTGATTGCTGTTGCTAATAAAAAGAGCAATGACTCGGAAAACACCTTTTTAAAACTCTGACTTCACAGGACGAGATGGGCCTCATCGCAAACTGCCGCATTTCCTCCAACACATGCCTGAGCAATGTCTTTCCTCCGCCAGCACATATGGCTAATGACCATTCATGCGCAGCTCCCCTCCACCCACCAAATACCCCCACTGCTCCCCCACCCCCTGCCTGCCAAACACAGCCAAGAGGATATGTCTGACAGACATCAAATCCACAGGCATTTCTCGTCTCTCTCAATGAAAATACACTAGAGGGAAGAGAACTGAGCCTGGGCATTCCATGTCTTTCTTTAAAAAAAAATTTTTTTTTAGAGCAGTTGTTTCCTTTCCTCTTCATGTGATGGCCTCTGCTATCTCTTTCTCTTTTGTTCCTTTGTGCTCTCACTAACGCTCTACTGACCTTGCACTTTCCTTTTTCCCCCAGTGCTGGGTTGGTATTGGAGCTGGACTCACTGCACTGCCTCCTGCCTTTATGCACATAGATCATTTCCTGTGGACCTCTCGGCCCTTTCTCTGTCTGACAGTGCCTCTAATCCCCTTAGCTGCATACTGCAGCTCACTGCAGCTCCAGTGCCGGCCCCATCACTCCGCCCCAACCCCAACCCCTGCCCTAACCCCCTATGCCAGGTATCCACATTGCTCACCAGCTGGAAATAATCCGGCCCAAGCCCCCGTCAACCCAACACTTGGAGAGCAGGAAAAATCTACCCAGTAGGATGTGGTTCTGACATCTGTGTATGTACGTGTGGGTGAAAGATAGAGAAAGAGAGAGAGAGTTACAGTAAAGAGAAACAGGGTCTACACATTCCATTGTACTCTCATCTCTGTTCAGTCCTCTTTGCCTCTTCGGTCATGACATCACTTAGGTTCAACTGAAAAAGTGGATGGATCTGCTGAAGAACATGGAATCCTCCTGTTTACTAGGTGAGCAAGACATGACATCTCCCAGAGAGATATAACTCCTCTCACAGACCATGAACACCACCCCTAAAAAAAAAGTGATCTGATACACACTTGACTAGTATATGTAAACAGTATTACCCGGTAAAGAGACACATGAACTCGGTATAGGCTAATCCACAGTGACATGTTAACACTACAGCAGCTCCCTTCCCTCTCAGTGAGAGAGGGTTTCCCCAGCGTGGGGCGGCAGGGTGCGGTACAATGTCTGATTTACTGCCACCCTAATGTGGAGCATAGCTCAGAGAGAGACTCAAGGGGGGCCTGGGATGCACCCTAACCCTGTTCCCCTTCATCTGAGAGAACACTGACACTGGTCAGCAGTGGCAGAGTTCCCCTACTGTAATGCATTAGGCTGGTGTCAGGTGCCTAGAGCCGACACATGGCCATTCTGGGTCAGCTTGTTTGTTAACTTTGGGTAGTTGATCAATGAAATAAGGACGTTGGGCCTCTGAACGCTGACAGACGGCAAGGTCATGTGTTTGTTTGCGTATGAAATGCAACAATGAATTATCGAAGAACACATGCAGGATCTTAATTTGAGCCAGTTTGCTACAGCAGGAAAATAATCCTGCAGCAACAGGAAATGTTAATTATTATGTGGATTATAATTAATTAATTTTTTTGGTAGGAGTTGATAAATTTTTCGTTAGGGCAAATCAAGTCTGACATTTTAAAGTGGAAATTGCAAACTTTAGAAGCCTTTTTAAACCTTGAATAAACTACAAGTTTGCATTTCCTGCTGTGCAGGAAAATTCTCAGCAACAAAAGAGTGGTCAAATTAAGATCCTACATCTGTATTAATGTTTTAATGTAAACCTTGTACTTTTTTCTAATAGCATCCACAATAATGTACACAGAGAGATTCAATAGAGGCTTTGATTTGGCCTATGCTGTAAACATTTATACTGCCAATTAAAACCATATTTCATTTCACACACGATTTGTTTATGGTGGGTAATGCTGGAGTCACACACCAAGCCATGCAATCTCCCCCGTCTCTTCATCCATCTGCTGTGACAGCTAGACTCAGCATAGCACAAAGACGGACCAAATATTTACTCTCCTTATTGTTCCTTGTGGTGGCCTCCTCCTCCTCTCCTCTGACTGTCTCTCAGCAGGAGGGAATAGGTTCATTTCAGGAATCATGAACAAACGCTATTTGGCAAGAGTGCTTGCTTGACTACTTTCCTTGTGTTTTTATTCACTTTATGTCATAACACCTCTTATTACTGTACTTCCAGTTCAATGGTGTTTATGTTAAAACTGTGTATTGCTGTGGTTATCCAGTTCAGAATATTCATACATTCATACATAGATCTCACTATGTTTGAGATAGTTGGCATAATAGAAGAAAGCAGCTTAACTTCGGGGAGAAATGTTATTGCGTAATAATTATTCTCCAGTTTCCAAGTATTGCAGAAATGCTACTTGGAAGAGTTGTGACATGTATCCCAAAAGAGATAGATTTGATAGAAAAACCCAGACTGTTGGTAGGGACGCATAAAAAAGTTAATCTCCATGGCAACTAGTTCTGTGTAGCTCAGTTGGTAGACCATGGCGCTTGCAACGCCAGGGTTGTGGGTTCGATTCCCACGGGGAGCCAGTATGAAAATGTATGCACTCACTAACTGTAAGTCGCTCTGGATAAGAGCGTCTGCTAAATAAATAAATAAAAAATACAAACTAAACACTTCAAGATGGCCATTCAGTAAGGAGAATTCATAATCACATGACCTGACATGACCACCTCTCCTCAAAGACCCTCATCCTGAAGAGCCTGCTCTGAAGCTGGGCACTCAATAAAATGACATCAGAGGACATTACTGCCACCAAATATTGCAGCGAACACAGGAACTCCACAGACTATTCTGGCATTTTCAGATGTGTTAATTGCTCGAGAAACATTTACATTAACCCTATTCTAAAATGCCTGCACTCAATTCTGGACTCAACTCAAGTCATATGTAGAAGAACTTGGTTTCTATTATTTCTTTGCGATTGCATCAATGATTGTGAAGAGTGCAATGGGATCATTAAATGCCAGGAAGAATTATACTGGTGGGACCATGCTGAACAAAACAAACAGAGATCTCATCTACTTCTGAGCAAAACATAACACTTCAACTCCATAACACTTTTTCTTCTAAAGAGTTTCCTTTCAAGTGTTTGTGCACTTCACTGGAATAAAGGATAAGGCCTCATTTCATAGGGAGTTCACGAAATCATTTTAATCGAATAAATATTTCCCAATAATATACTCTCCTCTGCAAAGACTTCAATAAATCAGAATTTTGTCTCGCCCATTTCCTCTTTTCATTCCTAACAGCAATTGAAGGACAGCCAGCCACAGGGGGGTTCGTTTCCCTGTGACCCAGAGTCATAGCATTTAATGTTGGCTTGAGATGTAGCCTAGTGGTCAACTCACCTCACAACAAAGAGGCTTTATTGGAGTCACCTCCCTGCAGGGAGTTTCTCCTTTTATAGTGGGAGAGCTAAGATTAGCTGGTCTGGCCACTGTCCTTTTGTCCTGTTGCAGTTACAAGGTGAGTGCTGCTCTGCTAACCTAACCCTAACCCAACAGGCTCTGAGGGGTCAGTCCTACCCAGCAGGGTGGCACAGTTGCAGGCCAACACATTCCTCCTAGTTGGGTTCTATAGGCTGGGGTTGTGGCTGAGAGTAACCATCTCTGGTTACTGATCAAAGCCAGGTCTGGTCCCCAGCCAGGCCTGTCCATGGCACACAGCAGGAGAAAGGCAGCAGGGTCACACTGAGGCGCTCAGAAAAGCCCAGGTGTGCTTGAGTTTGTCAGCTGATTATAGATTTATTTGAAAGAAACACAGCGTGTGTGTGTATATGTCAGGGTTTGTGTGTTTGCGTCAGGGTTTGTGTGTTTGTGTGTGTATGTATGTATGTATGTATGTATGTGTGTGTGTGTGTGTCTGTGAGAGAGTGAGAGAGAGAGCGAGAGAGAGAGTCTGCCAGACAGTGGAACAAGCAACAGATCAGAGACTCCTTGACATTTTGGTCAATGGCATTAAGAAAAGCCTTCACTTAAGCCCCGTTTATACCTGGTTCTAACTTGAGTCCTTTGTCCTAATCTTGTCCACATTCTGATTGTACCCACATTTGTAGACAGGGGTAAACAATCAAAAGACACATTGTGATCTGATTGTAATCAGATTATCCTGCCCACCTCCGGAGGTAGTCAGACATGCATTGTGTTTGGATATCTTACAAGTGTAGACAAATCTGGACAGAGAAACCATTTAAATTATAATTATTTCGCTCTCTAAAATCATTGAATGATTATATCAATATGTGTTTTACAATAAATAAATATTATTTTGAAAAAATTGCTGTGATATAATATACATAAAGGAGGTCACAATGCAGACACAGTGGATGGTTAACCGACACATTTTAATACCATGTAGAAAATGTGGGCACAATCAGAATGTAGACAAGATCAGGACAAAGGATTCATGTTAGCACCAAGTATAAACGGGGCTAGAATTTCAGACTCTCTCTGGCAGCGCTTGACTGCACTGTTACATCATGCACGGTGAATTAGTGACTTATTATTACTTGGAAGGGAGGTGACCCGGTGTTAGAGTCAGACAGACAGCCACATTCAGCCCTGAAATGTAGCTGTAGCCTCTGTGGTTAACTCTGATCACAGAAGGTCACATCAAGGCCATCCCACATACACAATGAAACACTGAAGTACCCACATGTGGTATTCAGAAGTAACAACAGGTGTTTTAACTATATCTCTTCCAGACTGAACAGCGGTCATGTGCTTGTGAGGGTGGTTACAAGCACAAGCATCTCAAAGATGCCATTTTTTTTTGGGGGGCGTCTTTGAACAGAGCCCCAGCCCAAGGCCAGATACAGCCAGTCAGGATGGCTGCTGAAGGCCCATCCCCTCTGCAGCTCTGTTCTGTGGGGAGGATGCCCAAACCACACCAGAGCTCTGTTTTCTATCAGTCACTTTGAATTACCTCTCTCATCATCACCAGGCCAGGGGCTGGGGGCTGTGGGCTGGGGGCTGTGTGTCCATCCACGGGGCCTGGAAAAACTCAGCAGACCCTTGGTGTTTGGGCACAGAGGCTGGGGTGACCTAATGATCAGATGGAGAGCCAGCGGGGCTGAATAGTTCCACGGCAATAGTTCTAGCCTCCTGTGGTAGCACACAGATACTGGCAAACCTATAATCAACATGAACAGCCATAACACTATCAGATCAGTTGTTATACTCAAATGTTCCATTGGATGTGCTAGCTAGGTTGGCTAAAACTGTAAATTCCCCTAGGTTGACCCTTCCCACCGCCTGCAACCACAGGGCTATGCAAAGGGTGGTGCGGTCAGCCCAACGCATCATTGGGGGCACACTGCCTGCCTTTCAGGACATCTACAGCACCCAGTGTCACAGGAAGGCCAAGAATATCATCAAGGACCTCAGCCACTCAAGCCACGGCCTGTTCATCCCGCTACCAGGCGGAGACAATACAGGTGCATTAAAGCTGGGACCGAGAACGCTGTTTATCAGTCTCTATCTCCAGGCCATCACACTGTTAAACAGTCATCACTAGCCAGCCTCTTCCCAGTACTCTGCCCTACATCCTAGAGACTGCTGTCCAATGTACATAGTCATTAAACACTGGTCACTTTAATAATGTTTACATACTATTTTACCCACTTAATATGTATAAACTGTATTCTAGTCATGGCCTTAAGAAAGTATTCATAACCTAAGACTTATTCCATATTTTGTTGTGTTACAGCCTGAATTCAAAATGGACTAAATATATATTTATTCTCACCCAGCTACACACAATACCCCATAATGACAAGGTGAAAACATGTTTTTAGAAATGTTTGCTAATTGATTGAAAATGAAATACAGAAAGTACATAACTATTCACACTTCTGAGTCAATACCTTGTAGAAGCACCTTTGGCTGTGATTACAGCTTTGAGTCGTCTTGGGTATGTCTGTATAAACTTGACACATCTGGATTTGGGGATTTCTCAAGCTCTGTTAAGTTACATGGGGAGTGGCAGGGAACAGCAATCTTTAAGTCTTTCGACAGATTTTCAATGGGATTCAAGTCTGAGCTTTGGCTGGGCCACTCAAGGACATTTTAGTTCTGAAGTCATTCCTTACCAGTCTCCCAGTCCCTGCCGCTGAAAAGCATCCCCATAGCATGATGCTGCCACCACCATGCTTCACAGTAGGGATGGGGTTAGATGGATGATGAGCTATGCCTGGTGTTCTCCAGAAATAGCACTTTGCAGAGTTACATTTTTGTCTCATCAGACCACAGAATATTTTGCCTTATGCTCTCAGAGTCTTTCATGTGCCTTTTTGCAAACTCCAGGCTTGCTGTCATGTGCCTTTTTCTCAAGAGTAGCTTCCATCTGGTCACTCTCCCACAAAGCCCAGATTGGTGAAGTGCTGTAGAGACTCTTTTCCTTCTGGCAGGTTCTCCCATCTCAGCCAAGGAACTCTGTAGTGCTGTCAGAGTGGTCATTGGGTTCTTGGTCACCTCCCTAACCAAGGTCCTTGCCCGGTTGCTCAGTTTGGTCTGACAGGCAGCTCTAGGCAGAGTCTGGGTAGTTCCATACTTCCAATTTTAAACATAAATTAACAAAACACATAAGGCATCCGTGTCCTTGGCCTTGCTAACGTTAAGCTGTCATTACTTGAAGTTGAAGAATTTACGGTTCATCTTCAGTTAAAGCTGGTTTTCATAGTTTCTGGAATCCAGCCTTGCTCTCCTGGGGCTGAAAACAAGTCCTGCAATGCTGAACAGCCTTTCACATGCAGCTGATGCAGGTAAGGGTGTGTTTAGCCTCAGAGACAGCTTACAGACTGCCGGGAAGGACTTAAGCAACTCCATATGATCAGCTGAACAGGCCAGGTATCTGTCCAGCTGTTTGGAGCTTTCTTGTGCTTGAGACATCTTCATGGCAGAGAAGAAGTCCTCCTCATCTGATGAACTGGTGCCATCACCTAGCTGCAGCAAGGGTTCTTCCAGGTGGACCTTGATGTAGTCCATTCCTGAAATACAAGGTAGATGACAATAGAAATCATGCCGTTATGAGCCTACATTAATCCATCTCCATCCCCCATCTATATAAACCAATCAACAGGGCTAAGTAGGCTACCCATTGGACTGAACCACAAAGTCAGGACTGTAGTTTAAATGGGTGGTTCTCAAATCTATGAAGTGTCAAAATGTACACTATACACAGTTGTTTATGAATAATAAAATACTGTTAATTAACCACGTTTTCTTACCCATTCTGATGGTGGCGTCATCCTTTGTCCACGTTGTTTTGAATTTGGGGAGAAGGATTGCAGCTGCGATCAGCTCAGGGTTGTGAAACATGTGGCTGAAGCGCTTCTTCAGTCCCAGTTGTAGCGCATCCACCAGAGGCTTACAGTACTTCAAGGACAATTTGATTCGGTCAAGTTTTGTGATCAGCAGGTTGATAGTTGGAAGTAGCCACCCCATCTGGTCATTGGTTTCAGCCTGCAGGATGTTGATGGCCTTTGCGACTGGGCTCATGGTGGCAGCATACTCTGTGAGGAAGGCGAGTTCAGCTGAATTGAACCTATGAAAAAAAATATATATAATATATAAATATATATATATATATATATAATACTGTTTCCTAACCCTATACAAAGGGGACCACTAACCATTTCACCTGATTTAACTACAGTAATCAATAATACAATACATAATCCTTACTTACATTGGAACCTCGAAGTCTGTGCAGAGAACTCTGACGGTCGCCTCTCCTTTGTCTTTGACGATCCTCAGGTGTCTTTCTACAGCCATGAACTAGGAGTTCCACTTTGTAGCATTTGGGCGCAACAGCTGGAGGTCGCAAGCATTTTCAACCGTTTCGGCTGCAAGTGTGGATCTTCCGCATTTGTTACAAAGTGCTTGGCACTTGCCAAATGTTGAACGGGACACTTTTTTGTAAGCCTCACTGGATGTTGCTTTCAGGGCATCGACTGTAGATACTAAGTTGAGTAGGTGGCAAGCACAGCACTGGTGCTTCGGCAGCTGGTACTCAAAACCCTCATCTTCATTCAGGATCATTGCCACATCAACAAACTCCACTTCTTCACTCTCCTCTTGTTCCTCTTCACCATCTTCCTGTCCTGGCTGAGCTGCTTCACCACCCATTGCTTCCACTGCCTTGTTGTTTTCATCTTCTCCAAAAACTTGGAAAACTTTCAAGAAGTTAGAGCTGTTGTCTGTTGTTGTTCTCACAATCTTACCCCGGATTTCAAACTCAGAATGGATGTCATTTAGGGCACCTGCCAACACATCAAAGGTGTGCGATCCTCTCTACCGTTTACAGGCCAGGGCTGCAGAGCATCTGTTGAGACTGTCAGGGTCTATCCAGTGGGCTGTAACACCAATGAAGCTCCGCCTTCTTGCAGACCAGCAGTCGGTGGTGGTGGCGATGTGGTCAACTCCTCTCATGGCCTCAGTCACCTTCTTCTTCATTTCCGTGGAGGCTTCATCAATCCTGGAGCGCAGTGTGGGCCTTGATAAGATCTTTGAGTTAGGCTGCAGATCCTGGACACACTCTCTGAACGGTTCTTGTTCTACAACAGCGAATGGTTGGAGACCTTGGACCACATACTTCACCACAGCTTTGTAAATGGATTTTTGAGACACTGTCTTCAGTAATGTGCTCTGCTTGATGGTGGAGGGAGTCTTATGGGCATGTTTTCTCTTCAGTGTGTTTGGCGTCAGTTCTCCATACTTCTTAAGATGGTGTACATGCTTTCTCTGAAATAAGAAGAAAAGGAAAAAGAAAGACAGTTACTTAGCTACATAACTACCATCACCAAATACTTAAGGTATAGGATCCTAATTTTAAAGCTATAAACAACATTAGTTAAGTGAGAGTTTGTGACCACCATTTAATATTACAATGACAAAAAACTATGTTAATTGATCTAGCGAGTAGGTTACGTCAATAACTTAACTCTACAGTAATTAGCTAGGTAAGAACAACTTAATCAACTAACACAAGGAATAAAATGGCTAGCTAACACCCGAAAGCTAACATTAGTTAGCTAGCTAGCTTGACCAAGTATTTAGAGAAAAGGTATTTGGCTAGACTAACGTTAGCTGACTAAAATGTGCCCAGATTCGGAAACTACTGGCTAGTTAGCTCGTGTCCGTTTAGTTAGAGTGCGTTAGCTAACAAAGCTTCCGAATCTGGGCACATTTTAGCCAGCTAAAGTAGGTAGCTACTAGCTAGTGAACTATTTAGGTATATAGGATTAGCTAGCATCAACTAACACTGCTTGTTGCATTAGCAAATGTGGGCTAGCTAGGTTAGCTAATGTTAGCTAGCATGTTAATTAGCATGCTAACGTTATTCTGGCTAGCAAGCTAACAGTAGGCTTACCTCAATGTGTTTTTTTAGGTTCGAAGGCGAGTTCTTGAACGCTAGTATTTCCTGAACTTTTGGTAAACATAACAGACATTTCATCCGGTAGGATGAATCCTTCATTACGAGAAAATAAAACATGTATTTTAGATACAGCCAAGGGTGTTCGTCCTCATCAGGAGGTGGTGGTAGAGCGATGTCGGACATGATTGTGCGATTTCGTACACGCTTGGGCAAAGTGCTACCGAGTGGATGACTGTTTTGCAAGTGACAGGCTCCAAGTGGTTGGGGTTTGCACTTTAGGACCCTTGGATTTGCCGAAACTGATGAGGATTGGATCAACTCTGCATGTCGTCGCCTGCTGCATTGCAAAACAAGTTCACCCAGTGAGTGTGCCGACTCGCTAATGTTGCTTGCATCTTTTTTCCAACATGATTCATTTTCAATCAAACCGGTGCGACTGGCACCTACTGTACTACCATACCCAGTTCAAAGGCACTTCAATCTTTTGTCTTGCCCATTCACCCTCTGAATGGCACATGTAGTGTATGAAGAATTATGACTTTGCTAATGTTTTCAAGTGGAACCTGAGAGGATGTTTATTCAGTTTTAGAGGGATCCGTTTTAGAGGGACACCCCATAGAACAGAGGAAGTCTTTTGGGTGGAGACAGGTGATTGGTCAGTATGGGAAACCACCCATATCCTGGTAAAGATTATAAGTACTGGGTTGAGAGAAAGAAGATCAGAACAGACATATTATTTTGGGACACTGTTCTCCAGATGCTGCAGACGTCTGTAAACTTATGCTGAAATCTTGTGATATAAATACAACTTATAATCAAAGTACAGTATAAGCGGACTCCTTGGTTTCACAGCATAATTGGCAACGTTAACTCGACACTACAAATTGGCGACGAGTGATTGGGGCGATCTGCGTCTCTCCAGTGTTACTTTCATGAGCAGCGAAGTGACTCCCGCACAAGACGCCGGCTCATAAGGTGAGATTTCTCACGGTCTTGTGTGCGGTTTGGTTCGTTTGGTTATGGGTGTGTGCGCTGGGGAGATGTACCGTGTAAAGGACTTGTGTGTGCTGATGTTGCTGTTATTGTTGTGGAATAGGGGTCTTTTCTAACAATTCTAAATTTGTTTGAGCTGGTAAACAACGCAAAAAGGGGGGAGTGTCTATAGGGATATTTTTGCTTGATTAAAAGTTCAAGAAGAATAGATTGAGAGGAATAAGGCCAAGGAATATGTGTACAACTTAGAACCGCTGCGAATCTACGGTAGACCTCTTAATGAGGCGATCTCTAGGATGGGCCAAAAATCCTTATAACACGTTAGGTGAAGTTAGGTGAGTCCAGGGGGCTTGAGGCTGTGGTATATATTTGATTGTATGTTACCTCTCAGCATGTGGTTGACGAATCATTTGTTTGATGTAACCGCTCATTGGATTTCCGGCGGACCTCGTGGTAGCAAAAATTTAGGAACAAAGGAATTTTACGACGCGGCGGAGGTAAAAATGCTAAATGCTACATGCTAAATGCTTCATGCTACATGCTAAATTATACATGCTACATGCTAAATGATGCGTGCTGCGTGCTGCATTTTTACCTTGGGGGTCCATTGGAATGGATCGAGCCTCCAGAACTGTGTTTAGGATAGTGTGGGATTTGTGTCCTATGGTTTGTGAGCTTGTTAAGTGTTATTGTTTGTCTATGAGGGGTAAAAGAGAGGAGGTATAGCGGGACTGTTAACTTTCTGTTGTCTGGCGTGGAGAGAGCTGGGAGAGAGCTCCTTCCACTGTGAAATCGTAGTGATGAATGTACTGCGCATGCGCGTGATTTTATGTCTCTAGAGTTACGTAGGGGTAAATATGCCACTCCTCTGCTACACTCCTCTGCGGGGAGATACAGACAACGAAGAAATAGTATTTTAGAGGCTAATGGTGTATTCTGGTTGTTACATCGGCTGTTGTTTGAAGATGAAACTGTTTTCTTGAGACCTATTGAATTGATAAACTAGAGAAGAACAGCGCCGGAGAAGATGGCTGCCGTTTGACAGCCCTCTAACCAATTGTACTATTATGTGTGTTTTTCCGCGTTATTTGTAATTTATTTTGTACATAATGTTTCTGCCATCGTCTCTTATAACCAAAAAGAGCTTCTGGATATCAGGACAGCGATTACTCACCTCGTATTGGACGAAGATTTTTTCTTCAACGAGGCGGCCGCGAAGGATATCATACAGACACCCGACAAGGCCCAAATCCCCGTCATTCGGCGCGTGAGGAAGAGATGGAGATATCGTGGATGTAGATCGGGGTGCCTTGTAAGGATCCGGCGGCGGGCGAGTAAACTGCCTCTTCCATCAATCCTATTAGCCAACGTTCAATCATTTGAAAATAAATTGGATGACTTAAGATTACGGTTATCCTACCAACGGGACATTAAAAACTGTAATATCTTATGTTTCACAGAGTCGTGGCTGAACGACGACATGGACATCATACAGCTAGCGGGCTATACGCTACATCGGCAGGATAGAACGGCTGACTCCGGTAAGACAAGGGGTGGCGGTCTGTGTATATTTGTAAACAACAGCTGGTGCACAAAATCAAATACTAAGGAAGTCTCGAGGTTTTGCTCGCCTGAGGTAGAGTATCTTATGATAAGCTGTAGACCACACTATTTACCAAGAGAGTTTTCATCTATATTTTTTCATAGCTGTCTATTTACCACCACAAACCAATGCTGGCATTAAGATTGCACTGAATGAGTTGTACAAGGCCATTAATCAACAGAAACGCTCATCCAGATGCAGCGCTCCTAGTGGCGGGGACTTTAATGCAGGGAAACTTAAATCCGTTCTACCTAATTTCTACCAGCATGTTAAATGTGCAACCAGAGGAAAAAAAACTCTAGACCACCTTTACTCCACACACAGAGACGCATACAAAGCTCTCCCTCGCCCTCCATTTGGCAAATATGACCATAACTCTATCCTCCTGATTCCTGCTTATAAGCAAAAACTAAAGCAGGAAGCACCAGTACTTCGGTTAATAAAAAAGTGGTCAGATGACGCAGATGCTAAGCTACAGGACTGTTTTGCTAGCACAGACTGGAACATGTTCCGGGATTCTTCAGACAGCATTGAGGAGTACACCACATCAGTCACTGGCTTCATCAATAAGTGCATCGATGATGTCGTCCCCACAGTGACCGTACGTACATACCCCAACCAGAAGCCATGGATTACAGGAAACATCCGCACTGAGCTAAAGGGTAGAGCTGCCGCTTTCAAGGAACGGGACTCTAACCCGGACACTTATAAGAAATCCCGCTATGACCTCCGACGAACCATCAAACAGGCAAAGAGTCAATACAAATCAAATCAAATCAAATTTTATTGGTCACATGCGCCGAATACAACAGGTGCAGACATTACAGTGAAATGCTTACTTACAGCCCTTAACCAACAGTGCATTTATTTTAAACAAAAAAAGTAAGAATAAAACAACAACAAAAAAAGTGTTGAGAAAAAAAAGAGCAGAAGTAAAATAAAGTGACAGTAGGGAGGCTATATATACAGGGGGTACCGTTGCAGAGTCAATGTGCGGGGGGCACCGACTAGTTGAGGTAGTTGAGGTAATATGTACAGTGGGGAAAAAAAGTATTTAGTCAGCCACCAATTGTGCAAGTTCTCCCACTTAAAAAGATGAGAGAGGCCTGTAATTTTCATCATAGGTACACGTCAACTATGACAGACAAAATGAGAAAAAAATATCCAGAAAATCACATTGTAGGATTTTTAATAAATGTATTTGCAAATTATGGTGGAAAATAAGTATTTGGTCACCTACAAACAAGCAAGATTTCTGGCTCTCACAGACCTGTAACTGCTTCTTTAAGAGGCTCCTCTGTCCTCCACTCGTTACCTGTATTAATGGCACCTGTTTGAACTTGTTATCAGTATAAAAGACACCTGTCCACAACCTCAAACAGTCACACTCCAAACTCCACTATGGCCAAGACCAAAGAGCTGTCAAAAGACACCAGAAACAAAATTGTAGACCTGCACCAGGCTGGGAAGACTGAATCTGCAATAGGTAAGCAGCTTGGTTTGAAGAAATCAACTGTGGGAGCAATTATTAGGAAATTGAAGACATACAAGACCACTGATAATCTCCCTCGATCTGGGGCTCCACGCAAGATCTCACCCCGTGGGGTCAAAATGATCACAAGAACGGTGAGCAAAAAATCCCAGAACCACACGGGGGGACCTAGTGAATGACCTGCAGAGAGCTGGGACCAAAGTAACAAAGCCTACCATCAGTAACACACTACGCCGCCAGGGACTCAAATCCTGCAGTGACAGACGTGTCCCCCCTGCATTAAGCCAGTACATGTCCAGGCCCGTCTGAAGTTTGCTAGAGTGCATTTGGATGATCCAGAAGAGGATTGGGAGAATGTCATATGGTCAGATGAAACCAAAATAGAACTTTTTTGGTAAAAACTCAACTCGTCGTGTTTGGAGGACAAAGAATGCTGAGTTGCATCCAAAGAACACCATACCTACTGTGAAGCATGGGGGTGGAAACATCATGCTTTGGGGCTGTTTTTCTGCAAAGGGACCAGGACGACTGATCTGTGTAAAGGAAAGAATGAATGGGGCCATGTATCGTGAGATTTTGAGTGAAAACCTCCTTCCATCAGCAAGGGCATTGAAGATGAAACGTGGCTGGGTCTTTCAGCATGACAATGATCCCAAACACACCGCCCGGGCAACGAAGGAGTGGCTTCGTAAGAAGCATTTCAAGGTCCTGGAGTGGCCTAGCCAGTCTCCAGATCTCAACCCCATAGAAAATCTTTGGAGAGTTGAAAGTCCGTGTTGCCCAGCGACAGCCCCAAAACATCACTGCTCTAGAGGAGATCTGCATGGAGGAATGGGCCAAAATACCAGCAACAGTGTGTGAAAACCTTGTGAAGACTTACAGAAAACGTTTGACCTGTGTCATTGCCAACAAAGGGTATATAACAAAGTATTGAGAAACTTTTGTTATTGACCAAATACTTATTTTCCACCATAATTTGCAAATAAATTCATTAAAAATCCTACAATGTGATTTTCTGGATTTTTTTCCCTCATTTTGTCTGGCATAGTTGACGTGTACCTATGATGAAAATTACAGGCCTCTCTAATCTTTTTAAGTGGGAGAACTTGCACAATTGGTGGCTGACTAAATACTTTTTTCCCCCACTGTACATGTGGGTAGAGTTAAAGTGACTATGCATAAATAATTAACAGAGTAGCAGCAGCGTAAAAAGGATGGGGTGGGGGGGCAGTGCAAATAGTCCGGGTAGCCATGATTAGCTGTTCAGGAGTCTTATGGCTTGGGGGTAGAAGCTGTTGAGAAGTCTTTTGGACCTAGACTTGGCACTCCGGTACCGCTTGCCATGCGGTAGCAGAGAGAACAGTCTATGACTAGGGTGGCTGGAGTCTTTGACAATTTTGAGGGCCTTCCGCTGACACCGCCTGGTATAGAGGTCCTGGATGGCAGGAAGCTTGGCCCCAGTGATGTACTGGGCCGTACGCACTACCCTCTGTAGTGCCTTGCGGTCGGAGGCCAAGCAGTTGCCATACCAGGCGGTGATGCAACCAGTCAGGATGCTCTCGATGGTGCAGCTGTATAATTTTTTGAGGATCTGAGGACCCATGCCAAATCTTTTTAGTCTCCTGAGGGGGAATAGGCTTTGTCGTGCCCTCTTCACGAGTGTCTTGGTGATGTGGACACCAAGGAACTTGAAGCTCTCAACCTGTTCCACTACAGCCCCGTCGATGAGAATGGGGGCGTGCTCAGTCCTCTTTTTTTTCCTGTAGTCCACAATCATCTCCTTTGTCTTGGTCACGTTGAGGGAGAGGTTGTTGTCCTGGCACCACACGGCCAGATCTCTGACCTCCTCCCTATAGGCTGTCTCATCGTTGTCGGTGATCAGGCCTACCACTGTTGTGTCGTCGGCAAACTTAATGATGGTGTTGGAGTCGTGCCTGGCCATGCAGTCATGGGTGAACAGAGAGTACAGGAGGGGACTGAGCACGCACCCCTGAGGGGCCCCGTGTTGAGGATCAGTGTGGCAGATGAGTTGTTACCTACCCTTACCACCTGGGGGCAGGCCCGTCAGGAAGTCCAGGATCCAGTTGCAGAGGGAGGTGTTTAGTCCCAGGATCCTTAGCTTAGTGATGAGCTTAGAGGGCACTATGGTGTTGAATGCTGAGCTGTAGTCAATGAAAAGCATTCTCACGTAGGTGTTCCTCTTGTCCAGGTGGGAAAGGGCAGTGTGGAGTGCGATAGAGATTGCATCATCTGTGGATCTGTTGGGGCGGTATGCAAATTGGAGTGGGTCTAGGGTTTCTGGGATAATGCTGTTGATGTGAGCCATGACCAGCCTTTCAAAGCACTTCATGGCTACAGACGTCAGTGCTACGGGTCTGTAGTCATTTAGGCAGGTTATCTTAGAGTCCTTGGGCACGGGACTATGGTGGTCTGCTTGAAACATGTTGGTATTACAGACTCAGTCAGGGACATGTTGAAAATGTCAGTGAAGACACTTGCCAGTTGGTCAGCACATGCTCGGAGTACACGTCCTGGTAATCCGTCTGGCCCTGCGGCCTTGTGAATGTTGACCTGCTTAAAAGTCTTACTCACATCGGCTACGGAGAGCGTGATCACATAGTCATCCGGAACAGCTGGTGCTCTCATGCATGCTTCAGTGTTGCTTGCCTCGAAGCGAGCATAGAAGTGGTTTAGCTCGTCTGGTAGGCTTGTGTCACTGGGCAGCTCGCGGCTGTGCTTCCCTTTGTAGTCTGTAATAGTTTTCAAGCCCTGCCACATCCGACGAGCGTCAGAGCCAGTGTAGTATGATTCAATCTTAGACCTGTATTGACTCTTTGCCTGTTTGATGGTTCGTCGGAGGTCATAGCGGGATTTCTTATAAGCGTCCGGGTTAGAGTCCCGTTCCTTGAAAGCGGCAGCTCTACCCTTTAGCTCAGTGCGGATGTTTCCTGTAATCCATGGCTTCTGGTTGGGGTATGTACGTACGGTCACTGTGGGGACGACATCATCGATGCACTTATTGATGAAACCAGTGACTGATGTGGTGTACTCCTCAATGCTGTCTGAAGAATCCCGGAACATGTTCCAGTCTGTGCTAGCAAAACAGTCCTGTAGCTTAGCATCTGCGTCATCTGACCACTTCCTTATTAACCGAGTCACTGGTGCTTCCTGCTTTAGTTTTTGCTTATAAGCAGGAATCAGGAAGATAGAGTTATGGTCAGATTTGCCAAATGGAGGGCGAGGGAGAGCTTTGTATGCGTCTCTGTGTGTGGAGTAAAGGTGGTCTAGAGTTTTTTTTCCCTCTGGTTGCACATTTAACATGCTGGTAGAAATTAGGTAGAACGGATTTAAGTTTCCCTGCATTAAAGTCCCCGGCCACTAGGAGCGCTGCATCTGGATGAGCGTTTCCTGTTGATTAATGGCCTTGTACAACTCATTCAGTGCAATCTTAATGCCAGCATTGGTTTGTGGTGGTAAATAGACAGCTATGAAAAATATAGATGAAAACTCTCTTGGTAAATAGTGTGGTCTACAGCTTATCATAAGATACTCTACCTCAGGTGAGCAAAACCTCGAGACTTCCTTAGTATTTGATTTTGTGCACCAGCTGTTGTTTACAAATATACACAGACCGCCACCCCTTGTCTTACCAGAGTCAGCCCGTTCTGTCCTGCCGATGTAGCGTATAGCCTGCTAGCTGAATGTTATCATTGTTGTCGTTCAGCCACGACTCCGTGAAACATAAGATATTACAGTTTTTAATGTCCCGTTGGTAGGATAACCGTAATCTTAAATCGTCCACTTTATTTTCAAAAGATTGAACGTTGGCTAATAGGATTGATGGAAGAGGCAGTTTACTCCTCGCCGTCGGATCTTACAAGGCACCCCGATCTACGTCCGCGATATCTCCGTCTCTTCCTCACGCGAATGACGGGGATTTGGGCCTTGTCGGGTGTCTGTATGATATCCTTTGCGGCCGCCTCGTTGAAGAAAAAATCTTCGTCCAATACGAGGTGAGTAATCGCTGTCCTGATATCCAGAAGCTCTTTTTGGTTATAAGAGACGATGGCAGAAACATTATGTACAAAATAAATTACAAATAACGCGGAAAAACACACATAATAGTACAATTGGTTAGAGGGCTGTAAAACAGCAGCCATCTTCTCCGGCGCTGTTTACACAAAGCAGGTCAACATTCACAGGACCAAGATTGAATCGTACTACACTGGCTCTGACGCTCGTCGGATGTGGCAGGGCTTGAAAACTATTACAGACTACAAAGGGAAGCACAGCCGCGAGCTGCCCAGTGACACAAGCCTACCAGACGAGCTAAACCACTTCTATGCTCGCTTCAAGGCAAGCAACACTGAAGCATGCATGAGAGCACCAGCTGTTCCGGATGACTATGTGATCACGCTCTCCGTAGCCGATGTGAGTAAGACTTTTAAGCAGGTCAACATTCACAAGGCCGCAGGGCCAGACGGATTACCAGGACGTGTACTCCGAGCATATGCTGACCAACTGGCAAATGTCTTCACTGACATTTTCAACATGTCCCTGACTGAGTCTGTAATACCAACATGTTTCAAGCAGACCACCATAGTCCCCGTGCCCAAGGACTCTAAGATAACCTGCCTAAATGACTACCGACCCGTAGCACTGACGTCTGTAGCCATGAAGTGCTTTGAAAGGCTGGTCATGGCTCACATCAACAGCATTATCCCAGAAACCCTAGACCCACTCCAATTTGCATACCGCCCCAACAGATCCACAGATGATGCAATCTCTATTGCACTCCACACCGCCCTTTCCCACCTGGACAAGAGGAACACCTACGTGAGAATGCTATTCATTGACTACAGCTCAGCATTCAACACCATAGTGCCCTCTAAGCTCATCACTAAGCTAAGGATCCTGGGACTAAACACCTCCCTCTGCAACTGGATCCTGGACTTCCTGACGGGCCGCCCCCAGGTGGTAAGGGTAGGTAACAACACATCTGCCACACTGATCCTCAACACGGGGGCCCCTCAGGGGTGCGTGCTCGGTCCCCCTCCTGTACTCTCTGTTCCCCCCATGACTGCATGGCCAGGCACGACTCCAACACCATCATTAAGTTTGCCGACGACACAACAGTGGTAGGCCTGATCACCGACAACGATGAGACAGCCTATAGGGAGGAGGTCAGAGACCTGGCCGTGTGGTGCCAGGACAACAACCTCTCCCTCAACGTGACCAAGACAAAGGAGATGATTGTGGACTACAGGAAAAAAAAAGAGGACTGAGCACGCCCCCATTCTCATCGACGGGGCTGTAGTGGAACAGGTTGAGAGCTTCAAGTTCCTTGGTGTCCACATCACCAACTAACTATCATGGTCCAAACACACCAAGACAGTCATGAAGAGGGCACGACAAAGCCTATTCCCCCTCAGGAGACTGAAAAGATTTGGCATGGGTCCTCAGATCCTCAAAAATTATACAGCTGCACCATCGAGAGCATCCTGACTGGTTGCATCACCGCCTGGTATGGCAACTGCTTGGCCTCCGACCGCAAGGCACTACAGAGGGTAGTGCGTACGGCCCAGTACATCACTGGGGGCCAAGCTTCCTGCCATCCAGGACCTCTATACCAGGCGGTGTCAGAGGAAGGCCCTCAAAATTGTCAAAGACTCCAGCCATCCTAGTCATAGACTGTTCTCTCTGCTACCGCACGGCAAGCGGTACCGGAGTGCCAAGTCTAGGTCCAAAAGACTTCTCAACAGCTTCTACCCCCAAGCCATAAGACTCCTGAACAGCTAATCATGGCTACCCGGACTATTTGCACTGCCCCCCACCCCATCCTTTTTACGCTGCTGCTACTCTGTTAATTATTTATGCATAGTCACTTTAACTCTACCCACATGTACATATTACCTCAACTACCTCAACTAGCCGGTGCCCCCGCACATTTACTCTGCAACGGTACCCCCCTGTATATATAGCCTCCCTACTGTCACTTTAATTTACTTCTGTTCTTTTTTCTCAGCACTTTTTTTGTTGTTGTTTTATTTTTACTTTTTTTGTTAAAAATAAATGCACTGTTGGTTAACGGCTGTAAGTAAGCATTTCACTGTAATGTCTGCACCTGTTGTATTCGGTGCATGTAACCAATACAATTTGATTTGATTTGATTAAAATAAATAAAATAAAATGTTATTGAGTTATTTATAATATTCCTGAGTTAAGTTGTTTGCTTATTTCTTAGCGCAAATTCTGAACGGAGGAGTATTGAATGATTGACATAACTCAGTGTGTGCATAAAATACTAAATTCTTGTTTGTCCTTTGTTATTCTGTCATATGAGAGACGGTAAGAGGAAGGAGGAGAGAGAGAGAGCGGAAGTGCTGACGTATACATCACGCGACAGAGTCTGCTGCAACGGATCAAAAGTCAAGAGTCAAAATCAAGGCCAGTACTGTTATATTTACAAAACCTACCTTCCCATACAGGATATTTGATGTTATGACAATTTGACAGGGACTTGGCAACAGACTGATCAATTGATGTAATTACGCATTGGAGTTTTTGTGCATGAGTGGGTTTGATTAGAGTTGTGTTGGGAATCGAGTACTGACATTATTCTGTAAAATTAAGGTAATTGGGTGCTCATTAAGCAATTGGTTTATGAGTACTGTAGTGTTGCTGGATTATAGGTATTTTCTTTTTTGGATCGCTCTGAAGTTGTCTACTTTCCTGTACTTTTCCTGATCGGAGGTGGTAAGATGGCCACTAATTAATAAAAAAAAAAAAAAATATATGTTTGATTATTCATAAATTTATTTATTAATTGTTTAATAAAAAAAATATATATATTTTTTTTGATTATTCATAATTTTGTTGATTAATTGTTTAATTATTTTGAAAAAAAATAAAAAAAACATTTGTTTTAGTTTCTATTAATTATTAAAGGGAGGAAACTATAAGCTATATAGTCTAAAATAATAAAATAATTCACAATAAAGGAATATAAAACAGTTGTTACAATGGGGAAAAAGGACATCAAGACTATGAAGGTAATTACACCTGTTGATACAGTACAAAATAGTAATCCTCTAGTTAATGGTATTGCAAGGTTATCTGGAAAATGGAACAAACGTTGGCCTGACATTGAACAACCATGGCCAGTGGAAGGGACTCTTAACCCTGATGTCATCAACACAATGAAAGTGCTTCTGTCAATACATAAAGCAGATCAAAAGAAAGGAAAAAAAAGGGAACAATGTAAAGAAAAGAGACAAAGAGAGCTGGGTGTTCTTAAGTTGTTTGAAAATGAAGGACTAAAACTGATAAAAGATACAAGCGATAAAAGAAACAAAGGTATAGAGAAAATTGTAAATGCAGTGAAGGCGACAGAAAAACTAATGACAGAAGTCAGTACACCTTTCTCACATTCAGATTCAGCAAAAAGACCCCCACCTTATGAGAAAGAAGTAGAGTTTAAGGACGTCTATCCTCAGCTTCCAGTGATCATTCAGGAGGGTGATTATTGCATCAGAGATGAAGATGAACGAATAATAGAGAGAGGACAAGCAGAAACGACCATAAAAATGAATCCAAACTCCAGAAGTAAGAAAAAAACGAGATGTCTGGAAACTAAGGGTAGAATGAGGTTCAGGAGAATGGAACTTGATGATGATGATGATGATGATCAGAGTGATTCAGACGAGATCATGGGTGGATATGACCCTGTGATCAGACGGAGGTTGGCCAGAGCGGAAAGAAGGGGTGATGGATGTTTGAAGAAGAAGAATACAAGAGATTCGAGTTCTGATGAAAGTAAAGATGGAGACAGCGATAAAGATTTGGAGATTAAAGGTGCTTCATATTCAAGAGGATTTTATCCTACAATGACTAGCACAGAACAAATAGAAAGAGATATAGACCGATGCGTATCATGCCTGGATAAAGCGAATGATTTAGAAGAAGTAAAAGGACTGGAAGAACAACTCAAGAAGCTGAAGATACAGAAGAAAAAACTGCTGAAAAAAGGATCCCAAGAATTGGAGAAGAGGTATACATTAAGGCCAAGACAAGGGAGCACCAGTAAGAAGATGATGCCAGTGATCATTTGAGGTCAAAACTTAGAATATAAGCCTTTGCAAAATACCGATATGTCAGATATACTTGAGAAGCTGCCTACTCTTCAAGATGGAGCCTATCCTTGGATTTCAAAATTGGAAGAAATTACGGTGGGAACACAGTCTGCTATAGGAGACATTAAGAGACTTTTGGCTAATCTCCTTGGGATTCCAGGTATGGAATACATTTTTCAGAGAGCGGGACTCAATAGATATGTGGGGACCGCAGTGAACGACCCTGAATTGTTGGCTGCAAGTAGGAATCGTCTGTGGAGAGCACTGAAAGATAAGTTTCCACCAAATGTGCATCCTGATAACATTCTGATTGACCCACTAGGACAACAAGAAAATCCGAGAGCCTATGTGTCAAGAGTCCATCAAGTGTGGAGAAATATTACTGGAAATGATCCAGATGTGAGTCAAATTGAGCAGTCAATTTTGAGAGCTAAATTGCAGATGGGACTGCCCTCACCAGTAAGGAGCAAACTGGCAGAGGTGGTTGGACTTGGAAGCATGACAAAAGGCGTCTATACAGATCATATAGCCCATCAAGTGGATCTGTACAGGAAAAATGAACAAAACCAGAAAGAACAGGACCAAGAAACTCTCAGAAAACTCAATCAAATACAACTGGTGGAGAATAAGAAGGAGAAGAGAAGCTTTGGTTAAGCAGAATCAGGGTGAACCAAATCAACAATCACTGCCACAGCTTCAACTGAACGAGGTCAAATGCAATTGTACCAGCCACAACTAGTGGTACAAGTTGTTTCATATCCATAGATAGTTTCTGGAAAGAGGGAATTTCAGAGGAAGATACAGGAGCAAGTGAAGATCATCTGGAGGACAGGTGAACCCTTAAAGGAGCAAGGATTCTGGAGTGCCTAGAAGATCCGAAAGGGGGGTGTCAGCTGGTAGCCCCAATTAGGACCGGAAAAAGATCCAACAATTGAAGTGAAAACAAAGGACTATGAGAAGTGATGGTGAATAGCGGAAAAGCTTTTATCTGTGTTCAGCCTGAAGAGGTTACACATCTCACTATGTAAAATTAACTAATTAGGATAGGGATTTGAGGGAGTAAAACAGTTGATTACTCTTAAGGAACCAATTGAGCTCTGCTATAAAAATCAAAAAGAAAATTACAATACCCATACTGGTATCAGAACATGTACCTATTGCATTGTTGGGAAGAGATGCATTGTGTAAGTTGAACTGACAATCTGTCTGAAAAATAATGGTTACAGGGGGTGACTGTTATTCTTGGTTATATTCATACACCAAGAGGTGCATAAGATGTCAAATTAGGCTAAAAGATGCTCAATCGTTTGTCAAGTCTGTGTGTAAAGAAATCATAAGCAGGTGGGGATTACCCGATCACATATTTTAAAATTTAGTGGGAAAGGATTTTGTGAATAAATCAGTGAAAAGGTTTTTAAAAGTTAGGAGAAAAGTCAGATTAAAAAAAGTTAAGAAAACTAGGGTTGAAGGAACTCTAGGACAGTAAGCTACGTTTCAATGTTAGTAGGAAGAGAGAGAGAACAGTGGTGAAGGGAAATTTAGAGTTCAGTGGGAAGATAGATATGGCGGGAGTTTAGATCTGTTAGGAGCAGTTGCATTGAGAAAGTATGTGTTGCTGAATGATGAGAGAAGAATGAAGATTGAGGGTGATTGCGGTATCTATATTTACAATTCCCAGCAGGAAGATCAAGGTGATTATAAGTGTATTTTTTGTAATCAACAGTTTGAAAGTGAGGGATTAGAGTTAGGACTGAGAGTCAATGTAGTGACACTAGTGGTGATAGATGGAAATACAAGTCAAGAGTTCAAAGCCTTAGGGAGAATGGATGAAGTAACAACAATGACATCAACACTTCAGCCTATTATAACAACAGTGAGAAGCAATTTAACTCCTTCAACATTGACAGTTATTAAAGCCATAAATATATCACATTTGATTACAAGGGAGCTAATACCTCTAGCACCAATTTTAGAGGAAAAGACTGTTATTAGGGTTAGGATGGGTGATACAGCTCATCTTCCTTGTAGATGTGAGAGATGGAGTGGGGGTGGTGACGTTCCTCCCACATGGAGAGATAATTATGGAGAAGAAGTGTTGTTATCAGGACCAGAAGTAGAAGCTGTTGCACCTAGTCAAAGGAAGTATATTTTGTACAACGATATGGAGTGGAAGAGGGTTATGAGTGATTGCTCACTTATTTTGCGTAAGATCAGGGAGAATATATGTGTACTTATTTAGTGCAAGCATTAAAGTTTGTTCCGGCTAAGAATTATTGGTTAAAAGGCTATGTAACTCGTAAGGTGATGCTTATGATGGAAGATTTGAAGTCTGTTGAAGCTTCCACAGTCACCAAAGGAGTTCAGGAGAAGTATATTACAGTAGCCTCTCCAACAGTAAATACTACACAGAGGATATCTGTAAATTTCCCACTGGAAATAGTTAAGAGTGTTAATATATCAACTAAAGCAACTATTTTAATAGTAACTTTGAAAGAGATAAATCTGATTCTGAAAGAGAGGAATTTCATAGTCTGGAAGCCTACCATTGGAGGATAAGTCTAGGAGAGAAGTGGGGACTGGGACTTTTTCCATGGTATGGTGTAACATTTTTGGCAGATCAAATTGATAATATTACCTATACTTTGCAGGGTTTTGCAAATTAAACGATAAGAGGGTTTAACCTTCTGTCGAATACTCAAAGAAGTCTCAGACTGACGCTGTTGAAACATGACATGGCTCTTGACTATATTCTGGCAAAACAGGGTGGCTTATGTTTGGCTATGAATTTGACGGGGGATGATTGTTATACTTTGATCCCAGATAGTTCCGATAATATCACTAGTGTTATAGATGCATTGAAGAATATAAGGGATGCATTTGGCAGATCTGAAGGAGCTGGATGGTCAGCGAAGACTTGGTTGCAAGATCAGTTAGGCCCAGTGGGAGCAGTGATGGTTCAGATTTTAGTAGCAGCTCTGATAGCACTGTGTGATGTTTTGCTTTTGTACTTTGTTACTGACCTTTGCGAAGGCTATGATATTGAGATGGGTTGGAGTTGTGATGCCTGGAGACAACACTTAGATGCCGTTGTTGACTGTTCCTGATCTGGATGAAGATGGACAAGTGGGACTGGATGGAGTATTGATGGATAAATATCCATTTTGATTATCTCATCATTTTTCAAATGTTTTTCAATATTAGTGTGATTTTATTATTTTGTTATGAATCAAAGGGGGGAAATAGAATGTGATTCATTTATATATCATTTTATATATCATTTTTTATATTAGTTGATATTGATGTTTTAATTTGAATGTGTTGTTTTGCAAAAGATACTGTTTGGTCTTTTATTTTCTTCCAGAAGCATTTGGGGGAATATGTAGAGATTCAAATGCTCAAACAAGGACAATATGAAAGGACAATATGAAGGGACTGGAGGAGATGGAACAAGGAAGGTGTGGAAATGTTCCGATTCCATCATCAACGATGCATTGGAAGTCGACACTGCTGAGGAGATGAAGTGTAGTGGACTACATTCCAGTGTCTGCAATGATATATAGACAGATTTGCATGTGTAATACATAATTTGTGTCATATTCTTTCTGTATTAATTTTTGTAGAATGATATTTGCTGTTATTGGATACATGTGGGGATCTCAGATGTTTTTGTTTATTTCGTGGATGCTTAGGGATATTGGGTCTAGGCAGGGATAGAGAGAATCCACAGTAGGGTCCGATGGGTCGACCAGCCTGAGTGTGGACATTTTGGATAGTATTTTGTTTGCTGGGACTTTCATGTGTATTTAATTGCATCATAGTTTCAAATGCATTGATAAAGATGTATGAATTGATCTGGAGTACTTAGGTGGTTGCCTGGGGCAGAGGGGCCGTGAGAGAATTCTACTGTCTTGATTGATTGATGGATGGATATTTGGAAAGAAGGCTGCCAGACAGGTTTTTCGCTCTCACACTCCATAAAGATTAGTTCATGTTTCATAGAAATGTATTCACACTCCAAAGAGATTTGTTCATATTTTATAGAAATGTATTTACACTCCATAGAAAAATGTGTTTTTGGTTTATTGTTAAAGATACTCAATAAGATAAATTGTTACTTGTCATAATCCTATTCTGTTTGTTTTCGAGACTTAATTTGTCTCGAAGGGGGGAATATGTAGTGTATGAAGAATTATGACTTTGCTAATGTTTTCAAGGGGAACCTGAGAGGATGTTTATTCCGTTTTAGAGGGATCCGTTTTAGAGGGACACCCCATAGAACAGAGGAAGTCTGTTGAGTGGAGACAGGTGATTGGTCAGTATGGGAAACCACCCATATCCTGGTAAAGATTATAAGTACTGGGTTGAGAGAAAGAAGATCAGAACAGACATATTCTTTTGGGACACTGTTCTCCAGATGCTGCAGACGTCTGTAAACTTATGCTGAAATCTTGTGATATAAATAAAACTTATAATCAAAGTACAGTATAAGCGGACTCCTTGGTTTCACAGCGTAATTAGCAACGTTAACTCGACACTACACACACATGCACAATCCATGTCTCAATTGTCTCAAGGCTTAAAAATCCTTCTTTAACCTGTCTCCTCCCCTTCAGCTACACTGATTGAAGTGGATTTAACAGGTGACATCAATCAGGGATCATAGCTTTCACCTGGATTCACCTGGTCAGTATATGTCATGGTGTCACGACTTCCTCCGAAGCCAACTCCTCTCCTTGTTCGGGCAGGCTTCGGCGTTCGTCATCACCGAACTTCTAGCCACTGCCGCTCCTCATCTCATCATTCCATTTGTTTTGTCTTGTTTATTACACACACCTGGTTCATATCCCCTCATCAGTACCTGTATAAGTGTTCCCTCTGCCCCCTTGTCTTTGTGTGTGATTGTTTATTGTGGAGGTTAGATTAGCTTGGTGGAGCTCTTTGTATTTTGTATTGCCGGGATATTCACCCGTATGCCTTGTTGATTTCCAGTGCGCCGTATTTCCACACTAGAGTGTTTGACGCATTGCTGCGTACCGCTGTGTTTTCGGAATAAACCTTTTATTCTGTGATTTATCCTCCTGTGCCTGACTCCTTTTAAATCACTCACCACAGAATCACACACAAAGACATGGAGTCAGCAGGAAAAGAGAACATGCCTGGAGTCGTGGCGCGGGTCCGGGAGCATTCTACGATGCAAGCCAGCTTCGGGACCAGCTGAGTGACCGGATTCAGCCACCCACACCCCAGCACCCAGAGGGATTCATCTATCCCGACCGAGGGATTATGACGGGACAGCTGCCCGCTGCCAGGGATTCCTCCTGCAGCTGGACCTCTACTTCTCAACCATCAGCCCGGCTCCATCGGAGCGGGAGAAGGTGTCCGCCCTCGTCTCCTGCCTCTCGGGGAAAGCCCTGGAGCGGGCCAAGGCGGTCTGGAGTGAAGGAGGAGCCGCGTTGGACAACTTCAGGGAGTTCTCTCGCCTCTTCCGGGCAGTCTTCGATCACCCGCCCGAAGGAAGAGAAGCGGGTGAGCGGCTAGTCCAACTGAGGCAGGGGACGAGGACCGAGCAGGACTTTGCCCTGGAGTTTCGTACTCTAGCGGCTGGGTCCGGTTGGAACGAGCGGGCCCTCATCGACCGTTTCCGGTGTAGCCTGCGAGAGGACGTCCGAAGGAAACTAGCCTGACGGGATACCATGTTGACTTTCGACCAGCTGGTGGACACGGCCATCCGCTTGGACAACCTGCTAGCTTCAAGAAGATGTCCTGGAAGATGCCTGCCCATTTCACCCCCCTTCAACCCAGATTCAGTTCCGATGGAGCTGGGTGGTGCAGCGATCCGGGAGAACGGAGGATGACAGCTCCAGTGTCACTCTTGTGGCAGGAGAGGACGTTCTGCTGCACGCTGTCATCAGGGTTCTTCCGGGTCTGAAGGCGGCAGGCAGGGCACTCTCGCGTCACCCCAGGTAGCGCAAACCCACACTCGTTCAGAGCCCTCTGCTGCGCACTGCACCATACACGTCAACTTCCCTGATTACACAGTAGTTTCCCAGGGTAAGGCGCTGGTCGATTCAGGCGCAGCTGGGAACTTTATGGACAGGTCGTTAGCGCACAGTCTAGATATTCCATTGGTTCCGCTATCCATTCTACTGCCCATTAAAGCACTTGACAGTCAAACATTAGGTTCAGGGTTCGTTAGGGAAGTTACAGCACCAGTCACGATGGTTACGCAAAAGACCCATAGAGAGCAAGTCACCTTTTTTATTATTGAGTCTACCGATTTCCCTGTTGTGTTGGGTCTTCCCTGGTTTGCACTACACAACCCCACCTTTTCATGGCCGCAGAGGGTTCTCACGGGGTGGTCGCGAGAGTGTCAGGGTAGGTGTCTAGCTGTTTCCGTTGGTGTAACCACGGTGTAAAGTCCAGACACTACCTCCACCGTGCGCATTCCCCCCGAATACCTCGATTTGGCGCACGCATTTTCCAAAACAAAGGTGACCAAATTACCACCTCATCAGGGGGAGGGGGGATTGCGCGATAAACCTCCGGGTAAACGCTGTGCCTCCCAGGAGTTATGTATATCCCCTGTCGCAGGGTGAAACGGAGGCGATGGAGACATACGTCTCCGAGTCCCTGCATCAGGGGTTCATACGTCCCTCCACTTCGCCAGCCTCCTCGTGTTTCTTTTTTGTGAAGAAGAAAGACTGAGATCTGAGCCCTTGCATTGATTACCGAGCACTTAACAAGGGGACAATACGTTATAGTTATCCTCTACCCCTCATTCCATCTGTAATCGAGTCAATGCATGGGGCGTGCTTCTTCACACAATTAGATCTCAGGAGTGCGTACAACCTGGTTCGTGTCCGAGAGGGGGACGAGTGGAAGACAGCATTCAGCACAACCACGGGGCATTACGAATTCCTGGTGATGCCGTACAGTTTGATGAATGCTCCATCCCAGTCTTCCAGTCCTTTGTGAATGAGGTGCTTCGGGACATGCTTGGTCGCAGTGTAGTGGTCTACATCGATGACATTCTGGTGTATTCCGCTACGCGCGCCGAGCATGTGTCCCTGGTTCGCAAAGTGCTGGGCCGACTGTTGGAACATGACCTTTATGCCAAGGTAGAAAAGTGTTAGTTTTTTCCAACAGTCCGTCTCCTTTCTCGGATACCGCATCACCCCCTCAGGTGTGGAGATGGAGGGAGATAACATTTCAGCTGTGCGTAATTGGCCGACTCCAACCACGGTAAAGGAGGTGCAGTGCTTTATTGGCTTTGCCAACTGCTATCGGAGGTTTATCCGGGGCTTTGGCAAGGTCGCAGCTCCCATCACCTCTCTGTTGAAGGATGGGCACACACGTCCCCCTCCTCTGGTCACCCAGGTATCGGCCGTACAGTGCGCTGCCTGACCGGAAAGTACTGGTGGCGTACCTTGGCTAAGGACGTGAGGGTGTATGTCTCCTCCTGCTCGGTGTGCGCCCAGAGTAAGGCACCTAGGCACCTCCCAGCGGGTAAGTTACAGCCCTTACTAGTTCCACAACGGCCATGGTCCCACCTGTGTATTGACTTTCTTACTGATCTTCCCCTCTCTCAGGGTAACACCACCATCCTGGTCGTTGTGGACCGGTTTTCTAAAGCCTGCCGCCTCCTTCCTCTGCCCGGTCTCCCCACGGCCCTGCAGACTGTGGATGCCCTGTTTACTCACGTCTTCCGGCACTGCGGGGTGCCAGAGGACATAGTGTCTGACTGGGGACCCCAGTTTACATCCAGGGTCTGGAAGGCGTTCATGGAACGCCTGGGGGTCTCGGTCAGCCTGACCTCTGGCTTTCACCCTGAGAGTAATGGGCAGGTGGAACGGGTGAATCAGGATGTGGGTAGGTTCCTACGGTCCTAATGCGAGGACCGGCCGGGGGAGTGGTCGGTGTTCTTGCCATGGGCCGAATATACCCAGAACTCTCTCCGCCACTCCACCACTCCTCCACTAACCTATCGCCATTTCAATGTGTTTTAGGTTATCAGCCGGTTCTGGCACTGTGGCATCCGAGCCAAACCGAAGCTCCTGTGGTGGATGACTGGTTTTGGCGCGCGGAGGAGACATGGAACGCTTCTCACGTCCACCTCCAGCGCGCCGTGCGTCGCCAGAAGGCCAACGCTGACCGCCACCGCAGTGAGTCTCTGGACTTTGTACCGGGTGATCGTGTCTGGCTCTCGACCCGGAATCTGCCCGTCCGCCTGCCCTATTGGAAGCTGAGTCCGCAGTTTGTGGGGCCGTTCAAAGTCCTGAGGAGAATAAACAAGGTTACCTATAGGTTACTACTCCCTCCAGATTACCGTATTAACCCCTCATTCCATGTGTCTTTCCTCAGGCCGGTGGTGGCTGGTCTGCTCCAGGAGTCTGAGGTGCGGGAGGTCCCTCCGCCCCCTGTGGACATCGAGGGGGCCCCGGAGTACTCTGTCCGTTCCATCCTGGATTCGAGGCATCGGGTGGGGGGCCTTCAGTACCTCGTGGAGTGGGAGGGGTACATTTACATTTACGTCATTTAGCAGACGCTCTTATCCAGAGCGACTTACAAATTGGTGCATTCACCTTATAGCCAGTGGGATAACCACTTTACAATGTTTTTTTTTTTTTCTTTGGGGTGGGGTAAGGGGGGGTAGAAGGATTACTTTATCCTATCCCAGGTATTCCTTAAAGAGGTGGGGTTTCAAGTGTCTCCGGAAGGTGGTGAGTGACTCCGCTTTCCTGGCGTCGTGAGGGAGCTTGTTCCACCATTGGGGTGCCAGAGCAGCGAACAGTTTTGACTGGGCTGAGCGGGAACTGTGCTTCCGCAGAGGTAGGGGGGCCAGCAGGCCAGAGGTGGATGAACGCAATGCCCTCGTTTGGGTGTAGGGACTGATCAGAGCCTGAAGGTACGGAGGTGCCGTTCCCCTCACAGCTCCGTAGGCAAGCACCATGGTCTTGTAGCAGATGCGAGCTTCAACTGGAAGCCAGTGGAGTGTGCGGAGGAGCAGGGTGACGTGAGAGAACTTGGGAAGGTTGAACACCAGACGGGCTGCAGCATTCTGGATGAGTTGTAGGGATTTAATGGCACAGGCAGGGAGCCCAGCTAACAGCGAGTTGCAGTAATCCAGACGGGAGATGACAAGTGCCTGGATAAGGATCTGTGTCGCTTCCTGTGTAAGGCAGGGTCGTACTCTCCGAATGTTGTAGAGCATGAACCTACAGGATCGGGTCACCGCCTTGATGTTAGCGGAGAACGACAGGGTGTTGTCCAGGGTCACGCCAAGGCTCTTTGCACTCTGGGAGGAGGACACAACGGAGTTGTCAACCGTGATGGCGAGATCATGGAACGGGCAGTCCTTCCCCGGGAGGAAGAGCAGCTCCGTCTTGCCGAGGTTCCTGGGGGACACCAGTGGTGAGAGCACGTGGTGCGGAGACAGATTCTCGCCACGCCACTTGGTAGGAGCGACCGGTCAGGTAGGACGCAATCCAAGAGTGAGCCGCGCCGGAGATGCCCAACTCAGAAAGGGTGGAGAGGAGGATCTGATGGTTCACAGTATCAAAGGCAGCAGACAGGTCTAGAAGGACAAGAGCAGAGGAGAGAGAGTTAGCTTTAGCAGTACGGAGAGCCTCCGTGACACAGACAAGAGCAGTCTCAGTTGAATGACCAGTCTTGAAACCTGACTGGTTTGGATCAAGAAGGTCATTCTGAGAGAGATAGCAAGAGAGTTGGCTAAAGACGGCACGCTCAAGAGTTTTGGAGAGAAAAGAAAGAAGGGATACTGGTCTGTAGTTGTTGACATCGGAGGGATCGAGTGTAGGTTTTTTGAGAAGGGGTGCAACTCTCGCTCTCTTGAAGACGGAAGGGACATAGCCAGCGGTCAAGGATGAGTTGATGAGCGAGGTGAAGTAAGGGGGAAGGTCACCGGAGATGGTGTGGAGAAGAGAGGAGCGGATAGGGTCAAGCGGGCAGGTTGTTGGGCGGCCGGCCATCACAAGTCGCAAGATTTCATCTGGAGAGAGAGGGGAGAAAGAAGTCAAAGCATAGGATAGGGCAGTGTGAGCAGGACCAGTAGTGTCATTTGACTTAACAAACGAGGATCGGATGTCATCAACCTTCTTTTCAAAATGGTTGACGAAGTCATCCACAGAGAGGGAGGAGGGAGGCGAGGGGGAGGAGGATTCAACAGGGAGGAGAGGCAGATGCTTGGAATTTAGAGTGGTAGAAAGTGGCTTTAGCAGCAGAAACAGAGGAAGAAAATGTAGAGAGGAGGGAGTGAAAAGATGCCAGGTCCGCAGGGAGTCTAGTTTTCCTCCATTTCCGCTCGGCTGCCCGGAGCCCTGTTCTGTGAGCTCGCAATGAGTCGTCAAGCCACGGAGCAGGAGGGGAGGACCGAGCCGGCCGGGAGGATAGGGGACATAGAGAGTCAAAGGATGCAGAAAGGGAGGAGAGGAGGGTTGAGGAGGCAGAATCAGGAGATTGGAGGGAGAAGGATTGAGCAGAGGGAAGAGATGATAGGATGGAAGAGGAGAGAGTAGCGGGAGTGAGAGAGCGAAGGTTGCGACGGCGCATTACCATCTGAGTAGGGGCAGAGTGAGTAGTGTTGGAGGAGAGCGAGAGAGAAAAGGATACAAAGTAGTGGTCGGAGACATGGAGGGGAGATGAGGTCAAGCGTATTGCCTGCCTTGTGAGTAGGTGGGGACGGCAAGAGGGTGAGGTCAAAAGAGGAGAGGAGTGGAAAGAAGGAGGCAGAGAGAAATGAGTCAAAGATAGACGTATGGAGGTTAAAGTCACCCAGAACTGTGAGGGGTGAGCCATCCTGGAGGTTAAAGTCACCCAGAACTGTGAGGGGTGAGCCATCCTCAGGAAAGGAACTTATCAAGGCGTCAAGCTCATTGATGAACTCTCCAAGGGAACCTGACAAGGATGTTAAGCTTGAATGGGCTAGTGACTGTGACAGCATGGAATTCAAATGAGGAGATAGACAGATGGGTCAGGGGAAAAAGAGAGAATGTCCACTTGGGAGAGATGAGGATTCCTGTGCCACCACCCCGCTGACCAGTTGCTCTCGGGGTATGCGAGAACACATGGTCAGACGAGGAGAGAGCAGTAGGAGTAGCAGTGTTTTCAGTGGTAATCCATGTTTCCGTCAGCGCCAAGAAGTCGAGGGACTGGAGGGTAGCATAGGCTGAGATTAACTCTGCCTTGTTGGCCGCAGAACGGCAGTTCCAGAGGCTGCCGGAGACCTGGAACTCCACGTGGGTCGTGCGTGCAGGATCCACCAGGTTAGAGAGGCAGCAGCCAGGCTTCGGGCAGGCTGCCGCTCCTCATCTCAGACTGCCGCTCCTCATCTCATCATTCTATTTGTTTTGTCTTGTTTATTACACACACCTGGTTCATATCCCCTCATCAGTACCTGTATAAGTGTTCCCTCTGCCCCCTTGTCTTTGTGTGTGATTGTTTATTGTGGAGGTTAGATTAGCTTGGTGGAGCTCTTTGTATTTTGTATTGCCGGGATATTCACCCGTATGCTTTGTTGTTTTCCAGTGCACCCTATTTCCGCACTGGAGTGTTTGACGCATTGCTGCATACCGCTGTGTTTTCGGAATAAACCTTTTATTCTGTGATTTACCCTCCTGTGCCTGACTCCTTCTAAATCACTCACCACACATGGAAAGAGCAGATGTTCCTAATGTTTTATACACTCAGTGGTCCAGAAGCTAATTTCCTGCAATTCTATCTATTTTGCCATGGGGTTTTGTACTGTGTATTAAAATACTGCATTCTAGATATAGCTCATTCTATTATTTCTACTACTGTACATTGCATTTTAATTACACTGTTTATACACACCACATATTTATTTATATACTGGATTCTTGACATAGCTCACTCTACAATATCTACTGCTGTACATATCACTCATAGTATATCTTGTGTAAATTCATCCGATTTAGATTGCCTTTGGATTACTGTTACATTGCTATTTGGGTTGTTGATTGGATTAATTCCGACATTTCTTGATTCTTTTTTATTATTATTATTTGTGTACTTGTTTGACATTATACTGCATTGTTATGAGCTAGTAACATAAGCATTTCACTGCACCCGCTATAACTGAACAGCGGCCTGCGGTCACGGAATTGTGCTCTGCTGCCTGGGGCCTGTTGTGTTGCTAAAGACACAGCTAATTGGTGTCATCAAACCAAATGTATGGGTCCTAATGGTATGGTAGAAATTATGCCTCATAAATCAGGCAGGGCGGGAGGAGAAGAATGTTATCCCTGCATGACATGGCAGGCGTTCAGAATATTCACAAGGTTTTCGAGGGGAATGTTGGAAACCGCAACCTGAATGACATCATTCTGCTGTAAAACTGGTATGACGTTTGTTTTGAGTTGAGTGTGCATGTACGATTCACAATAAGCACTTTTTGTGTTTCTTTTCTGAAAGCTGTAATGGAAAGAGTTGACTTCCTTGTGGCTAGACTCAGTGTGATTGTGTCGCTGTGTGGTTATAGCCAGATGGCTAGGGTCAGTGTGTCTGTTTGAGGGGTGACTTCTCTGAGTCTATTGGTGGGTAAAAGGCGTGTGTTAAGTACATTACAGTACATACAGTGCCTTCAGAAATTATTCACACTCGCCATCCCATCTGGTTTGCGCTTAATGGGACTATCATTTGTTTTTCAACAGGACAATGACCCAGAACACACCTCCAGGCTGTGTAAGGTCTATTTTACCAAGAAGGAGAGTGATGGAGTGCTGCATCAGATGACCTTGCCTCCACAATCACCCAACCTCAACCCAATTGAGATGGTTTGGGATGAGTTGGACCGCAGAGTGAAGGAATAGCAGCCAACAAGTGCTCAGCATATGTGGGAACTCCTTCAAGATTGTTGGAAAAGCATTCCTCATGAAGCTGGTTGAGAGAATGCCAAGAGTGTGCAAAGCTGTCATCAAGGCAAAGGGTGGCTACTTTGAAGAATCTAAAATATATTTTGATTTGTTTAACACTTTTTTGGTTACTACATGATTCCATATGTGTTATTTCATAGTTTTGATGTCTTCACTATTATTCTACAATGTAGAAAATAGTAAAAATAAAGAAAAACCCTGGAATGAGTAGGTGTGTCCAAACTTTTGACTGGTACTGTATATTTCTAGCATCTGGTTGTACACTTAAGCAGAATAAAATATCAATGTAAACCTTGCATTGGGTACAGTATGGGCCGTGTCATATTTTCTGAAGCCCGGTTGCATATAACATCTTAAGTGTTTCCCTTAAGGGTAATTTTCTTAAGAGTTAATTCTTAATTCTGTAAGGGTAACCTTAAATAAGAATGTTGCCCTTACCTAAGGGAATAGCTTAAAGGGAGTGTAGCACCTATTTCTCAATGCCAGAAACACATATAATAATATCTTAGAGCACCCCAAGAAAACATTCCCAAATTACAAACTCTTAAATTCATTGATATAATATTGTAATTTTGTTTTCTTGGGGTGCTGGCGTTACAACAAGCAACTTTCATAAAACCTTGGTTGCTTGCAACTGAGTTGCTGCTTGATTGCTTTGTGTAACACTCCCAGCAACTAATTTTATTTTATTTTATTTTTTATTTCACCTTTATTTAACCAGGTAAACCAGTTGAGAACAAGTTCTCATTTACAACTGCGACCTGGCCAAGATAAAGCAAAGCAGTGCGATAAAAACAACAACACAGAGTTACATATGGGGTAAAACAAAACAAAGTCAAAAATACAACAGAAATACATATAATATACAGTGTGCAAATTTAGCAAGTTATGGAGGTAAGGCAATAAAATAGGCTATAGTGCAAAATAATTACAATTAGTATTAACACTGGAATGATAGATGTGCAAGAGATGATGTGCAAATAGAGATACTGGGGTACAAATGAGCAAAATAAATAACAATATAGGGATGAGGTAGTTGGGCGGGCTAATTTCAGATGGGCTGTGTACAGGTGCAGTGATCGGTAAGGTGCTCTGACAACTGATGCTTAAAGTTAGTGAGGGAGATAAGTGTCTCCAGCTTCAGAGATTTTTGCAATTTGTTCCAGTCATTGGCAGCAGAGAACTGGAAGGAATTGCGGCCAAAGGAGGTGTTGGCTTTGGGGATGACCAGTGAGATATACCCGCTGGAGCGCAGACTACGGGTGGGTGTTGCTATGGTGACCAATGAGCTAAGATAAGGCGGGGATTTGCCTAGCAGTGATTTATAGATGGCCTGGAGCCAGTGGGTTTGGCGACTAATATGTAGTGAGGACCAGCCAACAAGAGCGTACAGGTCACAGTGGTGGGTATTATATGGGGCTTTGGAGACAAAACGGCAACTCATCGCCAACAAAAGTTAAACTTTGGGAAACTAGTTGCAAGCAACAGCCAATCAAAATTTATGCTTTTGTCACATGATGCATTTGAAGGTTCTGAACTCCGGCCCAGTTGTCATGTCAACACAGCTGTCAGCGCTGCAGGAGCCATGATTTCAAGCTGAAGTTACATTTGCCAAACGGGAGCTGTATAATGAAATATTGGCATCAGGGCTAGTAAAGGTTTATGTACATGCTTTGGCAGTCAATAAATATATTTTTTAAGTGAATCCAGATCTCTCTCTTACCAGTTTCAATTGAAATTGTTCAACATGAACTCCACTAATGTTAGCTAGCTAACATTAGCTAGCTTAGTTAATTGCTAGCTTGGTTAGCTCATTGCTAGTTTGGTTAAAACCATGCTGGCAATTTCATTTTGGCTAGCTAGCTAGCTAAATTATACAGCCAGCATTTTGTCTAAAACAATCCTCATACAATAACCAAAAGTTTTTTTGTTTTTTTTTGTGAAATCATGATTTAATTTTATTAGGATCTCTTTTAGTCCTCATTTGTACTAATCTTCCAAGAGTCCTTAAACATTAAAATACAATGTATAATACGATCACATTTTCACATATAACACACTGTTACAAACAGACATAAAACACTGGCATATTGACCAGATCAATACTCTGGGTAACAGACTGAAAAGATAGATTGATTCCTTCATCTACCATAGTCCTGCACAACCTTCTGATGTATTATATTTAAATGGTTCTAAATTATTGTTTGAATTATAATATTGAAAGGTTTCTGGTTTGCTCAGATAAATTATTCAATTTCTTTATTGCTCTAAATCGAAATGTTATTTTGCCTATTTCTCTTTTCTGTCTGGATAACACATAGATGGTGGACAATCTATTCGTAGTTTCTACTGAATGTCTGTCTCTTACCAACTGAATACTGTTGTGAATGGAGTTTGGCCATTTTAAATTGTGTACATTGTAAAATAAAATAAGCATGTTTTTTTCAATTATCTTGTTAATTGATGACCAACCAAGAGTGCATGACTACAACAGAAGACCCATATCTCAACCTTAAAACAATCCTTGCTGCTTTGTTCTGTGCAATCTGCAGCATCCTAATTTCACTTGCTGATGCATTTCCCCAGACTACAGAACAGTAGTTCACCTGACTCCCAATTAATGCTTGGGTTGTTTGCTTAATAATCTTTCCCGGTAAATATTTAGCTATCCTTCTGATCATGCATGCAGTTTTTGAAAGTTTTTTATTTTTTACATAGATTAGTTATTTGAGACGACCATGATAAGCAGTTGTCTAGCTGCACCCCTAGTGGTTTGGTTTCTGACACTTCCTCAATTTGCACTCCCCCATACTGTGTTGGCCTTTTCCTGGTGGAACAGACCAATATAAGTTCAAAATAAGTTTGTTCCGGCACACCCACTCACTGATATTTCCCAGATCTACCTGTAGAGCTTGCTGTACCTATTGAACTGATTGTCTTGCTGTATAAATGGTAGTATCATCTGCAAATATAGTAGCTTGAGTTTCAGATAAGGCATGAGGAAGGTCGTTGGTATGTATTAAATAAAGAAGTGGCCCAAGGCAGCTGCCCTGCGGTATTCCACAGTTTAAAGCGTGAAGAAAACATTGCATTGATATACAGTGAGGGAAAAAAGTATTTGATCCCCTGCTGATTTTGTACGTTTGCCCACTGACAAAGACATGATCAGTCTATAATGTTAATGGTAGGTTTATTTGAACAGTGAGAGACAGAATAACAACAAAAAAATCCAGAAAAAACGCATGTCAAAAAAGTTCTAAATTGATTTGCATTTTAATGAGGGAAATAAGTATTTGACCCCTCTGCAAAACATGACTTAGTACTTGGTGGCAAAAACCTTGTTGGCAATCACAGAGGTCAGACGTTTCTTGTAGTTGGCCACCAGGTTTGCACACATCTCAGGAGGGATTTTGTCCCACTCCTCTTTGCAGATCTTCTCCAAGTCATTAAGGTTTCGAGCCTGACGTTTGGCAACTCGAACCTTCAGCTCCCTCCACAGATTTTCTATGGGATTAAGGTCTGGAGACTGGCTAGGCCACTCCAGGACCTTAATGTGCTTCTTCTTGAGCCACTCCTTTGTTGCCTTGGCCGTGTGTTTTGGGTCATTGTCATGCTGGAATACCCATCCACAACCCATTTTCAATGCCCTGGCTGAGGGAAGGAGGTTTTCACCCAAGATTTGACGGTACATGGCCCCGTCCATCGTCCCTTTGATGCGGTGAAGTTGTCCTGTCCCCTTAGCAGAAAAACACCCCCAAAGCATAATGTTTCCACCTCCATGTTTGACGGTGGGGATGGTGTTCTTGGGGTCATAGGCAGCATTCCTTCTCCTCCAAACACGGCGAGTTGAGTTGATGCCAAAGAGCTCCATTTTGGTCTCATCTTCACCCAGTTCTCCTCTGAATCATTCAGATGTTCATTGGCAAACTTCAGATGTGCTTTCTTGAGCAGGGGGACCTTGCGGGCGCTGCAGGATTTCAGTCCTTCACGGCGTAATGTGTTACCAATTGTTTTCTTGGTGACTATGGTCCCAGCTGCCTTGAGATCATTGACAAGATCCTCCAGTGTAGTTCTGGGCTGATTCCTCACCGTTCTCATGATCATTGCAACTCCACGAGGTGAGATCTTGCATGGAGCCCCAGGCCGAGGGAGATTGACAGTGTTTTGTGTTTCTTCCATTTGCGAATAATCGCACCAACTGTTGTCACCTTCTCACCAAGCTACTTGGCGATGGTCTTGTAGCCCATTCCAGCCTTGTGTAGGTCTACAATCTTGTCCCTGACATCCTTGGAGAGCTCTTTGTATTTGGCCATGGTGGAGAGTTTGGAATCTGATTGATTGATTGCTTCTGTGGACAGGTGTATTTTATACAGGTAACAAACTGAGATTAGGAGCACTCCTTTTAAGAGTGTGTTCCTAATCTCAGCTCGTTACCTGTATAAAAGACACCTGGGAGCCAGAAATCTTTCTAATTGAGAGGGGGTCAAATACTTATTTCCCTCATTAAAATGCAAATCAATTTAGAACATTTTTGACATGCGTTTTTCTTGATGTTTTTGTTGTTATTCTGTCTCTTACTGTTCAAATTAAATTACCATTAAAATTATATACTGATCATTTCTTTGTCAGTGGGCAAACGTACAAAATCAGCAGGGGATCAAATACTTTTTTCCCTCACTGTAGGTGGACTGTTTCCTGTCAGTTAGATATGACTGTACCCAATTCAATGCTGCCTCCGTAAACCCATAATGCAATAATTCTGTCAAAATGTTTTCATGGTCCACTAAATCAAATGCTGCACTAAAATCTAAAAATAGTACACCCACAAACCTGCCATTATCCATAGCATTGAGCCACTGGTCAGTCATGTCAACCAATGCAGTGGTAGTGGAATGGTTTTTGTGATAAGCATGCTGATTGGTTGTGATTAGATCATTCTTTTCCATTTATTCCCATATTTGTATACTTACAATACCCTGCAATATCTTACTGAGTGAAGGGAGTAGACTAATTGGTCGACTATTGGCAGGAGTAATGTTTTTTTTTGCTGTCTTTTGGGATTGGACACAGTTTAGCATGCTTCTATACATTTGGAAATGTCCCCTTTTCCAGTGACCAATTCAATATGTATTTCAGTGGAGCTGCAATCTGGGGAGCAGCATAATGAAGTAAAAAATTGTCCATAAGATCATAACCTGTAGATTTACCATTGGGTAATGACTTCAATAGGTTTAACACCTCCTCTACTGACACCATTTGTAGACTAAAAGAGCAGGTTTTTTTGCTCATAATATGATAATAAATCCATTGGACATTAGCTTATTTGGAAGAATGGGTGTTTACATTATCGCTCAGTAAATAATATTTTCTTTGTAGAAAAATCAGCAAAATGATTGGCAATATCAGCTGGTTTTGTTGTTGTTCTCCCGTCAACCTCCACGTTAGATGGGCATGATGAGATAGATGTACCAAGTAAGCCCTTAACTGTATTCCATACCTTTTTTGAATCATTTTTACAATCAATAAAAGCAATTTTATAAAATAACATTTTTTTTACTTACGATTTAATTTAACTGCATAATTGCCTAGTGTTCTATAATTCTGTTCATCAAATTCTAATTTAGATTTGGCTGCTAAGACTTTTGCCATATTTCTTTGAGAAAATGCCTCACCCAGTTCTTCATCAATCCATGGAGATGGACGAGCCCCAACTGTACTCTTTCTTACTGAGGCATGATGGTCCATTACCTCAGTGAGCAAATCAATAAAACATTCTGTAGCGTGATTTAAATCATCCTCTAGATAAATCAGCTCCCAGGGTATAGCAGCCAAATCATTTTGAAATAGCTCATGATTATATGTTTTAAAATGTATCTTGACCACAATCCTTGGGGGTTTCATTGGAACCTTGGTGTTCATGGTTATGGTCACAATATTATGGTCTGTCAAGCCCATTAGCAATGATCTGGCTTTTAAGCATTGCAATGGTATATTACAGAAGATCAGATCAATGCATGTGTCCGAACGGTGACCTAACTTAGTTGATGATCTAATAGTATCATTAGACATTTGTTTCAAACCACAGCTTGGCATATCTCATTAATTTAGTTATATTTGAATTACTATGATAATTCCAATTTATATTAAAATCACCCAAGATAAATACATCTCTGTTACTATCTGTGGCCTGGTCAAACACAGCGCATAAGTCATCCAGATAGGACACCTTAGAACTAGGAGGTCTATTCACACATCCTACGAATATGGGTGCCTGGTGAGGCAGATGTACTTGAGCCCATAGTGCCTCTATTTGACATACATTAAGGTCATCCCTCCTCTTAAAAGGTATATGATTCTGAATGTACAGTGCTACACCACCCCCATTACTATTCCTGTCCCTTCTAAGTAGACCTATCCGCTGCCTTTCATACTGTGAACCATCAGATCCTCCTCTCCACCCTCTCCGAGTTGGGCATCTCCGGCGCTGCTCACTCTTGGATTGCGTCCTACCTGACAGGTTGCTCCTACCAGGTGGCGTGGCGAGAATCTGTCTCCGCACCACGTGCTCTCACCACTGGTGTCCCCCAGGGCTCAGTTCTAGGCCCTCTCCTATTCTCTCTATACACCAAGTCACTTGGCTCTGTCATATCCTCACATGGTCTCTCCTATCATTGCTACGCAGACGACACACAATTAATTTTCTCCTTTCCCCTTTCTGATAACCAGGTGGCGAATCGCATCTCTGCATGTCTGGCAGACATATCAGTGTGGATGTCGGATCACCACCTCAAGCTGAACCTCGGCAAGACGGAGCTGCTCTTCCTCCCTGGGAAGGACTGCCCGCTCCATGATCTCGCCATCACGGTTGACAACTCCATTGTGTCCTCCTCCCAGAGTGCAAAGAGCCTTGGCGTGACCCTGGACAACACCCTGTCGTTCTCTGCTAACATCAAAGCGATGACCCGATCCTGCAGGTTCATGCTCTACAACATTCGCAGAGTACGACCCTACCTTACACAGAAAGCGGCACAGGTCCTAATCCAGGCACTTGTCATCTCCCGTCTGGATTACTGCAACTCGCTGTTGGCTGGGCTCCCTGCCTGTGCCATTAAACCCCTACAACTTATCCAGAATGCCGCAGCCCGTCTGGTGTTCGACCTTCCCAAGGTCTCTCATGTCACCCTGCTCCTCCGCACACTCCACTGGCTTCCAGTTGAGGCTCGCATCTGCTACAAGACCATGGTGCTTGCCTACGGAGCTGTGAGGGGAACGGCACCTCCTTACCTTCAGGCTCTGATCAGACCCAACACCCAAACGAGGGCCCTACGTTCATCCACCTCTGGCCTGCTAGCTCCCCTACCTCTACAGAAGCACAGTTCCCACTCAGCCCGGTCAAAGCTATTTGCTGCTCTGGCACCCCAATGGTGGAACAAGCTCCCCCACGACGCCAGGACAGCGGAGTCACTGACCACCTTCACGAGACACTTGAAACCCTACCTCTTTAAGGAATACCTGGAATAGTATAAAGTAATCCTTTACCCCCCCCCCCCCACACCCCATAAAAAAAAGAAGAAAAAAAGTGGTTGTCCCACTTGCTATCATAAGTTGAATGCACCAATTTGTAAGTCGCTCTGGATAAGAGCGTCTGCTAAATGATGTAAATGTAAAATGTAAATGTAATGGCGTATCGCTGCAGAATGCTGAGGTAGCCATGCTGGTTAAGTGTGCCTTGAATTCTAAATAAATCACAGACAGTGTCACCAGCAAAGCACCCCCACACCATCACACCTCCTCCTCCATGATTTACGGTGGGAAATACACATGTGGAGATCATCTGTTCACCCACACCGCGTCTCACAAAGACACGGCGGTTGGAACCAAAAATCTCCAATTTGAACTCCAGTCCAAAGGACAAGTTTCCACTGCTCTAATGTCCATTGCTCATGTTTTTTGGCCCAAGCAAGTCTCTTCTTATTATTGGTGTCCTTTAGTAGAGGTTTCTTTGCAGCAATTTGACCACGAAGGCCTGATTCACACAGTCCCCTCTGAACAGTTGATGTTGACATGTGTCTGTGACTTGAACTCTGTGAAGCATTTATTTGGGCAGCAATTTCTGAGGCTGGTAACTATAATGAACATATCCTCTGCAGCAGAGGTAACTCTGGGTCTTCCATTCCTGTGGTGGTCCTTATGAGAGCCAATTTCATCATAGCGCTTAATGTTTTTTGCGACTGCACTTGAAGAAACTTTCAAAGTTCTTGAAATGTTCCGTATTGACTGACCTTCATGTCTTAAAGTAATGATGGACTGTCGTTTCTCTTTGATTATTTGAGCTGTTCTTGCCATAATATGGACTTGGTCTTTTACCAAATAGGGCTATCTTCAGTATACCCCCCCTACCTTGTCACAACCCAACTGATTGGTTCAAACGCATTAAGAAGGAAAGAAATTCCACAAATAAAGTTTTAAGAAGGCACACCTGTTAATTGAAATGGATTCCAGGTGACTACCTCATGAAGCTGGTTGAGAGAATGCCAAGAGTGTGCAAAGCTGTCATCAAGGCAAAGGGTGGCTATTTGAAGAATCTCAAATATAAAATGTATTTTGATTTGTTTAACACTTTTTTGGTTACTACATGATTCCATATGTGTTATTTCATAGTTTTGATGTCTTCACTATTATTCTACAATGTAAAAAATAGTAAAAATTAAGAAAAACCCTTGAATGAGTAGGTGTGTCCAAACCTTTCACTGGTAGTGTATGCTATGGGCTGGGGCATCTTGAAGATATTCCCTACAGCCCTACACTGGACTGATGGCAGATTTTAGGAACACAATATGGACACCAGAGTTTTCAAGGTGGTAATTTGGCCGTTCTGTGGCTCTGGGGGAGTTTTCTATAAGGCCTACCGAATGTGTTCTGAACTGAAATGCGGCGCTTCGGCCATGGATCTGATCACAGATCGGGTGGCATTTCGTAGAAGCCCTGGAGTCATGCTTTCTTTGGAGGGGTGGATTGTGGTTTTTGGTCCATGAGAAAGTTAATATTTTAAATCTTAGGATCAATGTGGTCACAGTTACTTCTTGTTGAAGAGGCAGCTGATAGCGTTAGCTTGCTATAGCTAGCTATCCTCTTTCTCCATTTGTGAATGAATTTGTGGCAATTTATTTCTAGCTGGCAAAATAAGTGAGCTAGATTTTGTTTGTGTACTGCCATATGTCGACAACACAGCTAAGTGTGTCACTGGTATGGGCTAGTAAATATCATAAACCTAGCCAGTTAGACAGTGATAGCCGCAAGCTAAAACCGGGGAGAGAGGGAGGAGAGAATTCACTTTCTGTTTCATTTGCTACTGGCTTGCTAATGTTCACTCAAATATGTTTTTCCACATGTAATTTATGAAATTAGATTTTTATTCCATAAAGATTGTAATTGTGTCAATATGTTGTGAACATTTTTGAAAAATCCTGTAGTATCTGAGGAATTATGACTTTGTTAATGTTTGCAAATGGTAGCTTAGAGAATGTTGATTTGGCCCAGGGAGACATCTGGAGAGCAGTTCTATAGGAGTACCCTAAAGCAGAGGAAGTCTGTTGTGTGGACTCCTGGGAGTGGTCTGTAGGGGAAAACACCAATATCAGATTACATAGGATATATACTATGGTTTGAATAGCATATTTGAATTTGGGTCGGCTGTTCTCCGGGTGCCTGCAGGTATCCATAAATTGAAGCTGGAATACTCTGATATAATAAACCTTTATGATCAAAGTACAGCGTCAGCGGATTTCCTTGGTCTCACAGCATAATTAGCAACGTTTTCTCGACACAACAAAATGGCGACGAGGTATTTGGACGAATTGCGTTTTTTCTCAGCGTTCCATTCATGGGCGCCGAGCTGACTTTCGCTCCGGAGTCCGGCAGATAAGGGTGAGTTTTGTCACCACTTTGGCCTCTGGTTAGTTCGTGTGTCTGTGTGTGTGCGTTGAATGAATGCACCGTTAAGAACTTGCGTGTGTGCGTTGTTGGTTATATGCTGTGGGATAGGAGTCCGTTCTAAATTTGTTTGCGCTGGTAAACAACGCAAACAGGGGGGAGTGTATATAACTATTGAAGAATAGAGGGAATAAGGCCAGGAACTAGGGTAAATGTGTACAAATTAGAACCATTGCGAATCTACGGTAGCCCTCTTAAGGAGGCGATCATTAGGATGGGCCAAAAATCCTAAAAACACGTTAGGTGTATTTAGGTGAGTCCAGGGGACTTGAGGCTGTGGTATATATATTCGGTTGCAAGTTACCGCTCAACATGTGGTTGACGAATTATATGATTGATGTGACCGCTCATTGAATTTCCGCGGACCTCGTGGCAGCCTAAATTTAGAGACAAAGGAATTATACGGCGCAATGGAGGTAACATGCTACATGCTACATGATACATGATAAATGCTACATGCTACATGCTGCATGCTACCTTAGGGGTCCATAGGAATGGATTAAGCCTCTTAAAGTGTGTTTATGTGAATAGGATTTGTGTCCTATGGTTTGTGAGCTCTGTTAAGTGTTATTGTTTGTCTATGAGGGGTAAAAGAGAGGAGGTACAGCGGGACTGTTAACTTTCTGTTTGGCTTGGAGAGAGAGCTGCTTGAGGGCTCCGTCCACGCTGAACTCGTAGTGGTGTATGAACTACGCATGCGCGTGATTTTATGACTCTAGAGTTACGTAAGGGCAAATGTGCCACTCCTCTGCGGGGAGAGCAGACAAAGAGAGAGAAGATTTAGAGACTAATAGTGTATTCTGGTTGTTAAATCGGCTGTTGTTTAAAGATGAAACTGTTTTCTTGAGATCTATTGAATTGATAAACTAGAGATATGTTGACGGATTTAAAAAAATAAAAATAAAAAATAAAATAAAATATTATTGAGCTATTTATACTATTCCTGAGTTAAGTTTGCTTATTTCTTAACGCGAATGTGAACGGAGGAATATTGAATGGTTGAAATAACTCAGTGAGTGCATAAACTACTAAATTATTGTCTGTTTCTTTGTTATTCTGTCATATGAGAGACGATAAGAAGGAGGAGAGAGAGAGAGAGAGAGAGAGAGAGATGAATTGCTAACGTGTACATCATGCGACAGGGTGTACATCATGCGACAGAGTCTGCTGCAACAGGATTCAGTCAAACTAAGGCCAGTACTGTTCTATTTACAAAACTTACCTTCCCATACAGGATATTTTGTGTGCCTAGCATATTTGATGTTATGACAATTTGACAGGGACTTGGCAACAGACTGATCAACTGATGTAATTGCATATTGGAGTTTTTGTGCATGAGTGGGTTTGATTAGAGTTGAGGGGAAATCGAGTACTGACATTATTCTGTAAAATTAAGGTCATTGGGTGCTTATTAAGCAATTGGTTTGCGAGTACTGTAGTGTTGCTGGATTGTAGGTCTTTATTTTTGGATTGCTCTAAGGTGACTACTTTCCTTTACTTTCCTGATTGGATGTGGTAAGATTGCCACTAATCAATAATTTGGTAAAATAAAATGAATAAATAAATAAATTGATGAATAAATAAATAAATTAATTAGTTTGAAAAAAAAAAAAAAAGAGGGAACTATAGGCTATATGGTCTAAAATAATGAAATAATTTACAATAAAGGAATATAAAATAGTTGTTACAAGGGGGAAAAAGGACATCAGGACTATGAAAGTAATTACACCTGTTGATATAGTTGAAAATAGTAATCCTCTAGTTAATGGTATTGCAAGGTTATCTGGAAAAGGGAATAAAAGTTGGCCTGACATTGAACAACCATAGCTAGTGGAAGGGATTTTAACCCTGACGTCATCAACATGCTGAAAGTGATTGAATAATAGAGAGAGGACAAGCAGAAACGACGATAAAGAAAACTCCAAAAGTAAGAAGAAAATGAGATGTCTGGAAACTAAGGGTGGAGTGAGGTTAAGGAAGATGGAACTTGAAGATGAAGAAGATGATGATGATGATGATCAGAGTGATTGAGAAGAGATCATGGGTGGATATGACTCTGTGATTAGAAGGAAGTTGGCAAGAGAGGAAAGAAGAAGGATACTAGAGATTTGATCTCTGATGGAAGTTGAAGGAAGAAGGATACTAGAGATTCGATCTCTGAGGAAAGTGAAGATGGAGACAGCGATGAAGATTTGGAGATTAAAGGTGCTTTATGTTCAAGAGGATTTTATCCTACAATGACTAGCAAAGAAGAAATAGAAAGAGATATAGACTGATGTGTATTATGCCTGGATAAGGGGAATAATTTAGAAGAAGTAAGAGAAATGGAAGAACAACTCAAGAAGATACAGAAGAAGAGAAAAACTGCTGAGAAAAGGATCCCAAGAATTGGAGGAGAAGAATAATACATTGAGGCCAAGGAAAGAGAGCACAAGTAAGAAGATGATGCAAGGTGATCATTCGAGGACAGAACTTAGAATATAAGCCTTTGAAGAATACCGATATGTCAACAACAAGAAAGAACAGGACCAAGAAACTCTCAGAAAACATGATGAAATACAACTGGGGGAGAATAAGAAGGAGAAGAAAAGCTTTGGTTATGAAGAATCAGTGTGCACCAAATCAACAATCACTGCCACAGCTTCAACTGAACAAGGTCAAATGCAATTGTACCAGCCACAACTAGTGGTACAAGTTGTTTCATATCCATAGATAGTTTCTGGAAAGAAAGAATTTCAGAGGAAGATACAGGAGCAAGTGAAGATCATCTGGAGGACAGGTGAACCCTATAGGGGCCCAGAGCAAGGATTCTAGGGGTGCCTAGAAGATCCGAAAGGGAGGTGTCAGCTGGTAGCATCAGGACCGGAAAAAGATCCAACAATTGAGGTGAAAATAAACAATGGACTATGGGAAGTGATGATGGATAGCGGAACAGCTTTTATCTGTGTTCAGCCTGAAGAGGTTACACATCTCACTATGTAAAATTAACTAAATTAGGATAGGGATTTGAGGGAGTAAAACAGTTGATTACTCTTAAGGAACCAATTGAGCTCTGCTATAAAAATCTAAAAATGTACAATACCCATACTGGTATCAGAACATATACCTATTGCATTGTTGGGAAGAGATGCATTGTGTAAGTTGAACTGTACAATAAGATGTACACCAGACGGCTGTCTGGTAGAAGTGCCAAAGGAAAAGGTTTACCAATTGTTGATGATGACAGAAATGGATTTGTCTTTAGTATTCTGGATTGGAAATCTCAGTGAAGATTTTTTAAAGAAGGCTAAGGTTAGGAGAAGATTATAAAGGAGTAGGGTTTTTGGGAACCATATTGGCTTAAAAATATTGATTATATCATAGGAAGGAGGACAATCTGTCTGAAAAATAATGTTTACAGGGGGTGACTGTTTTTCTTGGTTACATTCCTACACCAAGAGGTGAATAAGATTTCAAACTAGGCTAAAACATGCTCAATCGATTGCCAAGTCTGTGTGTAAAGAAGTCATGAGCAGGTGGGGACTTCCCGATCACATATCCTAAAATTAGTGGGAAAGGAATTTGTGGATAAATCAGTGAAATGGTTTTTGAAAAAGTTAGGAGAAAAGTCAGATTAAAAAAGTTAGGAAAACTAGGGTTGAAGGAACTCTAGGACAGTCAGCTAAGCTTCAATGTTAGTAGTAAGAGAGAGAGAACAGTGGTGAAGGGACATTTAGAGTTCAGTGGGAAGATAGATATGGTAGGAGTTTAGATCTGTTAGGAGCAGTTGCATTGAGAAAGTATGCGTTGCTGAATTATAAGAGAAGATTGAGGGTGATTGCAGTATCTATGTTTACAATTCCCAGCAGGAAGATCAAGGTGATTATAAGTGTATTTTTATAATCAACAGGTTGAAAGTGAGGGATTAGAGTTGGGACTGAGAGTTAATGTAGTGACACTAGTGGTGATAGATGGAAATACAAGTAAAGAGTTCAAAGCTTTAGGGAGAATGGATGAATCAACAACAATGACATCAACACTTCAGTCTAATAAAACAACAGTGAGAAGCAATTCAACTCTTTCAACATTGACAGTTATTAAAGCTATAAATATATCACATTTGATTACAAGGGAGCCAATCGCTCCAGCACCAATTTTAGAGGAAAAGACTGTCATTAGGGTTAGGATGGGTGGTACAGCTCATCTTCCTTGTAGATGTGAGAGAAGGAATGTGTAGAGGTGAGGTTCCTCCCATATGGAGAGATAATTATGGAGAAGAAGTGTTGTTATCAGGACCGGAAGTAGAAGCTGTTTCACCTAGTCAAAGGAAGTATATTTTGTACAACGATATGAAGTGGAAGAGGGTTATGAGTGATTGTTCACTTATTTTGCGTAATGTTACATGGAAAGATCAGGGAGAATATATGTGTACTTATCTAGTGCAAGCATTAACATTTGTTCCGGTTAAGAATGATTGGTTAAAAGGCTATGTAATTCGTAAGGTGACACTTATGATGGAAGATTTGAAGTCTGTTGAAGCTTCCACAGTCACCAAAGAAGTTCAAGAGAAGTATATTACAGTAGCCACTCCAACAGTAAATACTACACAGAGGATATCTGTAACTTTTCAACTGGAAATAGTTAAGAGTGTTAATACATCAACTAAAGCAACTATTTTAATAGTAACTTTGAAAGAGGTTAATGGTACGACGGCAATAACAAATGTAGGAAATATGACACAGACACCAACAACAACTTTTCTGAAATTAAAGGATGTAGCAAGAGTGACTCAGCAGTTTATGATACGGATGGAGAGTGCTGTCAATGGTAGTAAGGATAGTGTTGAGATAGGAGAGCAGTGGTAGTAGAGAAGGATGTAGATTCATCTGAAATAGTGCAGGATACTATCATGGAGGTACAGGATGAGTTCTTTGATTTTAATGGAAGACAAGAAGATATATCTGATCAATACAGTTCGTTAGGGAAGAGAGAAACTAAATGGAAGGCATATGGATTTGATTTTTCTGTTTTGCAAATTAAAGATGGATGGGCAGGTAGGAATCTTTGGTTCAAGAAGTTAACTCATTCTGTAAGATCAGTGAGGAATCTTGAGGGTAAATGTCTGTTGAGAATTTCAGCATAAGGAAAAGGGGGTTGAATCTTAGAAGGTAGCGAAACCTCTATCAAGTACGTGTCAATCTTATGCTTTATCATGGCTGTTGTATCAGCAACAATCATTAACAGATACAATAATGTCATTGTCGAAACATTTGTTTAGGCTTAGGTTTAAGTGTTCTTGGTTAAATGAATTACCCTATGTGAATTTGTTAGATGGGAAGGAAAATCAGTTAACAGCGACTCCTGAAGCATTGGAGAGGAAACCAGTGAGGGCTAAAAGCTGTTTTTGTTCTAATAAAACATATGATGGAAAGGGGATGTTTAGGGGAATATCAGATTGTGATGATTATATGATGACTTTGGGTAAGCATGAACATAAGGTTAGTAATGAGAAATATAATGTAACTTTTTATGTTCCAGTTAGTAAGAAGAGCAGGACTTTGATGGTGAAAGATCAGCTTTTGCCTGGTGATGTGACTATTGGGGATTTTAGAGATGTTTAGGGGTTTGTGGTGAGCGTATATATTCTTACCCTATGGATGGACAGGATGTTGTTACATGTCGAAGTTGAAGCTTCCATATGAGGTTTTAAAATTAAAAGAGGGGAAGCAAGGGGAAAGAGAGAAATCTGATTCTGAAAGAGAGAAGTTTCATAGTCTGGGAAGCCTATCATTGGAGGATAAGTCTAAGAGAGAAGTGGGGATTTTTCCATGGTATGGTGTAAAATTTGGGGAGATCATATAGATAATATTACCTATAATTTGAAGGGTTTTGCAAATGAAACGATAAGAGGGTTTAACCTTCTGTCAAGACTCAAAGGAGTATTGATAGATAGATATCAATTTTGATTATCAAATGTTTTTAAATATTATGGTGATTTTAGTATTTTGTTATGAATCAAAGGGGGAAATAGAATGTGATTCATTTTATATATCATTTTTATATTTTTAGTTAATATTGATGTTTTAATTTGAATGTGTTGTTTTGCAAAATATACTGTTTGGTCTTTTCTTTTCTTCCAGAAGCATATGGGGGGAATATGTAGAGGGGATTCATATACTCAAACAAGGACAATATGAAAGGACAATATGAATGGACTGGAGGAAGTGGAACAAGGAAGGTGTGGAAATGTTCCGATTCCATCATCGACGATGCATTGGAAGTCGACACTGCTGAGGAGATGAAGTGTAGTGGACTACATTCCAGTGTCTGCAATGATATATAGACATATTTGCATGTGTAATACATAATTTGTGTCATATTCTTTCTGTATTAATTTTTGTAGAATGATATTTGCTGTTATTGGGTACATGTGGGGATCTGAGATGTTTTTGTTTATTTCGTGGAAGCTTAGGGATATGGGGTCTAGGCAGGGATAGAGAGAATCCACAGGAGGGTTCGATGGGTCGACCAGCCTGAATGTGGACATTTTTGATTGTATTTTGTTTGCTGAGGCTTTCATGTGTATTCAAATTGCATCATAGGTTAAAATGCATTGATAAAGATGTATGAATTGATCTGGAGTACTTAGGTGGTTGCCTGGGGCAGAGGGGCCGTGAGAGAATTTTACTGTCTTAATTGATGGAGGGATATTTGGAAAGAAGGCTGCCAGACAGGTTTTTCGCTCTCACACTCCATAAAGATTTGTTCATATTTCATAGAAATGTATTCACACTCCATAGAGATTTGTTCATATTTCATAGAAATGTATTTACACTCCATAGAAAAATGTGTTTTTGGTTTATTGTTAAAGATACTCAATAAGAGATTGTTACTTGTCATAATCCTATTCTTTTTGTTTTCGAGACTTAATTTGTCTCGAAGGGGGGAATATGTAGTATCTGAGGAATTATGACTTTGTGTTAGGCTATGGTTCAACCCAGCACTCAGAGAAACAAACACGACAAAGGGAGTGGAAGAAACAAAAATATTTAATAAAAGTTAAAATTGTCTTAGTCCAAAAACAACTGAAGTAAAGGAACAGAGTGGGCTAGTCGGCTCCGGAGGAAGGAGAGGCTGAGGCAGGCAGGCAGGCAGGCAGGCAGGCAGGCCGACAGGCAGGAAGGCATGTCCGAAACTAAAGACAAAACAAATGACAGGTTAAGGAGAGTGGAGAGCCAGGCTGAAGACAAAGACAAAATAACTTTACTGGTGAGCCAAGTTACCGCTCTGGTAAGAACAACGATCTGGCGCCGGTGGAGAGCCATGCCCCGGAATTAGTAGTGCAGGTTGATTAGAGAATAGGATGCAGCTGCGTGAGGCAGGAATCACTGGAAACAACCCGCAGCTGCACAGGAGAGTCAGATCCTGAGCACGCCCCTGATCCACTCCAGACACACCCACATAAAGGGGACAAACACACATACAGATACAACAGACACAGAGGGGACAAAACAAGGAGGAAGGGAAACAGAAAAGGGAGAGACAAGCTGCCCACATAACAGTACCCCCCCTCAATGGTCGCCACCTGGCGACCCACCAGGCCTGTCAGGGTTGTCGTGATGGAAGTCCGTGATCAACTGAGGATCCAACACAAAACGCTTAGGGACCCAAGACCTCTCCTCTGGTCCATAACCTTCCCAATCGACTAGGTATTGGAGACCCCTACCCCGCCTCCGAGAGTCCAGTAGCCTACTGACGGTGTAGGCCGGATGGTCGTCAATGAGACGAACAGGTGGAGGTGGAACAGCCGGCGGACACAAAAGGCTGGAGGACACAGGTTTCAGTTGGGAGACGTGGAAAGTAGGGTGTATCTTCATGGCTGAAGGCAACTTCAAACGAACCGCAGCGGGGTTAATGATGGACTCCACCACAAACGGACCCAGGTACCGAGGAGACAGCTTGCGTGATTTGGTACGAAGAGGTACGTTCTTAGACGACAGCCAAACCTCTTGACCAGGATGAAACACAGGTGCGGGAGTCCTGCTCCTATCCGCTGTCATCTTGTTCCTGTCGGTGGTCCGAAGCAACGCTTCCCGAGCGTCGCGCCACACTCTCTGGCAGCGGCGGAGGTTCTCCTGAACCGAAGGAACAGCCAATTCCTTCTCCTGAGCAGGAAACAGAGGGGGTTGATAACCCATGGTAACTTCGAAGGGTGAAAGACCAGTGGCAGAGGTGGTGAGGGAGTTGTGGGCGTACTCTATCAGATACGATGTCCACAGGTATTCCATGGGGACGGAATACATGTTGGACTAGGAGGTCCGCTGTCTCACTGGCAGACGGTAATTTTGGTAATGCTATATAGTGAACAGATTTAGAGAATCTGTCCACAATGGTAAGTATAGTATCATTACCTTCAGACTTGGGTAGGCCGGTGACAAAATCCATGGCTATGTGGGACCAGGGACGGCTGGGAACTGGGAGGGGTAGCAGCAGCCCCGAAGGGGACTGATGGGAGGCTTTGCCCCGAGCACAGGTTGAACAGGCTGCCACAAAAGCCCGAACGTCAGTTTCCATTGAAGGCCACCAAAAATGTCTCCTAAGCAGCGTCAACGTGCGTCTCATCCCAGGGTGACCAGCAAAACGGGAGGTGTGAATCCACTGCAACACCTGAGACCGGACCGTCTCGGGAACAAAGAGTAGGTTGGGAGGTCCATCACCCGGTCCCGGGTCCGTGGCAAGTGCAGTCTTCACAAGAGACTCGATCTCCCACTGAACAGCCGCCACGACGCATGAGGAAGGCAGGACTGCCTCAGGCTCGCTGGTCTCCGAAGGGTCAGCAAACTGGCGGGACAAAGCATCTGGTTTAACATTTCTTGACCCCGGTCTGTATGTAAGAATAAAGTTAAACCTACTAAAAACAGGGCCCATCTGGCTTGGCGTGAGTTGAGTCTCTTAGTGGCTTGGATGTAAGCCAAGTTCTTGTGGTCTGTCCAGACCACAAACGGCAGTTCAGCTCCATCCAGCCAGTGCCGCCATTCTTCCAGTGCTAGCTTGACCGCCAGCAGTTCTCGGTTTCCAACGTCGTAATTCCGTTCTGTGGGTGACAATTTTTTGGAGAAAAAAGCACAGGGGTGAAGCTTTTGGTCAGTGGGGGAGCGCTGGGAGAGGACGGCTCCCACACCTGAGTCCGACGCGTCCACCTCCACAACAAACTGCAGAGAGGTATTGGGGTGTATCAACACAGGGGAGGTGGAAAACAGTTCCTTCAAAACCCCTACCGCCTGCTCCGCCTCAGGGGACCACAGAAAAGGGACTTTTGGGGATGTGAGTCTAGTAAGGGGTGCCACCACTTTACTAAAACCCTTAATGAACCTACGGTAGAAGTTAGCAAAGCCCAAAATCGTTGAAGTTGCTTACGGGTGGTGGGTATGGGCCATTCCGTCACTGCCCGGATCTTCTCGGGGTCCGCCTTCACCTGCCCGCTCTCAATGATGAAACCAAGGAACGATGTAGACTGTTTGTGGAACTCACACTTCTCTGCTTTGACATACAGCTTGTTTTCCAAGAGCCGTTGAAGGACTTGACGGACGTGTGACTCATGCTCCTCGGGTGACTTGGAAAAAACAAGAATATCATCCAGGTATACAAAGACAAAACGGTTCAAAAATCCCTAAGAACATCGTTCACCATGGCTTGGAAAACAGCAGGGCGTTTGAGAGCCCAAAGGGCATGACCAAATACTCAAAATGTCCCAGTGGAGTGTTGAAAGCGGTTTTCCACTCATCTCCCTTATGGATCCGGACAAGGTGATAAGCGTTCCTGAGGTCGAGCTTGGAGAAAACTGTGGCGCCATGCAGAGGTTCAAAAGCAGAGTTGATGAGTGGAAGGGGATACTTGTTTTTAACAGTTATGTTGTTTAAACCCCTGAAATCGATACAGGGGCGTAACGACTTGTCCTTCTTTTCCACGAAAAAGAAACCTGCACCCAAAGGAGACGACGAGGGACGGATTATGCCCGAGACCAGAGAATCACCAATGTACTGCTCCATTGCCTCTCTTTCCGGTCGGGACAGATTGTATAAGCGACTAGAGGGCAAGGGAGCACCAGGAAGCAGTTCAATAGGGCAATCATAAGGCCTATGTGGTGGTAGAGACAGAGCCTTGTCCTTACTGAAAACCTCCGCTAAGTCATGGTATTCTTTGGGGACAGATGACAGATCAAGAGGAGCTGAGGGATGAGTTGGGTTACACTTAGTGGGGGAACCGCTGACCTAAGGCACTCTGAATGGCAGTTAGTGCTCCAACTGAGAATGGTGTGACGTGTCCAATCAATTTGTGGGTTGTGAAGAGCCAACCAGGGGAAGCCAAGGATTAGGGAGGTAGCTGAGCCAGACATAACTCTTAGCTGAATGCTTTCACAATGATTGCCAGAAATCACTAGGGAAACGGGGGTGGTTTGATGAGTTATCTCTGCAGGAGGCGCCCATCAAGGGCTGTGACCCGAATGGGGGTAGGTAGTGGCTCCATGGGGATACGAGCTTGTGTAACGAACTGGTGGCTAATAAAGTTGTCTTCTGCACCTGAGTCTATGAGAGCTGAGAGTGGCAGGGAATGACTCTGGAAACGTAAGGTTACAGGTACTTGTAATCGGGGAATGATGGGTTCAGGATCTAACTCTGGGCTCGCAAGTAGACCCACCGTTACGAGCGAGCCTTGTCTTTTGGCCGCTTAGGGCATGTAGCCAGAATGTGTGTGGCGTCTCCACAGTACAGGCACTCACCCGCCTGGAGCGCCGTTGCCGTTCTGCTGGAGGTAGTCGAGCCTCGACCCACTTGCATAGGTTCCTCCTCTGTGCTCGGGATGGAATCAGGAATAAGAAGCTGCCGGCTCCGGGGAGGCGAGACTCGAGTGGTTGAAGGCTGGGGGAACTCGTCCTCCTAGAAGCGGCCGACCGCCTCTCCCGATGCCTCTCCCGCAACCGGTTGTCTAGCTTAATGGACAGGGAAACGAGAGAATGTAAATCATGTGGCTCGTCACGAGCAGCCAGTTCATCCTTAATGGCTTCATTCAAACCGCTTAGAAATGCTCCTTGAAGTGCCACATTGTTCCACTTGGAGTCCGCTGCCAAAGTCCAGAACTCAATAGAGTACTCAGCCACACTGTTAGAACCCTGCCTCAAATTAAAAAGTATCTTGGAGGAATTACCCACATGGTCAGGATGGTCAAAAACAGTCTTCAATTTAGCAGAAAAAATCAGCGAAAGTCAATCCAGTCAAAGTTTGATTTGAGCACACAGCCTCAGCCCAAACCAGAGCTCTCCCTCTTAACAGCCCCAGAACATAATGTACCTTAGAGGAATCAGTAGAAAATGACAGTGGTCTCTGCCGAAAAATCAAGTCACACTGAAGCAAAAATCCCCGGCACTTGTCCAATTCTCCATTGAACGGTTCAGGCGACGTGACAGGGGGTTCCCGATGGAACGAAGCCTGCATCATGTCCGAGGAACCAACTTGGGGTGCATCAAACTGGGGGTCAGAGAGAGATGGAGAACTGATAAGACAATTTAGAGACTTGTGTAGTTAACTGAGTCACCTGGTTCAGCAGTTGATGATTATTTTCCAAAAGAGTCCGAATCAGTTGGTCATGCTGTCCTAGCAACGTTCCTTGAGCCTGGATAGCTTGTTGGAAGCTGTCTTCGTTTGCCCCGTGCTGTCTCTCTGTTGGGTCCATGGCCAGATCGTTCTGTTAGGCTATGGTTCAACCCAGCACTCAGAGAAACAAACACGACAAAGGGAGTGGAAGAAACAAAAATATTTAATAAAAGTTAAAATTGTCTTAGTCCAAAAACAACTGAAGTAAAGGAACAGAGTGGGCTAGTCGGCTCCGGAGGAAGGAGAGGCTGAGGCAGGCAGGCAGGCAGGCAGGCAGGCAGGCAGGCAGGCCGACAGGCAGGAAGGCATGTCCGAAACTAAAGACAAAACAAATGACAGGTTAAGGAGAGTGGAGAGCCAGGCTGAAGACAAAGACAAAATAACTTTACTGGTGAGCCAAGTTACCGCTCTGGTAAGAACAACGATCTGGCGCCGGTGGAGAGCCATGCCCCGGAATTAGTAGTGCAGGTTGATTAGAGAATAGGATGCAGCTGCGTAGGCAGGAATCACTGGAAACAACCCGCAGCTGCACAGGAGAGTCAGATCCTGAGCACGCCCCCTGATCCACTCCAGACACACCCACATAAAGGGGACAAACACACATACAGATACAACAGACACAGAGGGGACAAAACAAGGAGGAAGGGAAACAGAAAAGGGAGAGACAAGCTGCCCACATAACACTTTGTTAATGTTTGCAAATGGTAGCTTAGAGAATGTTGATTTGGCCCAGGGAGACATCTGGAGAGCAGTTCTATAGGAGTACCCTAAAGCAGAGGAAGTCTGTTGTGTGGACTCCTGGGAGTGGTATGTAGGGGAAAACACCCATATCAGATTACATAGGATACATACCATGGTTTGGGACAAAGGACGGTGAGAATAGCATATTTGAATTTGGGTCGGCTGTTCTCCGGGTGCCTGCAGGTATCCATAAATTGAAGCTGGAATACTCTGATATAATAAACCTTTATGATCAAAGTACAGCGTCAGCGGATTTCCTTGGTCTCACAGCATAATTAGCAACGTTTTCTCGACACAACAATTCTCACAGCCGTTTTCCATAATAAAAAGTGAAGTGCCACTTGGTGCGCACCAGCTTACAATGTACAGTAGGCTACAGGCAATGTGTTTCTCCACCGTGTGAGTCATAGAAATTACAATCTTGCGTTCGGGGCTTTCCGGCAGTAAACTAACAAATCATTTTTCAAGTTAGAACCCAAAACAAAACTCACGATGAGTTCCAAAAATAAACGTTCACATTGACCAAAATCCACCCCTCCAAAGAAAGCCTGGCTCCAGGGCTTCTCCGCAACGCGCAGCCCCCACAAATACCTTGAAAATTACATTTTCCCATAGGCTTGTACTATCTATCACAGCATCAGCAGTTAGCTATCATCAGCTGGCAGATATGTTTACATTTGGTTAGATTTGCCAGTGTTATTTAGATGAAAGACGTGAGCTAGATGCGGTAGCTCTATAGCTAGCTAACGTTAGCATAGAGGTAGCAAGCTAGCTCTTTCACTTACCCGGTTCACTTCCATGCCAGTGATAATGCTGGTACTGCTGGCTGTTTGAGATGCTTTAGAAGCCACGTTAATGGTAGGGACAGCATCTACTTTGAGAGGCAACTTCTTGCTGAAGCCCTCCTTCCATTGTTGATAGTCGTGGAAGTTCTCAGGGTTGAAATGTGCCCCGCAGATTGACAAATAGACACCCAATTCGCCTGCCACCTTCTCACAAATGTATCCCAATTTATACGATGTTTTTTCATTCACCGTGTGACGCTGACCCGAGGGCGTTGTGGGATTGTTTCTGAAGTTAGAGCTGATTTGGAGAAAACCGGTAGTTTGAAGGCATGTACAGCAGAAAGAGTATCTGGTTAACATGGCGATGGACTGATTCACTGACTAAAAGTCTCGTCAAAGAGATAGCATTTCTTTTGTGAGATAGCAAAATAGAAGTTCTACAATCAAGACAGGATAACCAAATTGCTTCAGAAGATAATAAACCATGTTTTTTGTTACTTTCTAGTATGTCAATCGAGTAGCTAGCTAGCTAACTAACCAGCTAGCTTTGTAGCCATGGATTGTGCACCTGACATTGTTTAGCTAGCTAAGTAGCTGGTGGATGTTTTCCTTTTGAAACCAACATTCACCTCCACAAATACTGTTTACATTGATATCCATACTGAATGAAGCAGTTAAGTGACCTCATAGGCACCCTTAACTTTTTCAGTTAATTTAAGGGGGAAATTCACCTTTACATGTTTTGTGTGACTGACTTAAAGTTAAGGAAACTTTAAGCGAAAAGATAAGGGGAAAATTAAGGGGTTTTATGCAACCGGCCCAGACACTCAAGTATGTAGCTGGTATCACTCAACCTAGTGTGATGAACATTTTTATGTTGGTGCTTTTCTATCTATCAATTTCTATGTTTGTGCTATTCTAAAACAAATTTCTGTGTTCATGCACTGTGTTCATGCAAGAGACTGACTGAACAAATCCTCACTATCAGTAGCTGCAATTTGGCAGTACGCCCAGACCTTTGTTTTGAGAACGAAAGATATCTCAGTTTCAAGGTTTCAGCTTAGAGAGAAGAAGCCTCGTGAGGTATTGGTCTGTCACATGTTATGAACCAGTATTGGTCGGTCACATGAATGAAACAAAACGGTAATGATGAACTAATTATGCTAAATCATGCAAATATAACTTGTCTGTGTATAGCAGTATATAAGACAACTGCTGACACTGTCCCAGCAGAGCTTCTGACAGACGTTCACTATGGTGCATTAAGTTTGTTGGAACCTCTCCAGCGCGCTGACAATAAACAATGATTCATTTAAGATTAACTTTGAGTGCCCCGTGTAAGAATTTCCACGACAATTTGGCATCACAAACTTTATGATTGATTGTGCTTTCCAGTGGGGGTCTGCGAGGAACACCGTGGTGCATTTTATGAAGGGACATTCCCATCTGACCAAAACACGATGAGACCTGCCCAGATCAGACCCTTTCTGTGAGCTGCCCAGGAGGAGACACATCATCGGCGAATAATTGAGGGACGGCAACTGATTTCAGTAAGTCAATTTCAAAGAATGTCTTTATTTTATTTTATATGTTAAACCAACTAAACTAAACATAAAGATGTAGAAGAGGGTACCACAAGCCTTAAGTTATAGCATGAAGTGCTATTCTATATGTATGGGAAGCAGCAAGACTATAGAGTCTATAGAGACCACAGCATTTATGACTATTTAAACTATTGATAGTATGGATGCTGAGGGACTGCAGATGCTGAAGGACTATAGATGCTGTGGGGACCATAGATGCTATAACTGTAGGGACTATGGATGCTATTGGGACTACTGATGCTTAGGGACTACAGATGCTCAGGGACTATAGATATTGTAAAGACTATGGCGACTGTAGAGAGTATAGAGGAACCGCAGAAGATACATATGATGTGGAAGAAGGCTAGAGCTAGTCTTAGAGAGAAGACTAGAGTGAGGGCAAGTAACGGTACCATGCCCCGCTGACAGCTGTCTGTAGGCATTTATAAGAGAAATGTCTACGTGGTCTACAGCCACTGGTAGAGAATAGCATAAGGTGCACTCTGTGATATTTTTTATGTATAGTGAAGATACATATGGTGCATAGGAGGTAACGACAGAGAATAGTTGAAGATGCACATGGGGTAATAAGGGAGATAACCGAGTGAGTTTGGATGTGAAAGTTGTGTGTGGTTGTGTAAGTGTGGAAAGGACGTGTTAAGCTGATTGAAATTTGGATAAGCTGATTGATTGAAATTAGGGTGTTAGGCTGATTGGAATTTGGATAATAAGATGATTGATTGAAATTTTGATGTTAAGCTGCTTGAAATTTGGATAACAAGATTGAAATGTGGATATTAAGCTGACTGTACAGAGTGAGTGAGAGCTGTCAGGGGACTAGCTCCAGTGTGAAAGAGGATTACTGAGTGCGTGAAAGAATGGATACCCCAACCAGTTCTGTGTGAGCTGAGATCTATTACATTTACATTTACATTTTAGTCATTTAGCAGACGCTCTTATCCAGAGCGACTTACATGAGCAATTAGGGTTAAGTGCCTTGCTCAAGGGCACATCTGCAGATTTTTCACCTAGTCAGCTCGGGGATTAGAACCAGCGACCTTTCGGTTACTGGCACAACGCTCTTAACCACTAAGCTACCTGCCACCCCATCTATAACGTTATCTAGGGGTTCTGTCCACCACCGCCCATCGATCTACATGTAGTGAGCACTGACAGGAGAAGCCATTGAAAGATATGTTTACCTCTCGGGCTGCTGCGTTGTGATTGTTGTTGCGGTGTGGAGGTGAAAACCTAAAGATTTATAACGTTATAAAGGGATTCTGTATGGAGATATGAAAGGAGAAAGTACTATTTCTGAATATGCTGTTAAATAGAACACTAGTGAATATTGGTGTAGAGGAGGAATTTGTGATGTAGCACAAATGTATAATGGGTTACTAGAGTTAAAGTAACATAATAGTTGTATAATGGGTTACTAGGGATCTGATTAAGTAACAACAGAAATAATAATAATATACAACTTGCACACCCACACGTAGACATACGTAAGTGGTGTAAAAAGTATTCTGTTCAGAATGGTCACTTTATGGATCATTTGATGAAAATGAGGTTAAAGCATTGTACGGGACTTGATTTACCCCTACTCAATAAAACTATACACGCTTATGAGATTTCCTCCACCCTGGTAATACATTTTGAAATAAGCCCATACCCTGTTAAATAGAACCAATGATTTTCTTTATTCACCTACTCAACCATTTCACGTGCTAGGTAGAGACTTATTATGGACAGAGCATTCCATTTACAGAGGACTGATAGACAGTGCAACCCAGTTAATACATATTGATCCCTCCAAAGCATTACATATGAATCTTGAAATAATAGACATTTAATAAATGTTGAAGCAGAAAGTGAATATCCAACAGAGATTGGTAATAAAAATGTAAAGTAACTTTTTGAAGTTATACTAAAATGAAAACAATGCCTTCCAATATGGAGAAAGTTATCATGTTTGTTTTGTTTTGTTTTAAACCTTGAAATAGGGGGAAAAGCAGAATGTTGTTTGAGAGTGATCCATGTGTTTAAGCAGTAGTGATTGAGGTCTTCCTATATGGAAGGAAGTCCAAGTTGAGGGAAACAGATATGGAGACTAGTGAAAGTAACAAAGTGAATGGTAATTGGCTTTCAGATAGCAATCCAATAATGCAATATCTTAGTAATTTGAAGAAGTAAGACAGAGGCATTGAGCATTGCGACTTAAATTAGAGGCCGCTCACTCTTCAAGGCCTGGTCCACTGCTCTCGTGTTTAAGCGATCTGGTGTTTGGGTTAAGAGATAAGCTTCCTGTGGAACAATAGATAGCCGCCAGTACACACTGAACTCAAACAGGCTGTAAGAGAGACAGTGGGAAATTTGGGACAGAGGTGAATAATTGAATAAGACACATTTTTGACAATTTATTTCTCAATTCTATAGTTTGGGTAGCACCAGGGATTTAAGAGGGGCTCTGGGATTGTTTACTTTAGAATGTGCCTAATTCAGCTTTAAGGGACACCGTATCATCTGTTGTGTCTGAAGTATAAATGTGTCTGAAGTATAATTATGTATACGCATGGGTTTATTAAGACTCCCTGCTCAAGATGCAGTAAACTCAATTCTGTTTATTTTCTTTCTTCCAGGACTGATGAACGTCCGCTACCAAGTTTTCTTTACACGTTTATCAATTATTCGCTCTCTCTCTCCCGCTACTCTCTCCTCTTCCATCCTATCATCTCTTCCCTCTGCTCAATCATTCTACCTCCAATCTCCTGATTCTGCCTCCTCAACCCTCCTCTCCTCCCTTTCTGCATCATTTGACTCCCTGTGTCCCCTATCCTCCCGGCCGGCTCGGTCCTCCCCTCCTGCTCTGTGGCTTGACGACTCATTGCGAGCTCACAGAACAGGGTTCCGGGCAGCCAAACGGAAATGGAGGAAAACTAGACTCCCTGCAGACCTGGCATCTTTTCACTCCCTCCTCTCTACATTTTCTTCATCTGTTTCTGCTGCTAAAGCCACTTTCTACCACTCTAAATTCCAAGCATCTGCCTCTAACCCTAGGAAGCTCTTTGCCACCTTCTCCTCCCTGCTGAATCCTCCTCCGCCACACTCCTCCCTCTCTGTGGATGACTTCGTCAACCATTTTGAAAAGAAGGTTGACGACATCCAATCCTCGTTTGTTAAGTCAAATGACACTGCTGGTCCTGCTCACACTGCCCTACCCTATGCTTTGACTTCTTTCTCCCCTCTCTCTCCAGATGAAATCTTGCGACTTGTGACGGCCGGCCACCCAACAACCTGCCCGCTTGACCCTATCCCCTCCTCTCTTCTCCAGACCATCTCCGGTGACCTTCTCCCTTACCTCACCTCGCTCATCAACTCATCCTTGACCGCTGGCTATGTCCCTTCCGTCTTCAAGAGAGCGAGAGTTGCACCCCTTCTCAAAAAACCAACACTCGATCCCTCTGATGTCAACAACTACAGACCAGTATCCCTTCTTTCTTTTCTCTCCAAAACTCTTGAGCGTGCCGTCTCTAGCCAACTCTCTTGCTATCTTTCTCAGAATGACCTTCTTGATCCAAACCAGTCAGGTTTCAAGACCGGTTATTCAACTGAGACTGCTCTTCTCTGTGTCACGGAGGCTCTCCGCACTGCTAAAGCTAACTCTCTCTCCTCTGCTCTTGTCCTTCTAGACCTGTCTGCTGCCTTTGATACTGTGAACCATCAGATCCTCCTCTCCACCCTCTCCGAGTTGGGCATCTCCGGCGCGGCTCACTCTTGGATTGCGTCCTACCTGACCGGTCGCTCCTACCAAGTGGCGTGGCGAGAATCTGTCTCCGCACCACGTGCTCTCACCACTGGTGTCCCCCAGGGCTCAGTTCTAGGCCCTCTCCTATTCTCGCTATACACCAAGTTATTGGCTCTGTCATATCCTCACATGGCCTCTCCTATCATTGCTATGCAGACAACACACAACTAATCTTCTCCTTTCCCCCTTCTGATAACCAGGTGGCGAATCGCATCTCTGCATGTCTGGCAGACATATCAGTGTGGATGACGAATCACCACCTCAAGCTGAACCTCGGCAAGACGGAGCTGCTCTTCCTCCCGGGGAAGGACTGCCCGTTCCATGATCTTGCCATCACGGTTGACAACTCTGTTGTGTCCTCCTCCCAGAGTGCGAAGAGCCTTGGCGTGACCCTAGACAACACCCTGTCGTTCTCTGCTAACATCAAGGCGGTGACCCGATCCTGTAGGTTCATGCTCTACAACATTCGGAGAGTACGACCCTGCCTTACACAGGAAGCGGTACAGGTCCTAATCCAGGCACTTGTCATCTCCCGTCTGGATTACTGCAACTCGCTGTTGGCTGGGCTCCCTGCCTGTGCCATTAAACCCCTACAACTCATCCAGAATGCCGCAGCCCGTCTGGTGTTCAACCTTCCCAAGTTCTATCATGTCACCCCGCTCCTCCGCACACTCCACTGGCTTCCAGTTGAAGCTCGCATCTGCTACAAGACCATGGTGCTTGCCTACGGAGCTGTGAGGGGAATGGCACCTCTGTACCTTCAGGCTCTGATCAGTCCCTACACCCAAACGAGGGCATTGCGTTCATCCACCTCTGGCCTGCTGGCCCCCCTACCTCTGCGGAAGCACAGTTCCCACTCAGCCCAGTCAAAACTGTTCGCTGCTCTGGTACCCCAATGGTGGAACAAGCTCCCTCACGACGCTAGGACAGCGGAGTCACTTACCACCTTCCGGAGACACTTGAAACCCCACCTCGTTAAGGAATACCTGGGATAGGATAAAGTAATCCTTCTACCCCCCTTACCCCACACCAAAAAAAAAAAAAAAAAAAAAAACATATTGTAAAGTGGTTATCCCACTGGCTATAAGGTGAATGCACCAATTTGTAAGTCGCTCTGGATAAGAGCGTCTGCTAAATGACGTAAATGTAAATGTAATAACCAGAGCTGGACTAGGCACCGGTGGAGCGGACTGCTCTGGCACTGGAGTGAAGCATCTGACCGGAGCAGGACTAGGCACCAGTGGAGCGGACTGCTCTGGCACTGGAGTGGAGCAGATAACCGGAGCTAGAGGCTCTGGACTGCAGACCGTCGCAGTAGGCTCCGGGCCTTGGACCATCACTGGAGTCTTCGGGTCATGGATCATCACATGAGGCTTCGTGCCATTGATCATCACTGGAGGCTTCGTGCCATGGATCATCACTGGAGACTTCGGGCCATGGATCGTCACTGGAGGCTTCGTGCCATGGATCATCACTGGATGCTTCGGGCCATGGATCATCACTGGAGGCTTCGTGCCATTGCGGGGCGCTGGCACAGGATGCACTGGGCTGTGGACACGCACCACTGGTTTGATGCGAGGAGCAGGCACGGGCCATACCAGACTGGAGACACGCACCACTGGTTTGGTGCGAGGAGCAAGGAACGGGCGCACCGGGCTGGAGACACGCACCACTGGTTTGGTGCGAGGAGCAGGCATGGGCCGTACCAGGCTGGGGACATGCACCACTGGTTTGGTGCGAGGAGCAGGTACGGGCCATACCGGACTGGAGACACGCACCACTGGTTTGGTGCGAGGAGCAGGTACACGGCGCACCGGGCTTGGGAGACACGCACCACTGGTTTGGTGCGAGGAGCAGGTACGGGCCGCACCGGACTGGAGACACGCACCACTGGTTTGGTGCGAGGAGCAGGTACAGGCCGTACCGGTCTGTGAAGGCGCACTGACGGCACAGTGCGTAAAGCCGGCGCATAGCCTGGTGCCTGCACGGTCACGCGCTCCTCAAAGCGAGTGCGGGGAGTTGGCTCTGCTAAACCTGGCTCCGCCAGCCTCTGCTCTAAGGACCGAGCTCTCTGCTGCTGGAAGGTTAATTCCTCTCTCATCCTCCTGTTGCCTGGCCAGCGCCTCTCTCCGTGCATCCACTGACTCCTTCTCCCTGTGGGCCTCCTGCAGCGCCTCCTTCTGAAGGGAGAGCTCCTGCTCCCTCTTAACTAACAGCTCCCGTAAGGCGATGGTCTCCTCTCTCAGAGTACTGAGCTGCAGGTCTTGGAGGGCATCTATCATAGCGGCTTCTTCTATAGCTATCTCCCTCTCCAAAATCAGCCCTTCCAGGGCCTCCTGCTGCTCCGCCAACCTCCCCGTGTGCCCCCCCCAAAAAATGTTTTATTGGGGCTGCCTCTCGGGCTTCCTTCGCGGTCTTGAACTACGATGTCGCCGTTGATCCTTTCCTGCCTGGGCTTTTTCCTTCACCCAGGGTCCCTTACCGGCCAATATCTCCTCCCATGTCCAGAATGTTTTCCCCACCTGTGTCCAGCATGTCTGCTCCTCCTGGCCATGCTGCTTGGTCCGTTGGTGGTGGGATCTTCTGTCATGTTCGTTGTGTAAAGGATCGGACCAAGGTGCAGCGTGGTGTGCGTACATAGTCGTTTATTTTAATAAACACTGACAAAATAACAAAATCCAACAGAACGTGAAGTTCAAGAGGCTAAACATCAAACAAGCCAAACAGAAACAAGATCCCACAACTAAGGTAGGCAACATGGCTGCCTAAGTATGATCCCCAATCAGAGACAACGACCGACAGCTGCCTCTGATTGGGAACCATACCCGGCCAACATAAAAATATATAAATTAGATTTCACACCCTGACTAACCCAACTAGAGATCTCAATGTCAGGGCGTGACACACTACGCATGCATGTTTTTTTTTACCACAACCCGACAATCAATTATTACTGTTGGAATGAATATCACTGAATGACCAAAATATTTGAATAAAGTAGGCTAATGCCATTGAAGGAATATATCATATTGTTGCTTACTGAAACTCCCAAAGTCATTCAACCGTTTTAAATACTTTAAAGCAATAGCTGTGTGTGGTCAACTATAATTTCAGCACCGTTATAATTGGGACAACGTTATCGCGCTGCTTTGAGACAAGCGTGGGGACACATCTTGATAAATCAATCAATGTCAGCTTTTTGTTTTCACAGAATCTCCGTTTGGATATTTGGTTACAATTAGGCTGGTAAAATGTTAGCCAAATTGAGGTGTGTTCATGATGATAATCTTTAGTTTAGTTTGCTGATCTAACATTGTTATCAGAACATATATAACAGGTGGATTATTTTGCCCTTCACTCGTGTAGTAGCTTAGGCTATATCCCGACTAAAAGCCCTTGACTTGTCTGATAATCAATCAATGTGATTTTGTTTCACTGAATCTCTGTTTGGTTATTTGATTTCTGTCTGGGCAAATGAGTGGAGGTTGCAGCTCATCTATTCTTGTACTAATATCTGATCAGACACATTTAGTATGCTATAATGTAGCATAAATTAACTGTATTCTTTTTGCTATTCTCGAAAACCCTGTGGAGGTTATGAAATATGAAAAGGAGACATAATTTTGAAAATACATTGCTCTTATTTTCTGTGCATATCGTGAAAGAAGATAGTCCCAATTTAACACCCTACGCCTGCTCCCTACTAGGCATATAATCTACCTCATAGAAGTGTAAGGGTTGGTGTGAGGTGTGACCCAGGTGCGGTGCAGGATAGACAGTAGGCAGTAGGCAGAGATGGTGAAACAAGGATCTTTACTGGTGGTCCCAAACCCCCCGACGAACGGCCCTAGCTGTTCACCTCGGCGCCTCCGAGTGGAGGCGACGGAATGTTGTTATCAGCCCTGGGTCCAGAATGTCCCTCCTGGGCACACAAGACCGCTCCTCCGGCCCATAACCCTCCCAGTCCACCAGAAATTGGAGACCCCTCCCCACCCGCCGGCAGTCCAGGATCCGGTCAACAGTAAAAGCTGACTGCCCTCCGACGAGGCGTGGCGGGGGAACAGGACCAGGAGGGGGAGCCAGGGGACAGGTGGCGACGGGCTTGAGGAGGGACACATGGAACGTGGGATGCACCCGCATGGTGGGGGGGAGTTGCAGGCGGACCACTCTGAAAGGCCAGACAAACCGGGAAAACAGCTTCCTGGACTCCACGCGGAGGGGAAGATCCCGCGTGGAGAGCCACACCCTCTGTCCCGGGCAAAAAACCAGGGCTGGGCAACACCTGCGGTTGGCCTGATGTTGAGACCTGACCGAGGCCCGATTAAGCGCCGCCCGTACCTGCCTCCAGGTGTGGCGACAGCGACTGAGGTGGGCCTGGACCGACGGGACCACCGCCTCCTCCTGTTGCTCGGGGAATAGGGGGGGTTGGTACCAGTATTGGCACTGGAAGGGAGACAGGCCGGTGGACGAGCAGAGAAGGGTGTTGTGGGCGTACTCCGCCCACGCCAGTCGCTGATTCCACGTAGCTGGAGGCGTAGCACCTCAGCACCCCCTCCAGATCCTGGTTGACACGCTCCGTCTGCACGTTCGACTGGGGATGGAAGCTGGAAGACAAGCTGACGGAGGCATCGAGGCAGGTGGCGAACGCCTTCCAGAACCTGGAGGCGAACTGAGGACCCCGATCCGACACCACATCTTGGGGAAGGCCGTGGACCCGGAAAACATGCTGCACCACCAACTTAGCTGTCTCCCGGGCCGACGGGAGTTTGAGAAGGGGAATGAAGTGGGCAGTCCACAACAACCAGGATGACTGTGTATCCATTAGAGGGGTGTAGGGTGGAAATGGAATCCAGCGAGATGTGGGACCAGGGGCGCTTGGGGATAGGCAGGGGTCGGAGCAGCCCTGCCACGGGCTGAAGTGAGCTCTTTGTGCGCGCGCACACCGTGCAAGCCGCAACGAAGGCGCACGTATCCCCCTCAGCTGATCGCCACCAGAACCTCCTACGCAGGAACTCCAACGTCCTGCGCCCCTCAGATGGCTTGTGAGGTCGTACACGTGCGCCCACTGAAGCAGTCGTGAGCGCGCAGCCTTGGGTACATAAATCCTCCCCGATGGACCTCCGCCCAGATCGGGCTCCCATCGTAGAGCTGCTCTGACCAGCCTATCAATTCCCAACGAAATTGGGGCAGCAATCAGGGCGTTGTGGACAATGGGGTCGTCCCTCTCCACCATGTCCACGGGGTTGAACTGCCGGGAGAGCGCGTCAGGCTTGGTGTTCTTCGACCCCGGACGGTATGAGACCGGAACATGGTGAAGAACAACGCCCACCTGGCCTGGCGCGTGTTGAGCATCTTGGCCCCCTGAATGTAGGCTAAGTTCTTATGGTCAGTCCATATGACGAACGGATGGGCGGCCCCCTCTAGCCAATGCCTCCACTACCCCAGGGTGAGCTTGACCGGTAGCAACTTACGGTTCCCCACGTTGTAAATTCGCTACACCGGGGACAGCCGATGGGAGAAAAACGCTCAGGGGTGAGTCTTACCGTCCGTGAGGAACCACTGGGACAGGATTGCTCCCACCGCAACGTCTGAAGCATCCTCCTCCATAATGAACGGCAGGGACGGATCAGAATGCCCTAGGACCGGGGCCGATGTAAAGCAGCGCTTAAGCGCATCAAATGCGTTCCCCACTTCCGGGGTCCAGGCGAAGAAGCGCACGCTCGTCTGGGTGAGGGCTGTCAGGGGAGCGGCTAGGGAGCAAAAATTGCGAATAAATCACCTATAGAAATTTGCAAACCCTAAAAACCATTGTAGTTGCTTGAGGGATGAGGGCTGGGGCCAATCCAGTACCAGGCTGACCTTGGCTGGGTCCATCCGTAGTCCCCCTGCGTGACGATGAACCCCAGGAAGGAGACTGTCTCTGTGTGGAACATGCACTTCTCCGCCTTGACGTAGAGCTGGTGACAGAGAAGGCGTTGGAGGACCTGCCGAACGTGCTGCTGGTGTTCACTCATGTCCTTTGAAAATATTAGGATGTCATCCATATGCACGAAGATGCTGTAGTCGAGGAGGTCCCGGAGCACGTCATTGACCAATGCCTGGAACACCGCAGGCGCGTTGGCTAGACCGAACGGCATGACTTGGTATTCATAATGCCCACTTGGTGTGTTAAAAGCCGTCTTCCACTCGTCCCCCTCTCGAATCCTCACCAGGTTGTAGGCATTTCGTAAATACAGCTTGGTGAAGACCCAGGCTCCTGCAACGACTCAAATGCTGTCGTGATCAGGGGGAGTGGGTAGCGGTTCTTAACCGTGATGTCGTTGAGCGCCCGGTAATCAATGCACGGCCGCTGCCCACCGCCCTTTTTCCCCACGAAGAAGAAGCCTGCGCCCGCGGTTGAGGTAGAGGGAAGGATGTGACCCTCGACGAGTGCCTCATCGACATACTCCCTCATGGCCAGCGTCTCCGGCCAGGACTAGGAAAACAATCGCCCTCGTGTTGGCATGTCGCCCGCCAGGAGATCGATAGGGCAGTCGTATGGCCTGTGAGTTGTTTTCTCTTACTAAACAGCTCCCCCAGATCCCAATACTCCCGGGGAACGCCTGCCAGGTCAGGGCCGGTGACGGAGTCTGTAGCCGCCGTCCTCCCGGTGGCAACCGCCGCTAGAGCGGTAGGCTTTTCGGAGTGCGGGACCTGGGGAAGACGTGAGGACTAGTAGGTGGTCTGGGATGGTGGTTTGGGCTGATGAGTGGTCGGTGGAGCCGTGGACCAGTCTTTCCGGGGTTTGTGGGCGACCAGCCAGGGGTGCCGAGGACAAGGGGACACTCCGGAGAGTCCACAATGAAAAACTGAATATCCTCCCATAGCCCCCCTGCCACCCAGACACGCACGGGGACAGTGCGCCCGGTGATGAAGCCCGACCCCAACTGCCGGCCGTCCAGGCCCATGACCGGAACCGGCTCAGAGAGGATGAGTAACGGAACGCTCCACCCTTAGGCCAGCCCCGCGTCCATCAGGTTTCCCGTGGCCCCCGAATCCACCAGTGCATGTGCCCGACGCGCAGCGTGGGTCCACTGAACCCTGACGGGGAGAAAAGTCTGGGAGTCTCTTGGGTTGGGGTTTTGGTTCCGGCTCGCTAGTATTGGGAGGGGTGCTAGCGAGCACTGGTGGATTCGGGGGCCACGGCTCGCTAGCACCCCTCCCAACACTAGCGAGCCCTCCCGTTTCCCGGGTTCTCCGGGCATGAGTTGCAGTGGTAACCTGCTTGGTCGCAGTACAGGCAACGTCCCTGGCACAGACGTCTCTGCCTCTCCACACTGGGTGAGGAATTCCCTGCAGCCCTCTGTACGTCCGTCGTACCTCTCCGGAGGTGGTAGGCGGGGTTCCCGTGATGTCGCAGGCAAGCCTGGAGACGCCACTACCGTGGCTTCCGCTCCGCCGGCTGCTGGGGCTAGTCAGGTGTCCACCCGTCTCTGCATGGCAATCGTCAGCTGGCAGAGATTCTCATTGATCTGCTGCAGGCTGTGTTTGTGCTGGTTCAGCATAGCTCCCTGCGTTGCCAATGCGCTGCGATACGGTGCTGCCTCCGCTGTGTCCATATTGGCTCTGTTTTCTGTAAGGGTTTGTGTGAGGTGTGACCCAGGTGCGGTGCAGGATAGACAGTAGGCAGTAGACAGAGATGGTGAAACAAGGATCTTTATTGGTGGTCCCAAAACCAGGATACAAAATAACGGAGCAAATTGGTCTCCAAAAACAGGCTGACAGCAAACATACGAAATACTAACTATGACTGAAAACAACAATGAAACAGGGAGAACACTTCTCAAGTACCTGTACATATGTCTCGCGATCAGACACTGATTAGTACTGTTTGGCATCGAGAACTAGCAGAGAAAACAGAGCAAGGGAACACAGGGAAGTGAGGGCATAAATACACAGGTGAACAAGTAGACACAGGTGACACCAATAAGATAATGATTAGTCCAGACTGTGAGTGAGGAGGTGCCTAAGGTTGTTGAAGGATGACACCTAGTAGGTCGCTCCGGAACTGCGACCCACCCCTGTAACAATAAGTGATTTCAGAGGTTTAAAAAGGAACAGAAAGGAACAATATAAACCAGTACTTTTTTGGGGATCGAACCAGTTCAGATCTTTATTTTGCTGGTCGGAACAGTGTAACGGAACAAAAAATTATAATTATAATAGTTCTGTTCATAACTAAACGATTGGAAAATAATTTTGGTTCCAACCCCTGGACTGTAGGTCATTACAGGTCTTTGGTTTCAGGCCAGAACCTGTATGGTCAACATGCTGCAGGGCGCTTAGTGGCTCCCTGCCCTCCTCCAGAGCCCAGAGGTCAACCAGATCAATGCTGTCATGTGACCTCCCCTCCTTGACCCCTGAAGCACCTCACTTCACTAGCCCATACAGTGGCTTGCGAAAGTATTCACCCCCCTTGGCATTTTTCCTATTTTGTTGCCTTACAACCTGGAATTAAAATTGATTTTTTGGGGGTTTGTATCATTTGATTTACACAACATGCCTACCACTTTGAAGATGAAACAAACAAGAAATAAGACAAAAAAACTGAAAACTTGAGCGTGTATAACTATTCACCCTCCCAAAGTCAATACTTTGTAGAGCCACCTTTTGCAGCAATTACAGCTGCAAGTCTCTTGGGGTATGTCTCTATAAGCTTGGCACATCTAGCCACTGGGATTTTTGCCCATTCTTCAAGGCAAAACTGCTCCAGCTCCTTCAAGTTGGATGGGTTCTGCTGGTGTACAGCAATCTTTAAGTCATACCACAGATTCTCAATTGGATTGAGGTCTGGGCTTTGACTATGCCGTTCCAAGACATTTAAATGTTTCCCCTTAAACCACTCAAGTGTTGCTTTCGCAGTATGCTTAGGGTCATTGTCCTGCTGGAAGGTGAACCTCCGTCCCAGTCTCAAATGTCTGGAAGACTGAAACAGGTTTCCCTCAAGAATTTCCCATCCCTCATTCCTTCAATTCTGATTGATTGATTTTTCTCTTTAAGCAATGGCTTTTTTCTGGCCACTCAATCGTAAAGCCCAGCTCTGTGGAGTGTACGGCTTAAAAGTGTCCTATGGACAGATACTCCAATCTCCGCTGTGGAGCTTTGCAGGTCCTTCAGGGTTATCTTTGGTCTCTTTGTTGCCTCTCTGATTAATGCCCTCCTTGCCTGGTCCGTGAGTTTTGGTGGGCGGCCCTCTCTTGGCAGGTTTGTTGTGGTGCCATATTCTTTCCATTTTTTAATGGCGCTCCGTGGGATGTTCAAAGTTTCAGATATTTTTTTATAACCCAACCCTGATCTGTACTTCTCCACAACTTTGTCCCAGACCTGTTTGGAGAGCTCATTGGTCTTCATGGTGCCGCTTGCTTGTTGGTGCCCATTGCTTAGTGGTGTTGCAGACTCTGGGGCTTTTCAGAACAGGTGTATATATACTGAGATCATGTGACAGATCATGTGACACTTAGATTGCACACAGGTGGACTTTATTTAACTAGTTATGTGACTTCTGAAGGTAATTGGTTGCACCAGATCTTATTTAGGGTCTTCATAGCAAAGGGGGTGAACACATATGCACGCAGCACTTTTCCGTTATTTATTCTTTAGAATTATTTGAAACAAGTTATTTTTTTCATTTCACTTCACCAATTTTGACTATTTTGTGTATGTCCATTACATGAAATCCAAATAAAAATCCATTTAAATTACAGGTTGTAATGCAATAAAATAGGAAAAACGGCAAGGGGGATGAATACTTTGCAAGGCACTGTATCTTTGGCATCAAGGCCCAGCCACACCCCATAAGGAGCTCTGCCTGGTACAGTACTACAGGTGCAAACCTACAGTCGTGGTCAAAAGTTTTGAGAATGACACAAATATAAATTTTCACAAAAGTCTGCTGCCTCAGTTTTTATGTTGGCAATTTGCATATACTCCAGAATGTTATGAAGAGTGATCAGATGAATTGCAATTCCATGAAAATGAACTTAATCCCCCAAAAACATTTCCACTGCATTTCAGCCCTGCCACAAAAGGACCAGCTGACATCATGTCAGTGATTATCTCATTAATACAGGTGAGAGTGTTGACGAGGACAAGGCTGAAGATCACTCTGTCATGCTGATTGAGTTAGAATAACAGACTGGAAGCTTTAAAAGGAGGGTCGTGCTTGAAATCACTGTTCTTCCTCTGTTAACCATGGTTACCTGCAAGGAAACACGTGCCGTCATCATTGCTTTGCACAAAAAGGGCTTCACAGGCAAGGATATTGCTGCTAGTAAGATTGCACCTAAATCAACAATTTATCGGATCATCAAGAACTTCAAGGAGAGAGGTTCAATTGTTGTGAAGAAGGCTTCAGGGTGCCCAAGAAAGTCCAGCAAGCGCCAGGACCGTCTCCTAAAGTTGATTCAGCTGTGTAAAGACATCAGGGATAAAATTGTAGACCTGCACAAGACTGGGAAGGGCTACAGGACAATAGGCAAGCAGCTTGGTGAGAAGGCAACAACTGTTGGCGCAATTATTAGAAAATGGAAGAAGTTCAAGATGACGGTCAATCACCCTCGGTCTGGGGCTCCATGCAAGATCTCACCTCGTGGGGCATCAATGATTACATTTTACATTTTAGTCATTTAGCAGACGCTCTTATCCAGAGCGACTTACAGGAGCAATTAGGGTTAAGTGCCTTGCTCAAGGGCACATTTACGTCATTTAGCAGACGCTCTTATCCAGAGCGACTACAAATTGGTGCATTCACCCTATAGCCAGTGGGATAACCACTTTACAATTATACTTATTTATTTTTTTGGGGGGTAGAAGGATTACTTTATCCTATCCCAGGTGTTCCTTAAAGAGGTGGGGTTTCAAATGTCTCCGGAAGGTGGTGAGTGAGGGAGCTGTCCTGGCGTCGTGAGGGAGCTTGTTCCACCATTGGGGTGCCAGAGCAGCGAACAGCTTTGACTGGGCTGAGCGGGAACTATGCTTCCGCAGAGGAAGGGGAGCCAGCAGGCCAGAGGTGGATGAACGCAATGCCCTCGCCTGGGTGTAGGGACTGATCAGAGCCTGAAGGTACGGAGGTGCCGTTCCCCTCACTGCTCCATAGGCAAGCACCATGGTCTTGTAACGGATGCGAGCTTCAACTGGAAGCCAGTGGAGTGTGCGGAGGAGGGGGGTGACGTGAGAGAACTTGGGAAGGTTGAACACCAGACGGGCTGCGGCATTCTGGATGAGTTGTAGGGGTTTAATGGCACAGGCAGGGAGCCCAGCCAACAGCGAGTTGCAGTAATCCAGACGGGAGATGACAAGTGCCTGGATTAGGACCTGTGCCGCTTCCTGTGTAAGGCAGGGTCGTACTCTCCGAATGTTGTAGAGCATGAACCTGCAGGATCGGGTCACCGCCTTGATGTTGGCGGAGAACGACAGGGTGTTGTCCAGGGTCACGCCAAGGCTCTTCGCACTCTGGGAGGAGGACACAACGGAGTTGTCAACCGTGATGGCGAGATCATGGAACGGGCAGTCCTTCCCCGGGAGGAAGAGCAGCTCCGTCTTGCCAGGGTTCAGCTTGAGGTGGTGATCCGTCATCCATACTGATATGTCGGCCAGACATGCAGAGATGCGATTCGCCACCTGGTTATCAGAAGGGGGAAAGGAGAAGATTAGTTGTGTATCGTCAGCGTAGCAATGATAGGAGAGGCCATGTGAGGATATGACAGAGCCAAGTGACTTGGTGTATAGGGAGAAAAGGAGAGGGCCTAGAACTGAGCCCTGGGGGACACCAGTGGTGAGAGCACGTGGTGCGGAGACAGCTTCTCGCCACGCCACTTGGTAGGAGCGACCGGTCAGGTAGGACGCAATCCAGGAGTGAGCCGCGCCGGAGATGCCCAGCTCGGAGAGGGTGGAGAGGAGGATCTGATGGTTCACTGTATCAAAGGCAGCAGACAGGTCTAGAAGGACAAGAGCAGAGGAGAGAGAGTTAGCTTTAGCAGTGCGGAGAGCCTCCGTGACACAGAGAAGAGCAGTCTCAGTTGAATGACCAGTCCTGAAACCTGACTGGTTTGGATCAAGAAGGTCATTCTGAGAGAGATAGCAAGAGAGTTGGCTAAAGACGGCACGCTCAATAGTTTTGGAAAGAAAAGAAAGAAGGGATACTGGTCTGTAGTTGTTGACATCAGTGGGATCGAGTGTTGTTTTTTTGAGAAGGGGTGCAACTCTCGCTCTCTTGAAGACGGAAGGGACATGGCCAGCGGTCAAGGATGAGTTGATCAGCGAGGTGAGGTAGGGGAGATGGTCACCGGAGATGGTCTGGAGAAGAGAAGAGGGGATGAGGTCAAGCGGGCAGGTTGTTGGGCGGCCTGCAGTCACTAGTCGCAAGATTTTATCTGGAGAGAGAGGGGAGAAAGAAGTCAAAGCATAGGGTAGGGCAGTGTGAGCAGGACCAGCGGTGTCATTAGACTTAACAAACGAGGATCGGATGTCGTCAACCTTCTTTTCAAAGTGGTTGACAAAGTCATCCACAGAGAGGGGGGGGGGATTCAGCAGTGAGGAGAATGTGGCAAAGAGCTTCCTAGGGTTAGAGGCAGATGCTTGGAATTCAGAGTGGTAGAAAGTGGCCTTAGCAGCAGAAACAGATGAAGAAAATGTAGAGAGGAGGGAGTGAAAAGATGCCAGGTCGGCAGGGAGTTTAGTTTTCTTCCATTTCCGCTCAGCTGCCCGGAGCTCTGTTCTGTGAGCTCGCAATGAGTCATCAAGCCACAGAGCTGGAGGGGAGGACCGAGCCGGCCGGGAGGATAGGGGACACAGGGAGTCAAAGGATGCAGAAAGGGGAGGAGAGGAGGGTTGAGGAGGCAGAATCAGGAGATTGGAGGGAGAAGGATTGAGCAGAGGGAAGAGATGATAGGATGGAAGAGGAGAGAGTAGTGGGAGAGAGAGAGCGAAGGTTGCGGCGGCGCGTTACCATCTGTGTAGGGGCAGAGTGAGTAGTGTTGGAGGAGAGCGAGAGAGAAAAGGATACAAAGTAGTGGTCGGAGACATGGAGGGGAGTTGCAGTGAGATTAGTAGAAGAGCAACATCTAGTAAAGATGAAGTCAAGCGTATTGCCTGCCTTGTGAGTGGGGGATGGTGAGAGGGTGAGGTCAAAAGAGGAGAGGAGTGGAAAGAAGGAGGCAGAGAGAAATGAGTCAAATGTAGACGTGGGGAGGTTGAAATCCCCCAAGACTGTGAAGGGTGAGCCATCCTCAGGAAAGGAACTTATCAAGGCGTCAAGCTCATTGATGAACTCTCCAAGGGAACCTGGAGGGCGATAGATGACAAGGATATTAAGCTTAAATGGGCTAGTGACTGTGACAGCGTGGAATTCAAATGAGGAGATAGACAGATGGGTTAGGGGGAAAAATTGAGAATGACCACTTGGGAGAGATGAGGATTCCTGTGCCACCACCCCTCTGACCAGATGCTCTCGGGGTATGCGAGAACACATGGTCAGACGAGGAGAGAGCAGTAGGAGTAGCAGTGTTTTCAGTGGTAATCCATGTTTCCGTCAGTGCCAGGAAGTCGAGGGACTGGAGGGTGGCATAGGCTGGGATGAAGTCAGCCTTGTTGGCGGCAGAACGGCAGTTCCAGAGGCTGCCTGAGACCTGGAACTCCAGGTGTGTGGTGCGTGCAGGGACCACCAGGTTAGAGAGGCAGCAGCCACGCGGTGTGAGGCGTTTGTGTAGCCTGTGCGGAGAGGAGAGAACAGGGATAGGCAGAGGCATAGTTGACAGGCTGCAGCAGATGGCTACAATAATGCAGAGGAGATCGGGATGAAATGAACTAAACATCAGGGAAAGGAGAGAGCAGGCCTCCCTCACCAAAAAAATATATATATATAACTCTCCCAACTTCCACCTCAGAAACTATAATTGTTTCACTGAACCACCCGAGTAAAACTCTCCCAACTTCCACTTTAGAAATTAGAATTGTTGTAAACTACAGCAGACTGTTATCAGTAGCTGTAATTAAGTACAGCAGCTACCAACCACCTAACGTTAATGCCTCGGATGAGGTTAGAAAAACAGCTGAATGGTAGCAGCTAGCTGGCTCAATCACAGGTACTCTTAAGCATGAAATAACATTGGAAACAATTAACCATAGTTGCAAAAAGTTACCAGTAGCTACCCGCTAGCTAGCTAGCTTTGTTGGTCCAAGTAGTGGGTAGGCTAGCCTCGTGCTTCGCCGGAGTCCGCCGAATACAGTCCTTACCTACAATAATTACCTACAATAACCTTCAATAACTACCTGAGTAAGCTACCTATAATACCAAACTACAATACCTACCTACAATCTAAATACATGGTTTAAGCTTAACTCAACACCATATAAGAAGCCAAGCTTACCTTTCATAACGCAGCAACGATTAAACGTTGGGTAGCTAGCACAAAGATATTGTATTTAGCTACCACAGCCTGCTGGTAGTGTTGGCTGGCTAGCAATGGCTACTTTGTTGACTTTGTTTGAAAAACGGCGTCGCTGCGAACGAATGTAGCTGCCTAAAAGGATATTGTTTTTAGTTGCAACCGTTGCTAATAGCAACTCGCCAGCTAATCCAGGAGGTGAGTTAGCTAGCTAGCTTCGTGCTACATCCGGCACCGCCGAATACAAAAGTAACCTACAATAACTACACAACAGCTACCCACAACAGCCCACGATGCCTACCTATACTACTTAATAATATACAGCCCACGATGCCTACCTATAGTACCTAACTACAATCTAAATACATAGTTTAAGCCTTACTCGACAAAGCCCAAGCTATGTATGAAGCCAAACTGGCAGACTGCAATCAGTAGCCGAAATTAAGTACAGCAGCTACCAACCACCTAACGTTAATGATAATGAGGTTAGAAAAACAGCTGAAGGTGGCAGCTAGCTGGCTCAATTACAGGTACTCTTAAGCGTGAAATAACATTGGAAACAGCTAACCACAGTTGCTAAAAGTTACCGGTAGCTACCCGCTAGCTAGCTAGCTTTGTTGGTCCAAGTAGTGGGTAGGCTAGCCTCGTGCTTCGCCGGAGTCCGCCGAATACAGTCCTTACCTACAATAATTACCTACAATAACCTTCAATAACTACCTGAGTAAACTACCTATAATACCTAACTACAATACCTACCTACAATCTAAATACATGGTTTAATGATTTAATGATCATGAGGAAGGTGAGGGATCAGCCCAGAACTACACGGCAGGACCTGGTCAATGACCTGAAGAGAGCTGGGACACAGTCTCAAAGAAAACTATTAGTAACACACTACGCCGTCACAAATTAAAATCCTGCAGCGCACGCAAGGTCCCCCTGCTCAAGCCAGCGCATGTCCAGGCCCGTCTGAAGTTTGCCAATGACCATCTGGATGATCCAGAGGAGGAATGGGAGAAGGTCATGTGGTCTGATGAGACAAAAATATAGCTTTTTGGTCCAAACTCCACTCGCCGTGTTTGGAGGAAGAAGAAGGATGAGTACAACCCCAAGAACACCATCCCAACCGTGAAGCATGGAGGTGGAAACATCATTCTTTGGGGATGCTTTTCTGCAAAGGAGACAGGACGACTGCACCGTATTGAGGGGAGGATGGATGGGGCCATGTATCGTGAGATCTTGGCCAATAACCTCCTTCCCTCAGTAAGAGCATTGAAGATGGGTCGTGACTGGGTCTTCCAGCATGACAACGACCCGACACACACAGCCAGGGCAACTAAGGAGTGGCTCCGTAAGAAGCATCTCAAGGTCCTGGAGTGGCCTAGCCAGTCTCCAGACCTGGTCCCAATAGAAAATCTTTGGAGGGAGCTGAAAGTCCGTATTGCCCAGCGACAGCCCCGAAACCTGAAGGATCTGGAGAAGGTCTCTGCTAATAGTAGAGAGAATGATTTATTTCAGCTTTTATTTCTTTCCTCACATTCCCAGTGGGTCAGAAGTTTACATACACTCAATTGGTATTTGGTAGCATTGCCTTTAAATTGTTTAACTTGGGTCAAACATTTTGGGTAGCCTTCCACAAGCTTCCCACAATAAATTGGGTGAATTTTGGCCCATTCCTCCTGACAGAGCTGGTGTAACTGAGTCAGGTTTGTAGGCCTCCTTGCTCGCACACTCTTTTTCAGTTCTGCCCACACATTTTCTATAGGATTGAGGTCAGGGCTTTGTGATGGCCACTCCAATACCTTGACTTTGTTGTCCTTAAGCCATTTTGCCACAACTTTGGAAGTATGCTTGGGGTCATTGTCCATTTGGAAGACCCATTTGGGACCAAGCTTTAACTTCCTGACTGATGTCTTGAGATGTTGCTTCAATATATCCACATAATCTTCCTTCCTCATGATGCCATCTATTTTGTGAAGTGCACCAGTCCCTCCTGCAGCAAAGCACCCCCACAGCATGATGCTGCCACCCCAATGCTTCACGGTTGGGATGGTGTTCTTCAGCTTGCAAGCGTTCCCCTTTTTCCTCCAAACATAACGATGGTCATTATGGCCAAACAGTTCTATTTTTGTTTCATCAGACCAGAGGACTTTTCTCCAAAAAGTACGATCTTTGTCCCCATGTGCAGTTGCAAACCGCAGTCTGGCTTTTTTATGGCGGTTTTAGAGAAAAGGCTTCTTCCTTGCTGAGCGGCCTTTCAGGTTATGTTGATATAGGTCTCGTTTTACTGTGGATATAGATACTTTTGTATCTGTTTCCTCCAGCATCTTCACAAGGTCCTTTGCTGTTTTTCTGGAATTGATTTGCACTTTTTGCACCAATGTACGTTCATTTCTAGGAGACAGAATGAGTCTCCTTCCTGAGCGGTATGACGGCTGTGTGGTCCCATGGTGTTTATACTTGCGTACAATTTTTTGTACAGATGAACATGGTACCTTCAGGCGTTTGGAAATTGCTCCCAAGAATGAACCAGACTTGTGGAGGTCTACAATTTATTTTCTGAGGTCTCGGCTGATTTTCTTTTTGATTTTCCCATGATGTCAAGCAAAGATGCACTGAGTTTGAAAGTAGGCCCTGAAATACATCCACAGGTACACCTCCAATTGACTCAAATTATGTCAATTAGCGTATCAGAAGCTTCTAAAGCCATGACCTAATTTTCTGGAATTTTCCAAGCTGTTTAAAAGCACAGTCAACATAGTGTATGGAAACTTCTGACCCACTGGAATTGTGATACAGTGAATTATAAGTGAAATAATCTGTCTGTAAACAATTGTTGGAAAAATGACTTGTGTCATGCACTAACCGACTTGCCAAAACTATAGTTTGTTAAAAAGAAATTTCTGGAGTGGTTGAAAAACAAGTTTTAATGACTCCAACCTAAGTGTATGTAAACTTCCGACTTCAACTGTATGTGTTACATATTTATTTTTATTCAGATTTTTTAGGGGGTGCTGCAGCAGCTTCAGCACCCCTGCTTCCCGTGGGTATGCCCAGGGCATCAAGATCTAAGTTGTATTTTATTGCAGGAAAATGGATAGGTCAGGTGTCTGCCTGCAGTGGCCTGTTGTTAGCCCTGTGACAGACAATGTTATCTGCCTTAATCTGGCCTCTACTACTGTGGACCATCATCTCCAGCCAACCAATCCTGTCCTGTCTGCATCTTGTCTTCACCCTGCAGCCCTGTTGCCTTTTCTCAGTTCCCTGCTGGCTGAGAGGACATCGTAGGAATATAATTACTACAACCGGAATTCCCATTTAAGTCAGATACCTGACAATGAAAGAATGAGCGATAACCATTAAAACAAGACCACAACAGTCAAAGTGAATTGTCTGATCACATTAAAAGCTTGTCCTCAACTTTATCCCCTGTTCCACAACAACACAATGTGAAACTGATCGACTGAAGCAATTGAGCCTCACAGTTGCATAAGTGAAAATTGGCCTCTTAACTGTTTTTCACAAAACGCTCTAAAGAAAACCTGTTTTGAAACACTTTGAAATGTTCGGTCTCACACTAAGCCTGGAAAATTAATCTTCTGTGACTGGAAGTCCTTGATAAACGTATTTTAGATTTGTCTTTTCAGACCAAAACCGTTTGTTAATGTGGCTCCAAGCTGTCTAACCTCTTTCTCTATGATTGTCATAGTAAAGCCTGTTTTATGAAACCCACTAATGTCACTTTTAAACTGTTGGTCATACATCAAAATCAATCAACAATAATGGAGAGGATATAGTTGAGTAAAAATGCTATACAATGTCCTGTGGACACTGTTGCCCTTAATGTCTGAACATGTCATGTTTGTGGCTTGTCATTACTGTCCCCTAACAAGTAGGCATTCATCCCACCACTTGACCTCAAGGAGAAACTGCTTTGTTCTCACTCAACATCAACCCAGATCCTGCCCTGCCATTGGCCCCCATGGGTTCGGCCAGCCAGATCCTCCCCTGCCATTGGCCCCCATGGGTTCCCTCCCATGTTACAGAATCTGTTAATAATTTACAGGACGCACAAAAGTAAAACACCAAAGCAAGAATGCAAAGCTATGAAACCATGGTACTCCAGTTCTTTGATGGAGCAGATATGGGCATTTGATTTCACAAGCATTCCACTATTGAGTTATAAAAGGCACATTACATTTAATAATTCAAAACTGTTATTTGATGTCGAAGTGTGGATCATGCAAGCTCAAAGGACAGCTCTGATCGATAGAAGTGTAAAAGTCAAACGTTTATAGGCCGCAGTTCGCTTGTGGTGGCCAACCGTTTCACACGCACACAATAACCAGACCTCAATACTGGGCTCTTCTTCCATGGCCTGTTCGACATACTGCAGCCCATTGAGCCAAGTGGGGAAGAAGTGGCTATGATGGAATATATATACAGTGCCTTCGGAAAGTATTCAGACCCCTTGACTTTTTCCACATTTTGTTAGGTTACAGCCTTATTCTAAAATTGACAAAATTGTTTTTTCCCTCTTCAATCTATACACAATACCCCATAATTACAAAGCAAAAAGAGGTTTTTATAAATGTTTGCTATTCTTTTTTCTTTTTTTTATGGAAATATGACATTTACATAAGTATTAAGACCCTTTACTCAGTACTTTGTTGAAGCACCTTTGACAGCGATTACAGCCTCAAGCATTTTTGGGTATGACACTACAAGCTTGGCACACCTGTATTTGGGGAGTTTCCCCCATTCTTCTCTGCATATCCTCTCAAGCTCTGTCAGGTTGGATGGGGAGCGTTGCTGCACAGCTATTTTCAGGTCTCTCCAGAGATGTTCGATCGGGTTCAAGTCTGGGCTCTGGCTGGGCCACTCAAGGACATTCAGAGACTTGTCCCGAAGCCACTACTGCATTGTCTTGGCAGTGTGCTTAGGGTTGTTGTCCTGTTGGATAGTGAACCTTCGCCCAGTCTGAGGTCCTGAGCGCTCTGGAGCAGGTTTTCATTAAGGATCTCTCTATACTTTGCTTCGTTCATCTTTGCCTTGATCCTGACTAGTCTCCCAGTCCCTGACACTGAAAAACATCCCCACAGCATGATGCTGCCACCACCATGCTTCACCGTAGGGATGGTGCCAGGTTTCCTCCAGACGTGACGCTTGGCATTCAGGACATAGAGTTCAATCTTGGTTTCAGACTAGAGAATCTTGTTTCTCATGGTCTGAGAGTCTTTAGGTGCCTTTTGGCAAACTCCAAGCGGGCTGTCATGTGCCTTTTATTGAAGAGTGGCTTCCGTCTTTCCACTCTACCATAAAGGCCTGATTGGTGGAGAGCTGCAGAGATGGTTGTCCTTCTGGAAGGTTCTCCCATCTCCACAGAGGAACTCTAGAGCTCTGTCAGTGACCATCAGGTTCTTGGTCACCTCCCTGACCAAGGCCCTTCTCCCCCGATTGCTCAGTTTGGCCAGCTCTAGGAAGAGTCTTGGTGGTTCCAAACTTCTTCCATTTAAGAATGATGGAGGCCACTGTGTTCCTGTGTTCTTGCTTCAGAAATGTTTTGGTACCCTTCCCCAGATCTGTGTCTCAACACAATCCTGTCTCGGAGCACTATGGACAATTCCTTCGACCTCATGGCTTGGTTTTTCCTCTGACATGCACTGTCAAATGTGGGACCTTATATAAACAGGTGTGTGCCTTTCCAAATAATGTCCAATCAATTGAATTTACCCCAGGTGGACTCCAATCAAGTTGTAGAAACATCTCAAGGATGATAAATGGAAACAGGATGCACCTAAGCTCAATTTCTAGTCTCATAGCAAAAGTAAATAAGGTATTTATGTTTTTTATTTTTAATATTAGCAAGAATGTCTAAAAACCTGTTTTTCGCTTTGTCATTATTGGGTATTGTGTGTAGATTACTGAGGATTTGTATTTATTTAATCCATTTTAAAATAAGGCTGTAACGTAACAAAATGTGGGAGAAGTCAAGGGGTCTGAATACTTTCCGAAGGCACTGTATATATATATACTGAGTATTCAAAACATTGTCTCAAGGCTTAAAAATCCTTATTTAACCTGTCTCCTCCCCTTCATCTACACTGATTGAAGTGGATTTAACAAGTGACATCAATAAGGGATCATAGCTTTCACCTGGAATGACCTGGTCAGTCTATGTCATGGAAAGAGCAGGTGTTCCTAATGCTTTGTACACTCAGTGTATATGTTGAAAGAAGTGCATGTACAGTAACAGTCCATCCTTTTTAGAAAGTCAAACGATTAGTTCTGTGTAAAATCCTTCTTGAAAATCTGTATAATCTTTTCTGGTCTCCTTCATATGGTGCAACGGGTCTGAGCAGCAATGTGGCTAATAGCAAGATCCTTATCATTCAGTCAACAGAACTGTCTCTCCATCTAATGAACTCAGTCGGTTCCATTACCTGTCTTAGCAGCATGCGCTCAGCTAATGGCCAGAAGAACCAGCTACTGTATTATCTGTCTACACAACACGTCCTCCTCTCCTAAGAGCCATATATCTGACCGGCTTAACCACTGATACACAACACAATATGTCCAGTAGAAGCATGGCTCTGTGGAACACTCAAACATACTGTTCATAGGAACTGTGGTGAATAACAAAGCAATACGTTATAAACTCAGCAAAAAAAGAAACGTCCTCTCACTGTCAACTGTGTTTATTTTCAGCAAACTTAACATGTGTAAATATTTGTATGAACATAACAAGATTCAACAACTGATCCATAAACTGAACAAGTTCCACAGACATGTGACTAACAGAAATTGAATAATGTGTCCCTGAACAAAGGGGGGGTCAAAATCAAAAGTAACAGTCAGTATCTGGTGTGGCCACCCAGCTGCATTAAGTACTGCAGTGCATCTCCTCCTCATGGACTGCACCAGATTTGCCAGTTCTTGCTGTGAGATGTTACCCCACTCTTCCACCAAGGCACCTGCAAGTTCCCTGACATTTCTGGGGGGAATGGCCCTAGCCCTCACCCTCCGATCCAACAGGTCCCAGACATGCTCAATGGGATTGAGATCTGGTCTCTTCGCTGGCCATGGCAGAACACTGACATTCCTGTCTTGCAGGAAATCAAGCACAGAACGAGCAGTATGGCTGGTGGCATTGTCATGCTGGAGGGTCTTGTCAGGATGAGCCTGCAGGAAGGGTACCACATGAGGGAAGAGGATGTCTTCCCTGTAACGCACAGCGTTGAGATTGCCTGCAATGACAACAAGCTCAGTCCGATGATGTTGTGACACACCGCCCCAGACCATGACGGACCCTCAACCTCCAAATTGATCCTGCTCCAGAGTACAGGCCTCAGTGTAATGCTCATTCCTTCGACGATAAACGCGAATCCGACCATCACCCCTGGTGAGACAAAACCACGACTCGTCAGTGAAGAGCACTTTTTGCCAGTCCTGTCTGGTCCAGCAACGGTGGGTTTGTGCCCATAGGCAAAACCCACCGTTGGTTTGTGCCGTTGTTGCCGGTGATGTCTGGTGAGGACCTGCCTTACAACTGGCCTACAAGCCTTCAGTTCAGCCTCTCTCAGCCTATTGTGGACAGTCTGAGCACTGATGGAGGGATTGTGCGTTCCTGGTGTCACTCGGGCAGTTGTTGTTGCCATCCTGTACCTGTCCCGCAGGTGTGATGTTTGGATGTACCAATCCTGTGCAGGTGTTGTTACACGTGGTCTACCACTGCGAGGACGATCAGCTGTCCGTCCTGTCTCCCTGTAGTGCTGTCTTAGGACATTGCAATTTATTGCCCTGGCCACATCTGCAGACCTCATGCCTCCTTGCAGCATGCCTAAGGCACGTTCACGCAGATGAGCAGGGACCCTGGGCATCTTTCTTTAAGGTGTTTTTCAGAGTCAGTAGAAAGGCCTCTTTAGTGTCCTACGTTTTCATAACTGTGACCTTAATTGCCTACCGTCTGTAAGCTGTTAGTGTCTTAACGACCGTTCCACAGGTGCATGTTCATTAATTGTTTATGGTTGTGTACAGTGAAGCCATTCTGTATTTGTTCATTGCACATTAGCCTTCCATCAACTAATCTAAAGGACTCATAAAGTAATGCCCATATTGCCATTTTAATGACAATGCCTGGTTATTTAAAAGGTAGGCGTGACACGAAATGTCAAAAGTAAGTGTAAACATTCACACACATTTAACACCACATTAAGATCCTATCACAGCCGGTTGGCACCTACTTATGAAACACAGTCTTCACTTATGTAATCTGTTCCACACAGGGTTACTGTAGCTTCGTCATTATTTTCCTTGTCTGTGAAAACCCAGGGAAAGAGGTGCTTGTTCCTGTACTGATTGTTTTACAATGATAAGATGATAAGCTTGAGGTGGGATTTTGCACCAGGCCCGATTGTGCCAGCAAGGTGGCATTGTTCAGCTACCACCCTCTGCCTCCCACCTCTACACATCAGCATCACCCAGCCACACACACTCCTGTCCCTTTAGTTGTGTGTATGAGTCAGTCAACCACGTGGTCAGTCCAAATGGACATCAGCTAAATTCTCGTTCTGTACGGTCTGCTCTGGACTAGGATGGGGAGGAGTTGGAGCGACAAGGGTGGCAGGCTGTGGACAAAAATAAAGCTATGCTGTCTCCACTGACCTCTGGCAAAAACCAGCCCATTTTTTCTGAGCGCAGTATAAATATTTTGACTAGGAAAATTCACAAGCTTTCGCCTCTTATGGTTATTAAAACTCTAATCGCCTTCAATAAATAGGTTGGGTTTATATATGAATGAGGACTTGCTCAGGGCGAAACAGAAAGGATGGGGCATGTTATTAGTTTTTCTGGTTGCCGATGCAGAATGTGGTGGTGTGAGCTCGAGCGGGATTGAAACGGAGGCTGATTTACATTTCTTTACTGACCTCATATTTTACATGAGCTGGCCAAGTACCGGTTTTGAAATCAACAAATACGTATCCTGGTTTATTTGCACCTACTGTACAGTGTATGAATTCACAGTTTTCAGAGAATATCTCAATATACAGGTGTTAATGAGCATACAGAACTCCAGAACTCACAGTTTTACAGAGTGATAAATAAAAATATTAATAATAGTGATGATGGTGATGCTGATGTTGATTATGATGATGAGGATGGGGAGCGCTGATAAAGTTGAATTAAAGTCGGTGGGTCATTTTGACAAAAATAACATAAAAACAATGTAAACCTGTTCATAGTGATGTTCTTTGGCCCTTTGGTGCCTGAGAGTCTCTTGGCCTTTTGATGCACCACACACCTTCTCTGTGAGCCTGGTGGGTTGGTGGGCGAAACAAGAACACAAACCGGGGGGGTGGCGGGGGGAATAAATCAGTCCAACAACCCTCTCACACGAGACAATCCTTCACGATTTAAATCAAATATGTGGTTTGATATGCTTGTTTTAATTTATTGCCAGCACTGGCCTAGCGCTTTCTTGGTCAGCCCTTGATGAACAAAATTACGTTTTGTGAACGTCTTATTACTGCTGTTTGGGTAAACAAGTTTTAAAATGTCTTCATGGTGGTCACATACATTTGCAGAGGTAGCTGACCCATCAAGTACTTTATATCTCCATTAATCATACTAAGATAAACAAGCTTGACAGTTGTGGAGCTATAATCAGGTTCATGGTCATTACAACTGTAAAAAAAATATCTAATGACATTTACATTCAGAGTCTGAAGCGCACAGCCATTTTCCGCTACCAAGCCTCTATACTCACAGTCACAGCGTATTCCTGTTAGGGGTCTAGCGGATCTATCTGTCCCTTTTTTCATGGTTATTTATGGGGCTGCTGAACTGCATGTAGGGTAATTAATAATGGTTTAATTCATCCCAGGCCAAGTGTACACAGACTTCACTAAATGAGAGGACAGCTCGACTCAGCCCAGAAGATCCCACATGATTCACTAAATGAGAGGACAGCTCGACTCAGCCCAGAAAATCCCACATGATTTAAACCTAAACCTGCCACTGGGGCTCTCGAGTAGTGGAGCGGTCTAAGGCTCTGCATCTCAGTGCTAGAGGTGTCACTACAGACCCTGGTTCGATTCCAGGCTGTATCACAATCCGGCCGTGATTAGGAGTCCCATAGGGTGGCATACAATTGGCCCAGCGTCGTCCGGGTTTGGCTGGGGTAGGCCGTCATTGGAAATAAGAATTTGTTCTTAACTGGTTAAGGTTAAATAAAAAATATAAAAAATCCCCCTGGACACACAGCTGAGGCCTTCTATGGAACAGAGCCATTCACTGAATCAGTAATAAAACTAAAACACCTGGCTATAATTCTGACACATGAAACATTGTATCTATATTGTCCTTATCACATGTAAACAAAGGAAGCCAAGACACCCATTCTCTCTTAGTAGAACAGCGGATGAGACCAATCTTCCAATCGTTTCCAGGGTCTGTCAGGAGTCTTGGGGAGGAAAGCCTGACTGCTTCAATAGAGCATGAGCAGTGCGCATAAACGTTGGTTAAAAGGTGATCTGGAGGAAAACAATGGCTGATGGCATTTCCCAGGGTTCCCCTGACGGGCCTGTCTAGGGGCTTGGGGAGGAAAGCTCTCTCTCTCTCCTCTCTCTCTCTCTCTCTCTCCTCCCCCTCTGGCAGGCAGCTCTGCTCTATATCAACTCCTCCAGAAGGTCAGCTCCAGACAGGAGTGTGACCCCTTCTCTTTCTTGTTGTTGCATGGCCTGCCTGCGAATGAACGGCATGTCAGGTGTTAGCTGATACCTCTTTCTGCTGAAGAGCAAAGGGAGATGGTCAAAAAATAATAAGAAAAACGGTCCCATATTAAAAGCAGGGATGTATTAGGCTGGAGAAAACGTATTGTTCTGAGTGGGGCTAAAGGTGAACGTTTTACAGACTGCAAAATGTGTGCTCCTTTTTTCTCTCTAAAGTGTGCTGCTCAAGTGGCTCGGGTAACGCAAATAATAACGCCACAGTTTGTATATAACTCGGAGGGGTGGGGGCTGCTCTGAGCTGAGCTGGGGGACAGGACCCAGGGGGGACATATAGCTCTCCTCACAGCACTCCCTATAGGCCACCTGGGAAACACATCACAGAGACAGCACTTCCTCTCCTGGAGAGCCCAACAGCCCCGTGACCAGACCATCATGCCTTTCATTTCATCTGACCTACTTTGGTCTGTCTGGCAGAGCATGGCAGGAATGGTTCCTAATTTTTGAGGATTCTGTGAATGGAATTCTACATTAAATACTATTGTGATTAACTACTTTTGATGATCAAGAAATGAGTTATATGAAAAGTTTTGTCTCTTTCTTTTCTCCAATATATCAGAAGAAAATACTCTGCCTCAGATGAGAGGGATCCTGAGAGAATGTTATTTTATTCAGTTCTTCTGCTGACGGAGATGGAAACTTTGTGTTCTTCTGCTTGGGTGGCTCTCTGGCTGAGGCTCAGCCTCACTCAGCAGACATGATGATCTGTTAGCTGTGTGTGATGATTTTTACCACTACTTTTTGTCTCCCATATCCAGCCAAATCGAAAATTCTAAATTCTGTTTCAAAACACCATGTTTAGCTGCCCACCACTTCCAGATCTTTCCAACATGACTTGGTGGTAGAATGGAATGGTAGAAGAGACTGTGACACTCTGGCTCCAGGGACTCTGATTTATGGAGCCAGGGTTGTTCATTTTCATTTGGGTGTATTTCTATGTTGGGATTTCTAGTTGTGCATTTCTATGTTGTGGTGGTTCTTGATTATTCATGTGACTCCCAATCGGAGGTAACGAGTGACAGCTGTCGGCTCGTTATCTCTGATTGGGAGCCATATTTAAACTGTTGTGGTTTCACTGTGTGTTTGTGGGTTTTTGTTCCTGTTTAGTCATTGTCAGTATTGGACTTCACTTTCGTCATTTTTGGTTTGTTGTTTTATCGTGGTTTCTTTATTAATAAAGTCTACGATGTTCGCTCAACCCGCTGCGCTTCGGTCTCCTTCGCTATTAGACGACCGTGACAGAAAAACCCACCATAAAAGGACCAAGCAGCGTGTCCAGGAGCAAGACAGCTGGACATGGGAGGAGGCGCCGGGTAAGGAGATCGAGAGGCTGGCGATGGCCCAGGTGGGCAAATCGTGGTCCTGGGAGGACATGCTCGGGGGCAAGGGACCTTGGGGGAGGATCAAGGCCCTGGCGAGAGAGGAGCAACGGCGTCAGCAGGTCCATCGTTGGAAGGACGAGAGGCAACCCCAAAAAAAATTTTGGGGGGGGCACATGGCTTGGGTGGCTGGGCAGCAGGAGGCTGCCACAGGGAGATATGGAGAGAAGGCTATTGGATTACGGGAGCCATTGGCGAGTAGAGGGAGGGAAGTTGTTGTGGCACGGCGTGAGAGACTGAAGTGTGTTACCAGTCCGGTCCGGCCCGTTCCTGATCCCCAGTTAAGGCCAGTGGTGTGTGTTCCCGGTACGGACCGGCCTGTTCCTACTCCACGCACCAGGTCCACGATGTGCGTCGCCAGCCCAGCTCGGCCTGTTCCTGCTCCACGCACCAGGGATATGGTGCGCTTCGCCAGCCCGGCCCGGCCTGTTCCGGCCACTCGCACCAGGGATACGGTGCGCGCCGCCAGCCCAGCCCGGCCTGTTCCTGCTCCACGCACCAGGGATATGGTGCGCCGCCAGCCCGGCCCGGCCTGTTCCGGCCACTCGCACCAGGGGATACGGTGCGCGTCGCCAGCCCAGCCCGGCCTGTTCCTGCTCCACGCACCAGGGATACGGTGCGCCTCGCCAGCCCGGCCCGGCCTGTTCCGGCCACTCGCACCAGGGATACGGTGCGCGTCGCCAGCCCAGCCCGGCCTGTTCCTGCTCCACGCACCAGAAAAGCCCTGAGATGCGTGTCCTCAGCCTGGGACCACCAGTTCCGGCACCACGCATCAGGCCTACGGTGCGTCCCCAGGGCCCAGCATGCCCTGTTCCTTCTCCCCGCACTAGCCCTGAGATGCGTGTCCTCAGCCCGGTACCTCCAGTTCCGGCACCACGCACCAGGCCTACGGTGCGCCTCAGACGGCCAGAATCTGCCGTCTGCCCAACGGGGCCTGAACTGCCCGTCTGCCCAACGGTGCCTGAACTGCCCGTCTGCCCAACGGTGCCTGAACTGCCCGCCTGCCCAACGGCGCTTGAACTACCCGTCTGCCCTACGGCGCTAAAGCCGCCCGTCTGTACTGAGCCTGCAAAGCCGCCCGTCTGCCATGAGCCTTCAGAGCCGTCCGCCAGATCGGAGCCGCTAGAGCCTTCCGCCAGACAGGAGCCGCTAGAGCCTTCCGCCAGACAGGATCAGCCAGAGCCGTCTGCCAGACAGGATCAGCCAGAGCCTTCCGCCAGACAGGATCAGCCAGAGCCTTCCGCCAGACAGGATCAGCCAGAGCCTTCCGCCAGCTATGAGCAGCCAGATCCGTCAGCCAGCCATGAGCAGCCAGAGCCTTCCGCCAGCCATGAGCAGCCAGATCCGTCAGCCAGCCATGAGCAGCCAGATCCGTCAGCCAGCCATGAGCAGCCAGATCCGTCAGCCAGCCATGAGCCGTCCAGCCAGGATCCGCCAGAGCTGTCCAGCCAGGATCCGCCAGAGCCGTCCAGCCAGGATCCGCCAGAGCCGCCCAGCCAGGATCCGCCAGAGCCGTCCAGCCAGGATCCGCCAGAGCCGTCCAGCCAGGATCCGCCAGAGCCGTCCAGCCAGGATCCGCCAGAGCCGCCCAGCCAGGATCCGCCAGCCAGCCAGGATCTGCCAGAGCCAGCCAGCCAGGATCCGCCATTTAGTCCGGTACTGCCCCTTAGCCCTGTGCTGTCCCTTATCCTGGTGCTGCCCCTTATCCTGGTGCTGCCCCTATCCTGGTGCTGCCCCTTATCCTGGTGCTGCCCCTTAGTCCGGTGCTGCCCCTTAGTCCGGTGCTGCCCCTTAGTCTGGTGCTGCCCCTTAGTCTGGTGCTGCCCCTTATCCTGGTGCTGCCCCTTCTCCTGGTGCTGTCCCTTAGTCCGGTGTTGCCCCTTAGTCCGGTGCTGCCTCTTAGTCCGGTGCTGCCCCTTAATCCAGTGGGGTTATATTGGAGGGTGGTCATTTGGAGGAGGCTACGTAAGCGGGTAGTGACTATGGTGGGGTGGGGACCACGACCAGTGCCAGAGCCGCCACCATGGACAGACGCCCACCCAGACCCTCCCCCTAGACTGTATGCTGGTGCGCCCGGAGTTCGCACCTTTAGGGGGGTACTGTGACACTCTGGCTCCAGGGACTCTGATTTATGGAGCCAGGGTTGTTCATTTTCATTTGGGTGTATTTCTATGTTGGGATTTCTAGTTGTGCATTTCTATGTTGTGGTGGTTCTTGATTATTCATGTGACTCCCAATCGGAGGTAACGAGTGACAGCTGTCGGCTCGTTATCTCTGATTGGGAGCCATATTTAAACTGTTGTGGTTTCACTGTGTGTTTGTGGGTTTTTGTTCCTGTTTAGTCATTGTCAGTATTGGACTTCACTTTCGTCATTTTTGGTTTGTTGTTTTATCGTGGTTTCTTTATTAATAAAGTCTACGATGTTCGCTCAACCCGCTGCGCTTTGGTCTGCTCCTTTCGACGATCGTGACAGAGACTTTGCCAATCTGACCAATCAATTCAAACAATCCTCTTGAAGACTGGTTGACAGTTAATTCTATAGACAAAGATATTGAGGAATCGTTTGGCTGAAACATTGAATCAAAGAAAAGAAGAAATATCACATTCCTGATATTTATCCAGAGTTTAAAAGAACTGTATAAAGGATCGGGATGATTTTCCACAAATAATAAAAAATAGAGAAGCAAACTACAAGCCAATGTGAAGGTATTCGCCGTTGCGTTATTTTGTATTATGGTGGATGAAATCTAGTTGCATGTTTGATATTCTACATATTGCACACTAGATACTGTATGTTGTCCTTAATAAAGCAGTTGGCTAAGAAATAAAGCATTGATTGAGAAACAACTTCTCAACACGTACAGTACCTCCCTTCGTTTCAATGACAAATGATTGCTTTATCACTGACCATCGTTCCCTTCGCCACAGCCATACTATGAACTGTGCCAGTTGTCACTATGATAAGCTCACAGAACTGTCGAGAGTCATGCAGTTGAGCTCCAGGCTTTAATCTCCTCATGTAAACATGATCTATGTGTGTATGTTTCCAGGGTTGACTCTATACCTAACTTAGTAAATACCCTTGGGCACGTAGTAGGGTTTATATGCAGGGCACACCCTGGCTCGTGGCTGTGTGCGTGTGTGTGGAGCTGTCCAACATAACACACACCTTCAGCACATAAAACCTCCAGGTCAGAGAGGCTGGTTTATTTATATTTTTTTGAGGGGGTAGATCAGCTTAATATTGCAGATAGATTGTAACTTCCATCAATGTAATTGTCTGCATCACTTCCAATCCCCCATGTTTAAAAATAAAGAAATATATATATATATACAGTGGGGAAAAAAAGTATTTAGTCAGCCACCAATTGTGCAAGTTCTCCCACTTAAAAAGATGCGAGAGGCCTGTAATTTTCATCATAGGTACACGTCAACTATGACAGACAAAATGAGAAAAAAAATCCAGAAAATCACATTGTAGGATTTTTAATGAATTGATTTGCAAATTATGGTGGAAAATAAGTATTTGGTCAATAACAAAAGTTTCTCAATACTTTGTTATATACCCTTTGTTGGCAATGACACAGGTCAAACGTTTTCTGTAAGTCTTCACAAGGTTTTCACACACTATTGCTGGTATTTTGGCCCATTCCTCCATGCAGATCTCCTCTAGAGCAGTGATGTTTTGGGGCTGTCGCTGGGCAACACGGACTTTCAACTCCCTCCAAAGATTTTCTATGGGGTTGAGATCTGGAGACTGGCTAGGCCACTCCAGGACCTTGAAATGCTTCTACGAAGCCACTCCTTCGTTGCCCGGGCGGTGTGTTTGGGATCATTGTCATGCTGAAAGACCCAGCCATGCTTCATCTTCAATGCCCTTGCTGATGGAAGGAGGTTTTCACTCAAAATCTCACGATACATGGCCCCATTCATTCTTTCCTTTACACGGATCAGTCGTCCTGGTCCCTTTGCAGAAGAACAGCCCCAAAGCATGATGTTTCCACCCCCATGCTTAACAGTAGGTATGGTGTTCTTTGGATGCAACTCAGCATTCTTTGTCCTCCAAACAAGACGAGTTGAGTTTTTGCCAAAAAGTTATATTTTGGTTTCATCTGACCATATGATATTCTCCCAATCCTCTTCTGGATCATCCAAATGCACTCTAGCAAACTTCAGACGGGCCTGGACATGTACTGGCTTAAGCAGGGGGACACGTCTGCACTGCAGGATTTGAGTCCCTGGCGGCGTAGTGTTACTGATGGTAGGCTTTGTTACTTTGGTCCCAGCTCTCTGCAGGTCATTCACTAGGTCCCCCCCGTGTGGTTCTGGGATTTTTGCTCACCGTTCTTGTGATCATTTGACCCCACGGGGTGAGATCTTGCGTGGAGCCCCAGATCGAGGGAGATTATCAGTGGTCTTGTATGTCTTCCATTTCCTAATAATTGCTCCCACAGTTGATTTCTTCAAACCAAGCTGCTTACCTATTGCAGATTCAGTCTTCCCAGCCTGGTGCAGGTCTACAATTTTGTTTCTGGTGTCCTTTGACAGCTCTTTTGGTCTTGGCCATAGTGGAGTTTGGAGTGTGACTGTTTGAGGTAGTGGACAGGTGTCTTTTATACTGATAACAAGTTCAAACAGGTGCCATTAATACAGGTAACGAGTGGAGGACAGAGGAGCCTCTTAAAGAAGAAGTTACAGGTCTGTGAGAGCCAGAAATCTTGCTTGTTTGTAGGTGACCAAATACTTATTTTCCACCACAATTTGCAAATAAATTCATTAAAAATCCTACAATGTGATTTTCTGGATTTTTTTTCTTCTCAATTTGTCTGTCATAGTTGACGTGTACCTATGATGAAAATTACAGGCCTCTCTCATCTTTTTAAGTGGGAGAACTTGCACAATTGGTGGCTGACTAAATACTTATTTTCCCCACTGTATATATATATATATATATATATATATATATATATATACACACACACACACACACACACACACACACACACACACACATACATACATACATACATACATACATACATACATACATACATACATACATACATACATACATACATACATACATATACATACATACATACATACACATACATATCTTTAAAAATATATATATTCCCCTTTATTACTTTCCAACCCCACCACCCTTTCCCTAATTGGAGTAAACTAGTGAACAACAATGCTTAGGTCTCTACTTCCAGCTTATACTTACTATATACGTTTTATGGACACAGTCAATTTTAGAATAATAATATTTTGTTTGTTTTATCTCCTGAACTTCTTCTACTCTCAACCTCTGCGATCCTTTTCATGATGTCCATCCGGTTTGCTTCTATATGCCATATCTTTCTAACTGTGCTCTTTCACAAAAGCTCCCAACCTACAACCTATATACTTATTATGGACACAGTATGCTTACATTATTAGTTATCTTGTTATTAGTTGTTATTTACATTTTAGTCATTTAGCAGACGCTCTTATCCAGAGCGACTTACAGTTAGTGAGTGCATACATTTTTCATACTGGCCCCCCGTGGGAAACGAACCCACAACCCTGGCGTTGCAAGCGCCATGCTCTACCAATTGAGCTACACGGGGCCCATTAGTCCCATCCTTCAACTCCATTCAACACCACCCAACTATCTCTTAACACCATCCATATAGGATTTCTATTTGCCGTATATTTTTCAACTGTACTGTGATGTTTTACGAAAGTTCTGAACCTTTCTTTTCTCATTGTATTCGCCGTTGGTTATTTTGTGTTTTGGTGGATGAAATCTAGTTGCATGTTTGATATTCTACATATTGCACACTACATACTGTATGTTGTCCTTAATAAAGCAGTTGGCTAAGAAATAAAGCATTGATTGAGAAACAACTTCTCAACACGTACAGTACCTCCCTTCGTTTCAATGACAAATGATTGCTTTATCACTGACCATCGTTCCCTTCGCCACAGCCATACTATGAACTGTGCCAGTTGTCACTATGATAAGCTCACAGAACTGTCGAGAGTCATGCAGTTGAGCTCCAGGCTTTAATCTCCTCATGTAAACATGATCTATGTGTGTATGTTTCCAGGGTTGACTCTATACCTAACTTAGTAAATACCCTTGGGCACGTAGTAGGGTTTATATGCAGGGCACACCCTGGCTCGTGCCTGTGTGCTTGTGTGTGGAGCTGTCCAACATAACACACACCCTCAGCACATAAAACCTCCAGGTCAGAGAGGCTGGTTTATTTGTATTTACTACAGGGCTGGCAAGGGGGAGAAAGGTGTGGCAACATTTTCCCACCAACAGACAGAATGACAGAGGGTGTGCTGCTTTGATTAAAGGGGGATTAGTTATTCTGCTCTCCCACAGACTAGCCATGCCAACACACACACACACACACACACACACACGGTCCCAGGGCTTTACAAGTGTCATCCAGAGCTCTGATTAAATAAAGACACAAGGCATTTTCCACTTCGCCCATAATACCAGAGGCCCGTCTTTCCAGCAGCCCCACTGGCTAAGCCCCTCGATGGGGCCCGTAAAGCTGCCCTGCCCTGCCGTGTCCTGCCCTGTGCTGTGGAGAGGACATCTGTTCTCACTGAGCAGACTAAATCAAATCAAATCCAATTTTATTTGTCACATGCGCCGAATACAACAGGTGTAGACCTTACCGTGAACTGTTTACTTACAAGCCAGGACAATGTAAATAGTCCAGGTGGCCATTTGATTAATTGTTCAGCAGTTTTATGGCTTGGGGGTAGAAGCTGTTAAGGAGCCTTTTGGACCTAGACTTGGCGCTCCGGTACCGCTTGCCGTGTGGTAGCAGAGAGAACAGTCTATGACTTGGGTGACTGGAGTCTTTGACAATTATTTGGGTCTTCCTCTGACACCGCCTAGTACATAGGTCCTGGATTGCAGGAAGCTTGGTCCCAGTGATGTACTGGGCCATACGCACTACCCTCTGTAGCGCCTTATGGTCGGATGCTGAGCAGTTGCCATACCAGGGGGTGATGCAACCAGTCAGGGTGCTCTCGATGGTGCAGCTGTGGAACCGTTTGAAAGTTTTGGGGACCCATGCCAAATCTTTTCAGTCTCCTGAGGGGGAGAAGGCGTTGTCATGCCCTCTTCACGACTGTCTTGGTGTGTTTGGACCATGATAGTTTGTTGGTGATGTGGACACCAAGGAACTTGAAACTCTCGACCCGCTCCAATACAGCCCCGAAGTTGTGAATGGGGGCGTGTTCGGCCCTCCTTTTCCTGTAGTTCACGATTATCTCCTTTGTCTTGCTCACGTTGAGGGAGAGGTTGTTGTCCTGGCACCACACTGCCAGGTGTCTGACCTCCTCCCTATAGGCTGTCTCATCATTGTCGGTGATCAGGCCTACCACTGTTGTGTCATCAGCAAACTTAATGATGGTGTTGGAATCGTGCTTGACCACGCAGTCGTGGGTGAACAGGGAGTACAGGAGGGGACTAAGCATGCACCAATGAGGGGCCCCCGTGTTGAGGATCAGCGTGGCAGAAGTGTTGTTGCCTACCCTTACCACCTGGGGGCGGCCCGTCAGGAAGTCCAGGATCCAGTTGCAGAGGGAGGTGTTTAGTCCCAAGGTCCTTAGCTTAGTAATGAGCTTTGTGGGCACTATGGTGTTGAACGCTAAGATATAGTCAATGAACATCATTCTCACATAGGTGTTCCTTTTGTCCAGGTGGGAAAGGGCAGTGTGGAGTGCGATTGAGATTGCGTCATCTGTGGATCTGTTGGGGCGGTATGCGAATTGGAGTGGGTCTAGGGTTTCTGGGATGATGGTGTTGATGTGAGCCATGACAAGCCTTTGAAAGCATTTCATGACTACCGACGTGAGTGCTACGGGGCGGTAGTCATTTAGGCAGGTTACCTTCGCTTTCTTGGGCACAGGGACAATGGTGGTCTGCTTGAAACATGTAGGTATTACAGACTCGGTCAGGGAGAGGTTGAAAATGTCAGTGAAGAGACTTAAAAGTTGGTCCGCGCAGCCTCTGAGTACATGTCCTGGTAATCCGTCTGGCCCCGCGGCCTTGTGAATGTTGACCAGTTTAAAGGTCTTGCTCACATCGGCTACGGAGAGCGTGATCACACAGTCATCCGGAACAGCTGGTGCTCTCATGCATGCTTCAGTGTTGCTTTCCTTGAAGCGAGCATAAAAGGCATTTAGTCCGTTTGGTAGGATCGGCTGGTTTTCCCTTTGTAGTCCGTAATAGTTTGCAAGCCCTGCCACATCTGACGAGCATCAGAGCCGGTGTAGTAGGATTCAATCTTAGTCCTGTATTGACGCTTTGCCTGTTTGATGGTTCGTCTGAGGGTATAGCGGGATTTCTTATAAGCGTCCGGATTTGTGTTAGGAGCCCGTAAAACGGCAGCCATCCCCTCCGGCGCCATTCTCATGCATTCTCATTACACACTATTAGCTTCTAAAGCCCACCAAGTGTTGCACCCACAGTGGAAAAAGCTGCTCTGTTTTCCTTTAGGAACACACTGAAAACCATTAATCCCCCCCCCCCCCCACACACAGCCATCCCATAACCACCCATCCCAGACATTCACAAAAACATTGAAAACATCCAGGGTGGTGAGAAGATGCCACCTGCATAGCGGATGGATGAGATTCCTCTTCCTATGAGCTATGAGTTGGGGCCTGCCAGAGAGTCAGGGGCTACATCGTTCAGCTCACTGAAGGCAGAAGTAGCCTCGACCCAGCCGACGGCGGTCTGAGAAATGGTCGTCTCCACTTCCACTCAGAAGTGAAAAGAAAAGTGAGATATTCTGAGGACAAATATAACCTCCTGGGACTTAAGAACCTCCAGCAGCATAGCAGAGACGGGAAGTACTAAATCAAAAGTGTCAGGGGTTCATTAATACGTTTTTGTTTTTCTCTTGGTGTCAACACTGTTATTTCTAGAGCAAACTCAGTGTCTCACTTAACAGCTGTGACCCACCTGGGACATGGACATCGTGGAGGAAAGTAAGTCAGGGGTAAAGGCAGTAATAAGCCCATGGTCACCTTCCCAGGGCCAGTAGAGCTGCATGACAATGACAGTGGGCTGGGGTGGGAAGCGGAGACAGGCAAGACATACACTCCTCATATAAACTTGGCTCATCTTGGGTCCCCCGACTGGGTCATGTCTAGTTGGGATTCACATCTATACACACACACACACACACACACACGTGTGCGGCCTCTGACACACTATACAGGCACATATGCTCATCACACACACACACGCATGTGATGACACACGTGCTGAATGTGTATTGTTCCAGTATGCTCAGAGAGAAGAGCTCAGAGTGATGTTCTGTACTGTACCATGTGGGAGGGCTGTGGACTGCAGACACCCGATCCGCCTCTTGTGTCTGATACAGTTTATGTCGGCTATTTATATTACATAAATTATTTCAGACTGGGATCAGTAAGCCAAACATTTAATCTCATTCAGCACATGGACAGTGGAACGGTAAGAAGTAGGGAGTGCAAAGCTATGCGTCTCTAAGAATAATAATAATACAAACTTTGTAGCTACCACCGTGTTGAAACCTCAGCTCGCCGCCATCACAGGAGGCAAAAATGAATTCCTGTCTCAAGATGCCAAAAGCTGTTAGTGTTAACGCCAGCGCTCGCCCCTCTGGCGGTCTTCAATGAGAAGGGAAAGGGGAGCAAAAATGACGGTTATTTTATGGAAGGAGCAGCTTGCACACAAACTACAGTGCACACAAGAAAGGGAGAGTAGAGGAGAAGAATGTCTGAATGTGTTCATTTAAGATTGAGGAGGTGATTAAATCAGGGAAGATAAACATGTCCCTTGGAGACGGGCCTTAGCAACGCAACAATGCGTCTCTACTGCGACATAAAGAGGCATTCAGTAGGAGGAGGAGAGGAGGAAAGGAGAACTGCCTTTTCTCATTCCCATGACTGGCCTGGCCTGTCTAACTAAGAGTCAGGAGCCCAGGCTAACACCATTCACATCTGCCCTCATACCTTTGATAAATAGTCAAGCAGGCAGAGGAGTTTTAGTTAGGTCCGTCAACCCTGCGACAGGTTTTAAATGCTGCTTCTCTTCCACTGAAGGGTTGTTGAGAACTGTGGTTGATGGGGATACAGTTAAAGTTACAGCAGCAGATGGAAAAACGTTACAAAAGCAAAGCAGCACTTACCTAGCTCACACGCCCCTAATGTAGCACAGTATTTTTGTTCAACAGCTGTACAGTCACATATAAAAAAAAGGCCACAATATTTTAGCCATGGACACATTCTGGGACATGGAGCATGATGGTTCTCCAACACATTTTTCTCTCTCTCTCTCTCTCTCTCTCTCTCTCTCTCTCTCTCTCTCTCTCTCTCTCTCTCTCTCTCTCTCTCTCTCTCTCTCTCTCTCTCTCTCTCTCTCTCTCTCTCTCAGGTCTGCCTACAGCGGCCTTTCTCAATAGCAAGGCTAAACTCACTGAGTCTGTACATAGCCAAAGCTTTCCTTAAGTTTGGGTCAGTCACAATGGTCAGGTATTCTACCACTGTGTACTCTCTGTTTAGGGCCAAATAGCATTCTAGTTTGCTCTGTTTTTTTGTTAATTCTTTCCAATGTGTCAAGTAATTATCTTTTTGTTTTCTCATGATTTGGTTGAGTCTAATTGTGTTTCTGTCATGGGGCTCTGTGGGGTCTGTTTGTGTTTGTGAACAGAGCCCCAGGACCAGCTTGCTTAGGGGACTCTTCTCCAGGTTAATCTCTCTGTAGGTGATGGCTTTGTTATGGAAGGTTTGGGAATCGCTTCCTTTTAGTTGGTTGTAGAATTTAACGGCTCTTTTCTGGATTTTGATAATTAGCGGGTTAGGCCTAATTGTGCTCTGTATGCATTATTTGGTGTTTTACGTTGTACACTGAGGATATTTTTCGCAGAATTCTGCATGCAGTCTCAATTTGATGTTTGTCCCATTTTGTGAATTCTTGGTTGGTGAGCGGACCCAGACCTCACAACCATAAAGGGCAATGGGTTCTATAACTGATTCAAGTATTTTTTGCCAGATCCTAATTGGTATGTCGAATTTTATGTTCCGTTTGATGGCATAGAAGGCCCTTCTTGCCTTGTCTCTCAGATCGTTCACAGCATTGTTGCAGTTACCTGTGGCGCTGATGTTTAGGCAGAGGTACAGTGAGGGAAAAAAGTATTTGATCCCATCCTGATTTTGTATGTTTGCTCACTGTCAAAGACATGATCAGTCTATAATTTTAATGGTAGGTTTATTTCAACAGTGAGAGACAGAATAACAACAAAATCCAGAAAACGCATGTCAAAAATGTTATAAATTGATTTGCATTTTTTCATGAGTGAAATAAGTATTTGACCCCCTCTCAATCAGAAAGATTTCTGGCTCCCAGGTGTCTTTTATACAGGTAACGAGCTGAGATTAGGAGCACACTCTTAAAGGGAGTGCTCCTAATCTCAACTTGTTACCTGTATAAAAGACACCTGTCCACAGAAGCAATCAATCAATCAGATTCCAAACTCTCCACCATGGCCAAGACCAAAGAGCTCTCCAAGAATGTCAGGGACAAGATTGTAGACCTACACAAGGCTGGAATGGGCTACAAGACCATCGCCAAGCAGCTTGGTGTTTTTTTGTGTGCTCTAGGGCAATGGTGTCTGGCAACTGGACCTTTTTTGGAACACAATTATCTCTCTCTCTCTCTCTCTCTCTCTCTCTTTCTCTCTCTCTCTCCTCCTGCGTTTACCTCAGTGACAAGCTCCCACTCCCTCCCCCCTCTCTCTGCCATTCAACACCTCTGAGCTGTCATCACCACACGCTGACAGGGGCCCATGTTTCCGACACTGGGTGAGGGGAAAGGATGTGTGTGTTCTCCTCTTTCAGTGGTGCCCAGCCTGTAGGTAAGACTGTCACCTTAGCACTGTGCTAACCACACAGACTGGCCCCTACCCTGCCCTACTCCACTCCAGGGCACCTTGTGGTCCACATTGTCATCTAGTAGCCATGATGTCACTGTTGACATCCATACGAATACCCACATACTTTTCCCTTCAAAATGGACGATCATATTACCATCTTGAGACAGAAAACAGACTGAAGAGAAACAACAATCTGGTCCTGTGTGTAAAGTCTGTATAGGCTCCTGCTCCTGCTCCAGGCCGGGTAGTTGTTTATGCCTGCTAGCCTGAGGGAGATGCCCAGTGAGCACAAGGCATTCTGGGGTTAATGGGAAATCCTCCTCATTTCGCTCATACAGGGTGATTTATTCCGCCGACTTAAGTTGTAGCACATGTGTCTCGCATGGACATAACAGCATATCGGATATGACTGCTGCCACTATGCCATAGGATTAATTTGTTAGGGAATTAAGGGGAATTGGGGGGCCCATTCAGTTGTCTGCCAACCCTTGTTCTGTACAAAGATGGGTACAACACTGACGCTTAACATTATCTCCAACATGTCACACTAATGCCAAGAGTATTAGTCAAAAATGTATTTCTAGACAATAACTGTCTGACATGTGTAAGTAAAAACAGCATCTGCCTTTGTAAAATCTCACTATAATTCTTCAGAACTTTAAGTTAGGAGGACAAATCTGTTGGATGTATTAACATCCATAGAAAGGGCAACAATCAGGATTTTACAACCTTACAGACTCAAAATAGCGATTGTTCCTATTGAAATGTATTTCTGGCCTCCTTTTCTATTCTTCATCCACATATCCAGTATCCACTTTGTGTATATTCTTAGTTCTATTGTCCGTGGGATTATGGTGACATGTTTTCTATTATCGCTGCTACAGCACCTTCAGTGGCCGTCGCCTCCAGGCAACTGGAGGTCACCCAGTGCAACACAATCTATCTACTACTATCTAACACTGCAACACTATCTATGAAGGCCGCAGGGCAAACAAATTCACAAGGCAGCGGGGCCAGACGCATTACCAGGATGTGTACTCAGAGCATGTGCGGACCAACTGGCAAGTGTCTTCACTGACATTTTCAACCTCTCCCTGACCGAGTCTGTAATACCTACTTGTAACTAACAGCATAGTCCCTGTGCCCAAGAAAGCGAAGGTAACCTGCCTAAATGACTACCGCCCCGTAGCACTCACGTCGGTAGCCATAAAGTGCTTTGAAAGGCTGGTCATGTAACTCTGTGTTGTTGTTGTTTTTATCGCACTGCTTTGCTTTATCTTGGCCAGGTCGCAGTTGTAAATGAGAACTTGTTCTCAACTGGCTTACCTGGTTAAATAAAGGTGAAATAAAATAAAATAAACATCTACACCATCATCCCGGAAACCCTAAACCCACTCCAATTCGCATACCGCCCCAACAGATCCACAGATGACGCAATCTCAATCACACTACACACTGCCCTTTCCCACCTGAACAAAAGGAACACCTATGTGAGAATGCTGTTCATTGACTACAGCTCAGCGTTCACACCATAGTGCCCACAAAGCTCATCACTAAGCTAAGGACCCTGGGACTAAACACCTCCCTCTGTATCTGGATCCTGGACTTCCTGACGGGCCGCCCCCAGGTGGTAAGGGTAGGCAACAACACATCTGCCACGCTGATCCTCAACACGGGTGCCCCTCAGGGGTGCGTGCTTAGTCCCCTCCTGTACTCCCTGTTCACCCACGACTGCATGGCCAAGCACGACTCCAACACCATCATAAACTTTGCTGACGACACAACAGTGGTAGGCCTGATCACCGACAACGATGAGACGGCCTATAGGGAGGAGGTCAGAGACCTGGCAGTGTGGTGCCAGAACAACAACCACTCCCTTAACGTGAGCAAGACAAAGCAGCTGATCGTGGACTACAGAAAAAGGAGGGCCGAACGAGCCCCCATTCACATCGACGGGGCTGTAGTGGAGCGGGTCGAGAGTGTCCACATCACCAACAAACTATCATGGTCCAATGATAATGGACCATGATAGTTTGTATATAGCCTCGTTATCGTTATTTTATTGTGTTAATTTTATTTAATTTTTTACTTTAGTTTATTTAGTAAATATTTTCTTAACTATTTATTGAACTGCATTGTTGGTTAAGGGCTTGTAAGTAAGCATTTCACAGTAAGGTCTACACCTGTTGTATTCAGCGCATGTGACAAGTAAAATTTGATTTGATCATTTTATTTTATTTTATTTATCTCCTCAGCTTTATGCTGGTTGTGTACAGTATTTACTGGCACAGTGTTCTGCTGTGACAATAAATGGTCATCCTGAAGTTGTCAGTCTCCTTACAGAAAGAAAACACACGTATTTTAATCAAGCCATTGTGGTGTTCAAGCTTTCTTTCTTGTGTTTGTCAATATTTTCAATATTTTATTTGTCCTTGAATGTATCAGCAAATACAGTGCATTCGGAAAGTATTCAGACCCATTGACTTTTTCCACATTTTGTTACGTTACAGCCTTATTCTATAATGGATTAAATTGTTTTTCCCTCATCAATCTACACACAATACCCAACAATGACAAAGCAAAAACTGTTTTTTAGAAACTTTTGCATATGTATAAAAAAAACAAAAAATGGAAATATCACATTTACACAAGTATTCACACCCTTTACTCAGTACTTTGTCAAAGTACCTTTGGCGGCGATTATAGCCTTTAGTCTTCTTGGGTATAACGCTACAAGCTTGGCACACCTGTATTTGGGGAGTTTCTCCCATTCTTCTCTGCAGATCCTCTCAAGCTCTGTCAGGTAGGATGGGGAGCGTCACTGCACAGCTATTCTCAGGTCTCTCCAGAAACGTTTGATCGGGTTCAAGTCCGGGCTCTGGCTGGGCCACTCAAGGACATTCAGAGACTTGCCCCGAAGCCACTCCTGCATTGTCATGGCTGTGTGCTTAGGGTCGTTGTCCTGTTGGAAGGTGAACCTGTAACCAAGTCTGATGTCCTGAGCGCTCTGGAGCAGGTTTTCATCAAGGATCTCTCTGTACTTTGCTCCATTCATATTTCCCTCGATCCTGACTAGTCTTCAAGTAGGGATGGTGCCAGGTTTCCTTCAGATGTGACACTTGGCATTCAGGCCAAAGAGTTCAATCTTGGTCTCATCAGACCTGAGAATCTTGTTTCTCATGGTCTGAGAGTCCTTTAGATGCCTTTTGGCAAACTCCAAGTGGGCTGTCATGTGCCTTTTACTGAGGAGTGGCTTCCGTCTGGCCACGCTACCATAAAGACCTGATTTTAGGAGTGCTGCAGAGATGGTTGTCCTTCTGGAAGGTTCTCCCATCTCCACAGAGGAACTCTGGAGCGCTTTTAGAGCGACCATCGGGTTCTTGGTCACCTTCCTGACCAAGGCCTTTCTCCGATTGCTCAGTTTGGCCGGGTGGCCAGCTCTAGGAAGAGTCTTGGTGGTTCCAAGCTTCTTTCATTTAAGAATGATGGAGGCCACTGTGTTCTTGGGGACCTTCAATGCTGCAGAAATGTTTTGGTACCCTTCCCCAGATCTGTGCCTTGACAGTCTCTATGGACAATTCCTTCGACCTCAGGGCTTGGTTTTTGCTCTAATATGCACTGTCAACTGTGGGACCTTATATAGACAGATGTGCGCCTTTCCAAATCATGTCCAATCAATTAAATTTACTACAGGTGAACTCCGATCAAGTTGTAGAAACATCTCAAGGATGATCAATGGAAACAGAATGCACCTGAGCTCAATTTCGAGTCTCATTGCAAAGGGTCTGAATACTTATGTACATGTAATATTTCTGTTAACTTTTAAAAAGAATAGCAAATATTTCTCAAAACCTTTTTTCACTTTGTCATTATGGGGTATTGTGTGTAGATTGCTGGGATTTTTCTTATATTTAATCCATTTTAGAATAAGGCTGTAACGTAACAAAATGTGGAAAAAGTCAAGGGGTCTGAATACTTTCTGAATGCACTGTATATTACTGTAGCAGGTCTTATCTGAAAAGTGTGAACCTTAAGAGACTTCCTGAGAAGATGGAGGCTAGTTATATAATAGAGAAATTATTGATATACTTCCACGTGTGTCTTCATGCTAATCAGGTAATGCTAAGTTAGACCTGGTAGGAACACAACTGAAACAGCTGTTGCGTTTCCTATAAGGAAGGAGGGACTGATTTTGACAGCGCACACACACACATATGCATCCAATCAAACCCAGAGGTAGAGGGTTCAAATTTGAGGCTGCTAAAACCAACAAAACATCTGAGGGTGGAGATTTAAATCTGGCAAAGGCAATATTAGTCAGAGCAGGATAAATGAGACCTATCAAAGAGGAGCATGTGAAGGCATCTCTCCACAGGCCAGTGCAGTACCCCCTTGGGGGTTGAGTTCAGCTCTGGATCCCCCCCACCCCCAGGACTGGATCACTCCTTTAGCTGATCTATCTCTCATTTAGACCAATCCTGTTAGGGCCATGCTCTGCGGTGCTGCTCTCTGATCCTCACCCAGCAGCTTCTACAGGAATCCACATAGCAGAGCTCCTTCCCTTTCTCCCTCCCTCTCTCTCATCCCCCATCCCACCAACACAACAAATAACTCACCTAAGCTGACAGGTGACTCAGAGAGAAACGCAAGGTGCTATTTCTCATCTTCCTCATGGTGGTGTGAATGAGAATCAAATTAATTTTGATGCGCGACAAAACAATTATTTTACAAAACTTTCTGTGAATGTGAAACGAGATTAAACATATTGATATTTACTATCATTTTCATAATATTTCTTTGTAATAAGATAACGCTTACGATTTAGTGTATTAGTTACACTGGTATGTAAATAGTAGCTCGGTCTTGGCAGTCCTCAAAGAAGTATAATGTGCCACATAACAGTACTGAATAAATAAACCAGCAGCACATCCATAAGAAGGCAGTCGTTGTCCGCCCTTACAAAGCCAGGGGCAATTTATGATCTCTACGTGACCCGCTGCAGTTAGTACAGGCCGATATTAAGTCACACCACTCGTAATTGATTCATTTCAGACGGCTCCCTAATCGTGCCATAGACTGGGTCCTGGCAGACAGACCTTATGTTAGGCCGTAACCCCAAGAGGCCTCTCATATACCCCTCAGTGATAAAGGTCCCCAGTGAGAGCAGAGCTGGGATTAAGGAGGCTTTATGCTTCGTGTTTGTCAGACGTACAGCTCAGGCAGCTAAAGACCGCCTCTTCATAAATCTCCCCTTTGCCTGCCTGGGACCTGGCTGACTCAGAGCTCTGGATGGGAATTCCTCCTGTCTTGATCAGTCACATCCTCTCTTCTCTGAGCTCCAAACCAACCTGCCTCCTTTCCTACTTATAATAACAAAAAATCAATTATCATACAGGCAGTGTCTGCGCTCTGCTTTGGAGGGCAAAACATTCTAAGGCACACATAGGCCCAGGGAACATTTGATTGGATGCATCAATCACTATTAGGAGGCCATCTGCACATTGACACATACAGCCAATGAAATGGGAACGCCATCTTGGTACGATTTAAGACAACGTTTATCCCACTTATCATTGAATGAGACACTCCTGACATTGCACAATAAAATACATTAAGTCCAATAACGTCTGGCTATGTCTGTAGCAAGCCGTTTCAATTTAGCCCCCTGTTCCATATCGGTAGGAATTCCACAGTTGGGGAAGACTGGAAACACATGTGGTTACTGGAGCTTCAGGAGATGCTGCTGCCTGCTGAGCAGATGGATGCTCTGATGCTCTGCTCTTAACGTGGGCCAGACCAGGGACCAACAGTGGCCTTGCTTTCATCACCCCTACCTGTCTGGCTTATCTTTAGGGCTTCTGGAGGACATGATGGAGAGGTGAGGAACAGAGGGGAGCCAAAATCAGAGGTAGTAGGGAAGACAAGGAAAGAAAAGAGACTGCTGTAGGGTCTCAGGGGGAGACTAGATGTCAATCACAGGTGGGAAAGGCTTTGACTTTTACACTCACACCTCTCCTGGATGTCAGTCGTCAGGCTTTGATGCCGACCCCTCCGTGTGAGACCCCCAATGTGGTCTGATTTGACATTTCAAGCTGTTGCTCAAGATTACATTACATGCTGTCTGTCTGTGGATGTACAGTAACGAGAATGAAAGATGTCCAGGAACAGGTCCAGAAAGAAATCCCCTCACATTGTTAAGACACTTCACTGAGGCTTCAGTTGCTAAACCTACAGTGAGGGAAACAAGTATTTGATCCCCTGCTGATTTTGTATGTTTGCCCACTGACAAAGAAATGATCAGTCTACAATTTTAATGGTTTATTTGAACAGTGAGAGATAGAATAACAACAACAAAAATCCAGAAAAACGCATGTCAAAAATGTTATAAATTGATTTTCATTTTAATGAGGGAAATAAGTATTTGACCCCCTCTCAATCAGAAAGATTTCTGGCTCCCAGGTGTCTTTTATACAGGTAACGAGCTGAGATTAGGAGCACACTCTTAAATGGAGTGCTCCTAATCTCAGCTTGTTACCTGTATAAAAGACACCTGTCCACAGAAGCAATCAATCAATCAGATTCCAAACTCTCCACCATGGCCAAGACCAAAGAGCTCTCCAAGAATGTCAGGGACAAGATTGTAGACCTACACAAGGCTGGAATGGGCTACAAGACCATTGCCAAGCAGCTTGGTGAGAAGGTGACAACAGTTGGTGCGATTATTCGCAAATGGAAGAAACACAAAAGAACTGTCAATCTCCCTCAACCTGGGGCTCCATGCAAGATCTCACCTCGGGTGAAAGTGTTGTGGTCAGATGAGACCAAAATCGAGCTCTTTGGCATCAACTCAATTCGCCATGTTTGGAGGAGGAGGAATGCTGCCTATGACCCCAAGAACACCATCCCCACCGTCAAACATGGAGGTTGAAACATTATGCTTTGGGGGTGTTTTTCTGCTAAGGGGACAGGACAACTTCACCGTATCAAAGGGACGATCGACAGGGCCATGTACCGTCAAATCTTGGGTGAGAACCTCCTTCCCTCAGCCAGGGCATTGAAAATGGGTCGTGGATGGGTATTCCAGCATGACAATGACCCAAAACACACGGCCAAGGCAACAAAGGCCTAGCCAGTCTCCAGACCTTAATCCCATAGAAAATCTGTGGAGGGAGCTGAAGGTTCGAGTTGCCAAACGTCAGCCTCGAAACCTTAATGACTTGGAGAAGATCTGCAAAGAGGAGTGGAACAAAATCCCTCCTGAGATGTGTGCAAACCTGGGGGCCAACTACAAGAAACGTCTGACCTCTGTGATTGCCAACAATGGTTTTGCCACCAAGTACTAAGTCATGTTTTGCAGAGGGGTCAAATACTTATTTCCCTCATTAAAATGCAAATCAATTTATAACATTTTTGACATGCGTTTTTCTGGATTTTTTTGTTGTTATTCTGTCTCTCATTGTTCAAATAAACCTACCATTAAAATTATAGACTGATCATGTATTTGTTAGTGGGCAAACGTACAAAATCAGCAGGGGATCAAATACTTTTTCCCCTCACTGTATATACCACCTGCACTGATGGAGAGGCTGGGCAGGGACAGCGTTGGGTAAAGAAGTGGGGGCAGGTGTAAAGGCATGCAGAACCGTGGGTGAGAACAGAGGCTGTGGTGTCTGTTGTCTGGGGTTGCTGTAGAGGGTTCTTAATCGTAGGGACGCATTTCCCTTTCAGCAGAGGTGAGCTGGAGCTGGGACTGATTCCCAGGGCTGGGGCTGATATCTAGTACAGTAAACCACCAAATATAATACACATTATGGAGTGTCTGCCTGCCTCCAAGAGTTAACCTGAGCTCTGAAGTCACCTCTAATTGCGTAAACAACTCCCAGAGTCAAATCTTTAAAGGTGTAGTCCACAGCGTTTCCCATACGCTCCCTCCAGGAGATCATTGGGCTCCCGAGTGGCGCAGCGGTCTAAGGCACTGCATCTCTGCTTGAGGTGTCACTACAGACCCCCTTGATTGCCGTGATTGGGAGTCCCATAGGGCGGCACACAATTGGCCCAGCGTCGTCCGGGTTTGGCCGGTGTAGGCCGTCATTGTAAATAAGAATTTGTTCTTAACTGACTTGCCTAGTTAAATAAAGGTAAAATAAAAATACACAAATAAATTAAAGGTGCAGACCATTAGGTTCCCTCACGCTCCTCTAAATGTTCCTGTTTTGGAGCTTCTGTCTGTATACCATAAACAGTTTCCTGACTGACTCTCTGTTGCCATATTTACGTGTGCCGTTGTGGTTTGTTTAATTGTCTGCCCTCTGTGGACAGAATGTGATGTTGGAAAACATGATTAACGTAGACAAGAGTTAGTTGCCCGGGCTGTCAGTGATGAATAGCATGAATCCATTGAGTCAGAGCGGATGTTAGGATGGCATGCCTAACGTTTACCCATCCTGTTATGCCAGGAGCACAATGTATGTCTTTCAGACCTTCAGTTCTATTAGAACAAAAAGTTAACCCATCCTGTTTTTCTGGTACGCAAAGGCTACATATCTCATTATCGTATTTGTGTAAACATCAATGTTCCCTCTAAGCAGTGTGGTTGCACGGGAGCTCAGTAGCATCTCTCCCTAGACTGCCATGCAGAAGAAAGCAGAAGAAATATCAGCCCACAGAGAGAAGCACGAGATTGAACTTCACTTAACTTTCTAGAGTTTTCCCTGTTAGTTAACACTATCAACATTTCCCTTTACTGTGGCAATTGTGATTGAATCAACGCAATATTAGCCACTTTAAATGCAACATAGCGAAACGAAACAAACTATGCAAGACTTAGCATGCAAAACTATGCAAGAGATTTTGTTGTAGGCAGAACGCATCAGAGTAGGATTCTATTGCATTGACATGCAAAACTCAGCCCTTACTCTACACAGACCTGTGCGGCATAACCAATCAGAGCTGCAGTAGGCCTATATGCAAATACACTATTGCCATATATGGATCTGTGCCATTTAAACTGGACTGTTTACAGCATGTGCGGTCTCACCACTTGTTTTGCGATCAAAGCGAGAGCTGCATGTAGCTACGTGTGCACATTTTGTTAATATCCTTTGCTAATTAGTGAGTTATTAGCCCACTTAGAGATACTTTGTAGTCAGCAATAGGGGAGTGATTGCTTCCTACAAGAGCACAAAATGTGTACATTTCTAGACTTTGAAAAGAAAGTCAGGTAAAGAGATTTTATTTTGTCTTAAAGGGGCAGTGTTGTATTTTGAGACAGGCTTGAATAAGCTAAGTAGCCAACAGAGCCAATAGGCAGAGGGTAGCTAGCATAAATTGTCTGATTCTCTGTAATAATGGTATCGGAATAATAATGCATTTTATTTTGTAAAGTGGTTTCTTGCATCAAACAACACAACAACATTTTAGTCACCTCCTTGTCTAAAGGACAAGTGGATAAACAGGTTAATGTCAAGCCCTGCATGTTTCTTTTCAAAGGTCTCATGGAATGTAGGCCTACATTGAACACCACACATTGGCTGCTGCCGTAGGCTGAATGATAGAACAGCTATTTTCATGTTAAAATGTTATGGGATGCATTTTCTCCATTGTTTTTGATGGTAGACCACTCTGGTAGGCCTACATTATGATCAAATAGCCACAGTAGCCTACTTGGCCACTGTTAAAACTGTAACTTAAAGCGGGTACAGCCTCAGCGTTCACAGTAAATGCACACTGGAAGTTGCACAGAATTTTTACAACGTTCAAGTTTGCGCTCAGCAGACCTGAAATGTACTCAGCATCGAAAAATATTAGAGGGAACATTGGTCAACATATACAGTTGAAGTCGGAAGTTTACATACACTTAGGTTGGAGTCATTAAAACTAGTTTTTCAACCACTCCACAAATTTCTTGTTAACAAACTATAGTTTTGGCATGACACAAGTAATTTTTCCAACAATTGTTTACAGACAGATTATTTCACTTATAATTCACTGTATCACAATTCCAGTGGGTCAAAAGGTTACATACACTAAGTTGACTGTGCCTTTAAACAGCTTGGACAATTCCAAAAAAAGATTTCATGGCTTTAGAGGCTTCTGATAGGCTAATTGACATCATTTGAGTCAATTGGAGGTGTACCTGTGGATATATTTCAAGGCCTACCTTCAAACTCAGTGCCTCTTTGTTTGACAACATGGGAAAATCAAAAGAAATCAGCCGAGACCTCAGAAAATAAATTGTAGACCTCCACAAGTCTGGTTCATCCTTGGGAGCAATTTCCAAAGGCCTGAACGTACCACATTCATCTGTACAAACAATAGTATGCAAGTATAAACACCATGGGACCACGCAGCCGCCATACCGCTCAGGAAGGAGACGCGTTCTGTCTGCTAGAGATTAACGTACTTTGGTGCGAAAAGTGCAAATCAATCCCAGAAAAACAGCAAAGGACCTTGTGAAGATGCTGGAGGAAACAGTTACAAAAGTATCTATATCCACAGTAAAACGAGTCCTATATCGACATAACCTGAAAGGCCGCTCAGCAAGGAAGAAGCCACTGCTCCAAAACCACCATAAAAAAGCCTACGGTTTGCAACTGCTCATGGGGACAAAGATCATACTTTTTGGAGAAATATCCTCTGGTCTGATGAAACAAAAATAGAACTGTTTGGCCATAATGACCATCGTTATGTTTGGAGGAAAAAGGGGGGGCTTGCAAGCCAAAGAACACCATCCCAACCGTGAAGCACGGGGGTGGCAGCATCATGCTGTGGGTGTGCTTTGCTGCAGGAGGGACTGTTGCACTTCACAAAATAGATGGCATCATGAGGAAGGAAGATTATGTGGATATATTGATGCAACATCTCAAGACATCAGTCAGGAAGTTAAAGCTTGGTCACAAATGGGTCTTCCAAATGGACAATGACCCCAAGCATACTTCCAAAGTTGTGGCAAAATGGCTTAAGGATAACAAAGTTAAGGTATTGGAGTGGCCATCACAAAGCCCTGACCTCAATCCTTTAGAAAATGTGTGGGCAGAATTGAAAAAGCGTGTGCCAGTAAGGAGGCCTACAAACCTGACTCTGTCATGAGGAATGGGCCAAAATTCACCCAACTTATTGTGGGAAGCTTATGGAAGGCTACTTGAAACGTTTGACCCAAGTTAAACAATTTAAAGGCAATGCTACCAAATACTAATTGAGTGTAACTTCTGACCCACTGGGAATGTAATGAAAGAAATAAAAGCTGAAATAAATCATTCTCTCTACTATTATTCTGACATTTCACATTCTTAAAATAAAGTGGTGATCCCAACTGACCTAAGATAGCAAATTTTTACTAGGATTAAATGTCAGGAATTGTGAAAAACTGAGTTTAAATGTATTTGGCTAAGGTATATGTACACTTCCGACTTCAACTGTATAATAATTTGTGTCAAAATAATTAATTTGCCTCATCATGAAATAGCAGGTCAAAGCCTTGTCTCCCTATGTGATTGCTTCCCCAAGATGTAGAAAGAGCACTCCTCTAACCAACACCAAAAGTGCCAGCAAAGCGTTTCCAGAGGATCTAGATTATAGACACACATTCCATAGTCCATATCCCTGTCAAAGGCAGCTGTGAGGACATTCTATGGAATACAGTAACACTATCAAACAACAATATAATAGCATCCTATACTACCGAGAAATAGCTATCCTCAGATAATCCAATAAACTATATTATATGGTATCCTCACTTTCTGCAGAGGCGTTGATGTTCATACTTTGTCCAATGTCATGTTTAAAATCAGTAATGACAGTGAAGTTAATGGCATAATAGTGCTATTTTATTATTAAAGGAAGGGCGAGTGCGACAAAGACAGCATTAAACGCTGGAATGTTCTATCTAGGTTTCATTTACAACCTTGACATTTTATACTGCTGCTAAACAATCTTGTTGCATTCTTTATGGTGGAGCAAAATAAAATAATTACAAAGGGAGCAGGGGGATACTCTGCCATACAGTAGGAGCAGATCAGACTCTATACATTAGAAGGGAGGAAGCAGGAGGATGTGAGAATCTTGTCTGTGACTAACTGTTGTGGCCAACAAGAGCAAGTATTTCTCATTACTCTTCAAAAGGCCCCAAAACTACTTTCTTCCCTTATTCCGTTTCATCACATCTGGGGTGTCTTTCAATCTCTCTCTCTCACCCTCTTTCCATCTTTGTACCACAGAGGCCCTTAATGCTGGCTCGTCCCCGTTATGCAATGCTGCTGGATTTCATAAGTTCTTGAATAACAACAATTTGTCGGGGTTCTTCTCTGAAAAGTTGGTCAGAGAAGTGAGGGTGAACACAACGTGTGGAATGATAGGTGTCTGCCGAATGAGTGGCCGCAGAGCAGAGCAGAGCTGGAGCCAAGGAGCAAATCGCTGGAAGGGTCCAAAGTTACAGAGCCATGGCATGTTCCTCCCCTGATGGAAACTAGGCCATATGGAACTCGAGATTGATATGGAATGCCTGGACCACAGAGCCTTCTCAACCTCCCTAGCACCCAACAGAGGGTGTGTAGAGTGTGTGAATGTGTGTGTGTGTGTGTGTGTGTGTGTGTGTGAGAGAGAGAGAGTGTGTAGGAGTTTGGCAAATAATGAATATGTGATTAATATGAATGAGGGAAAATAAAACAAGGCTTCGATACAGACTGCCATGAAAGTTGCAACTGAAGGGTAACACAATGTGGATTACACAACTTTCCTTTGCTTGCTCAAATGCATTGTAAAATACTCTGTACATTAAACAAATAACAGGTTTCTCTTTGCTGGATGCTTAGTGAGTCTAAAATGTACTGTTCTGCACCATTACTCAAAGCTGAATCAATAAAATACAACATTATATGTTTCCATATGTCTCTAGGTCTATGTCTAATGTACTAGCTTTCCAATGGCAGGAAAACCTACCTTTTTATCCAGCCTATGATTTGATTCAAGATATTTATGTATTCTGCAGATAGTGCCCAAATTTCTCAGCAGGCAAGTGAATGGAAACAATCCACAGAAAACATGACAACTAAGGAGGAATGGAGGGAAATGGGGAATAGGCTAAAGGACAAATGGCAGGCAGAGAACTTCTACACCGGGCCTAGCTGACACTGACATGACTATGGTGGAAGAGGAGGACCAATGAATGAGCGGTGATGTGACTTGACCTTAATGAACCTCACACAATTAAATAGAACACTATTTTATATTAGTGTATGTAAAATATTATTTTCTATTCATATATTATATTGCATCTTTATGGTGAACCTTGGCTTCTACAGAGCACGTTTCCCCCCATCAGACCACAAGCCTGATCTGATTGGGTTCCTGACTACTTTTAATGGAGCCCTATCAGATCCAACTGCGCTCTGAGGCCCAGAGGATACTGGACTCACTGAAACCCATGTGGAAGTTGGATAATTGGGGCTGGATACTCGGCTTAATTTGTGTCTGCATTGAGAATGCTGATGAAGATGTCAGCGATGACAATGTTTCCTCAGTTATTTACTTAAGTCTTTTATTTTGGCTTAAGAAGCAGCATCTCTAATAATATAGTAAGCTCTCAGATTTGGAGGTTGAATACAGAGAGCATGTCCCAGGATGACTTGGCCACTGAATTGTGCTTTCACAAAGACGTTTGACAAGTCTGCAAGAAGACCAGAGAGGTTTGTAAGAAATTAAGCAGACACATTGATGAATGGTTTGCTGAAAATAATAATCCCAGATACATATCTAAAACCAACTGTTGGGTTTGGCCATGTAGGGCGGTCTGCCACTGCCCATAGATATGCATAGCAACCGGGAGCTAAAAAAAAATAATAATTCACATCAGATTTATCAGCCAAAAGTACAGGGGAAAAGGGCAAAAAGTTATCCAGACCGATACATCTGCACATACAGTAGAGGAGAGTGGGGTATGTTGAGCCATTTTTTACATTTAGCATCACTACGTCAAGGGAAGTATTGTATTCTTTCTAACAAAGATGTCTACATATTTTTCAGGATGTTGTGTATCCCTGGAAATAATCAGAATTCATGTAAACATAACCGTTTTGAAAACATAGCTTGCCCCAAAAAAGTGGTTTCTTTGCACAACTTACCCAGAGTATGGGGTAAATTGAGCATAGGGACAAAATACATTGAACCACCTTGGGGTAAGTGGGTAATGTAAGTGGGTAGTGTCCTGTGACAGTGGTGGGTGAAAGTCAAAGATTAATTCATGGAATGGGGGTGTGGTATATTGTATATCTTAAATGTATGACTACATTCATTTACAGTATAGATCTCTCTGTTCAATATCACTTACCCTTCCATTTCTTGACCAGTTGTCTGGGACAGGGATGTTGTTTCGATGTGCCAATTCGTAGGCAAGTTCTCTGCATTTGAGGCTACTAAGCCCATAAAACTGGTCCACGAGATTCTTGATATGTTTAGCAAGCTCAGACTCCATGTCATCAGATAAGACCCGGTGTGCCTCTTCTACTCTATCATAGCCTCTCCTTCACACAGGTTCATGTTGGTTTTCTTTTTTGTCAAAGTACCTCTTCAGTGTCATTCAGTCAATTTTTTCATCCCTTGCTACTGCTCAAATGGAATTCTTCCCTTCTCACACTTCCTTGGCTGCTCTCTCAAGAACCTCAAGGGGGGCTAGACCCCTGCTTGTTTCACATTTGTATACACAGGGATGATAATGTCTGCTCTGTAACAATACAAATGCACTATTTTGAGTTCATATGCACGACACCGCAAAAGTACTATGCATAAAACTGTCTAAACGTAATCATTATTTGTATAGGGTATGGTGGCCATCGGCTCATCTACAAAACAATCTTAAAACGATCTACTTTGGTTTAGATACTCCATTGAGCTATTGCCCCTGATATCAAAGCATCACCACAGGTTGGAAGCCATTCTTCCCTTCAGTGAACAGCTTTTATACTCTGACAGACATACAGCCCACAGAACAGAGTAAATCTTCTAGCAGGGTCTTCATACCTGCTGATAGGGTTTACAGTGGCTTGCAAAAGTATTTTGTTGTCTTACAACCTGGAATTAAAATGGATTTTTGGGGGGTTTGTATAATTTGATTTACACAACATGCCTACGACGTAGAAGATGCAAAATATTTTTTATTGTGAAACAAACAAGAAATAAGGCAAAAAAACTGAACTTGAGTGTGCATAACTATTCAACCCCCCCCCCCCCCCCGAAGTCAATACTTTGTAGAGCCATCTTTTGCAGCAATTACAGCTGCAAGTCTCTTGGGGTATGTCTCTATAAGCTTGGCACATCTAGCCACTGGGATTTTTGCCCATTCTTCAAGGCACAACTGCTCCAGCTCCTTCAAGTTGGATGGGTTCCGCTGGTGTACAGCAATTCTTAAGTCATACCACAGATTCTCAATTGGATTGAGGTCTGGGCTTTGACTAGGCCATTCCAAGACATTTAAATGTTTCCCCTTAAACCACTCGAGTGTTGCTTTAGCAGTATGCTTAGGGTCATTGTCCTGCTGGAAGGTGAACCTCTATCCCAGTCTCAAATCTCTGGAAGACTGAAACAGATTTCCCTCAAGAATTTCCCTGTATTTAGCACCATCCATCATTCCTTCAATTCCGACCAGTTTCCCAGTCCCTGCAGACATAGCGTTTTCCTTGATTGGCGAAAAAAGCTCAATTTTAGTCTCATCTGACCAGAGTACCGTCTTCCATATGTTTGGGGAGTCTCCTACATGTCTTTTGGCAAACACCAAATGTGTTTCCCTGTATTTAGCGCCATCCCTCATTCCTTCAATTCTGACCAGTTTCCCAGTCCCTGCTGATGAAAAACATCCCACAGCATGATGCTGCCACCACCATGCTTCACTGTGGGGATGGTGTTCTCGGGTGATTAGAGGTGTTGGGTTTGCGCCAGACATAGCGTATTCCTTGATGGCCAAAAAGCTCAATTTTAGTCTCATCTGACCAGAGTACCTTCTTCCATATGTTTGGGGAGTCTACCACATGCCTTTTGGCGAACACCAAACGTGTTCACTTATTTTTCTCTTTAAGCAATGGCTTTTTTCTGGCCACTTTTCTGTAAAGCCCAGCTCTGTGGAGTGTACGGCTTTGCAGCTCCTTCAGGGTTATCTTTGGTGTCTTTGTTGCCTCTCTGATTAATGCCCTCCTTGCCTGGTCCGTGAGTTTTGGTGGGCGGCCCTCTCTTGGCAGGTTTGTTGTGGTGCCATACTCTTTACATTTTTTAATAATGGATTTAATGGTGCTCTGTGGGATGTTCAAAGTTTCAGATTTCTTTTTATAACCCAACCCTGATCTGTACTTCTGCACAACTTTGTCCCTGACCTGTTTGGAGAACTCCTTGGTCTTCATGGTGCCACTTGCTTGGTGGTGTCCCCTGCTTAGTGGTGTTGCAGACTCTGGGGCCTTTCAGAACAGGTGTATATATACTGAGATCATGTGACAGATCATGTGACACTTAGATTGCACACAGGTGGACTTTATTTAACTAATTATATGACTTCTGAAGGTAATTGGTTCCACCAGATCATATTTAGGGGCTTCATAGCAAAGGGGGTGTATACATATGCACGTACCACTTTTCCGTTATTAATTTTTTTAAATTTCTTGAAACAAGTTATTTTTTTCATTTCACTTCACCAATTACATGAAATCCAAATAAAAATCCATTTAAATTACAGGTTGTAATGCAACAAAATA